>NC_135619.1:20260565-20628065 GCF_053574225.1 Canis aureus
TTCAATTATTCAATATGCTACCCCCAAATTAATGACTATCCTTTTTACAACTACAAACCAACAAGGCCATTTCTAATTTCACAAATACATGCAATTTCTTATAAGTTATTTCAGTCAACATCTTTCATTTTGAATCTTTTTCAGAATTTGTGGCAGAATAGTAGACACTAATTGTGATCTTATTCCTGTGTCTTATGAGATATCTTATCCCTTAAAAGTCCTGTTTGATTTTCAAGTTTATGGAAAAGCCTCCAATCTTTGATTTTTCTAAACTATTTTGAAAATTTTCAGTACAAAAGAGAATTATTTCAGTGATTTTTCAGTGTGTCAGTGCCTGTCTATCCATCAGTCTAGTCCACTCTCCACTTATGAGCTCTTGTAAGACAAAAAGGGTTTTAGTGAATTGTGCTATAATGCAAGGCCACAGGCTCACATTGAGGGACACTATAATACATGGTCCTATGAAACTTGTCAGTATATCTGCTGTAAAGATGGCTTTGAGGATGTTCATCATGAAATTGAGCAGTGTCATCTTCATGAGACCGTTCAGGAGAAATGTATTTCTTCTCTCAACATTAAGAATTGTGTTTATCCTCAGCAATTCATCTGCTTTTTATCTTACATGAATCATGCAGAGTTCATCCTTGAGAAAGTAGTCTGCATAGTGGCTAGACTGATATAAACTGCTTCCTAGCCCAGTTCTGCTGCTGACTAGCTCTATATCCTTAGATGCATTAAACTCTCTGTACCTTAGTTTCCTCCTCTGTAAAATGATATTAAGGACAGAAACTTCCTCACAGATTGATATCAAGAAATAAATGAATTATACATACATAATACCCATAGCACAGAAAAAAAAAACTCAATGATATTATTTCTTTTTTAAATTGGTCTACCTAAGGCTACTACTTCATGGGGTATATATTTTGTGTTTTCTGCTCATTTCCCAAGTCTTGCAATTGGTGTTTATTTTGCCTCAACTTTCTTAATGTCCTCTTTTTAAAATGTGTAATATTCATCATCTGTTGCTGATCATGAAATTAATAAATTTTCAATGTCTAAATGTGACATAGACAGATGCTGAAGGCAGTATGCAGCTTAGAAGCTGCTTATGACTCTCTCCCTCTCCCTCTGCCCCATTCTTCTCTCTAAGAGAAGAAATACATCTAAAAAAAAAAAAAAAAAAAAAGGCAGCCGGGGATAGCCCCAGAGACCCAGCAGTTTAGCATCACCTTCAGCCCGGGGCCTGATCCTGGAGACCCAGAATCGAGTCCCACATCGGGCTCCCTGCATGGAGCCTGCTTCTCTCTCTGCCTGTGTCTCTGCCTCTCTCTCTCTCTCTCTCTCTCTCTCTGTCTCTCATGAATAAATAAATAAAATCTTTAAAAATAAAGAAAAGAAAAAGAAAATGAGTAATTTCTGAAGATTTAATACACAGTATTGTGATTATGATCAACAATTACTGCATTATATACTTCAAAGTTTCTAAGAGACTAGATCTTAAATGTTCTTGCCACAAAATCAAATAATTGAGGTGATAGAAGTGTCCACAGATGCTACACTATTAATCTTATTGTATATATAAATGCATCAAATGAATACATTGTGCACCTTAAACTCACACAGTGCTGTATGTCAAATATGACTCAATTTTTTAAATAATAAAAATAGATTTTTAAATTATAGAGGGGATCCCTGGGTGGCTCAGTGGTTTGGCGCCTGTCTTCAGCCCAGGGCATGATTCTGGAGACCCCGGATCGAGTCCCACGTTGGGCTCCCTGCATGGAGCTTCTTCTCCCTCTGCCTGTGTCTCTGCCTCTCTCTTTCTCTCTTTCTCTGTCATGAATGAATAAATAAAATCTTAAAAAAAAAGAGAGAGAGAGAGAGATCTATAGGGGCATCTGGGTGGCTCAGTTAAGTGCCTACTCTTGGTTTCACTCAGATTGTGATCTCAGAATCCTGAAGTTAAGCCCTGAGTCTGGCTCCCCATCAGCACAGAGTGTGGGGAGGGGCACAGAGACTGCTTGTCCCGCTCCCTTTGCCCCTTCCCCCACTCATTCTCTCTCTTTCTCTCTCAAATAAATTAAATATTTAAATATATATATATATATAGAGAGAGAGAGAGAAATCTATAATATTATTGATAATATACACCATTTATTGAACACTTGGTAAATGCTAAGCTAAATGCTTTGCATATATTAAATATTTTAACCTTCACAGAAACGTTATTGCTATTTTCTTCATTTTGCACATGAGGAAATTAAGCTTGAAGTAAGAGCACCACTTAACTCAGGATCTCACAGCTGGCAAGTGAAATTCAAACCCACATTTTACAATGTCACCACTCTGAGATAGCTACTAGAAACATTTCCATATAATTTCTTCACCTTCATATGTTCTTTGCATATTTGTATATGTGTATATTTTAATGGAAATACTTTCCGTAATCTTACATTTATTTGTTCCCATTAATTTCAGTAATTAGTATTTTAAATACTAATAACTACATAATATTTCACTTTATGTTTACGTCATAATGTACTTAAGCATTGTTTTTTTGCCAATTTTGTTTTTTTGTAAAACTTTCACATTCTTAAACATAGAGATTTATAGTCCTCTCCCAATTACTTATCTAGTACAAAATCTTCCAAGTGAAATTACTGGGTTAAGATACATGACCATTTTAAGGCCATTATTCATATTTCCAAAATGTTTTCAAGAAACATTGATCACTTTAATCTTGCAGTAAAGTCCAAAGAGGTTACCATCATGTCCAAGGTCAAATTAAAAAGAACTATTTTAAATTGTATTGGACTCTTATTGGAATTACATTATACGGATAGACTTGTTTAAAGGAAAACAATCTTTCAACCAAGAATATGGTATGCCCTCCCCACAAAAATGTATATGGCATGTCCCATTATTTATTTGTCTTTCTCTATAATTCAATATTTTTATAGTTTTTCTTCATATAGATCTTATGCACTGGGGATAAAATTTATTTCTAGATATTTTATATTTTTGTTATTACTATATAAGTGACTTCTTCCATTATACTTTTTAAATGATTTTATTTACTTATTCGAGAGAGAGAGAGAGAGAACATGAGCAGGGAGAGAGGCAGAAGGAGAGGGTCAAGCAGGCTCCACTGAGCATGGAACCCAATATAGGGCTTGATCCCAGGACCCTGAGATCAAGACCTGAGCTGAAGTTACATGTTTAACTGATTAAGCCACACAGATGCCTCTCCATAATGTTTTATATCTAATTTTCTATTATATAAAAAAAGCTTTTTAGTTATGATTTATTTTCATTAATATTTAACTTGTAGCAGAAAATTATAATTATTTCTCATATCAGTACTATTCACTGTTTAGTTGATTTTTGTGGATATTCTATATGCCAATCTGAAGATTAGTAGAGAAGCAAATGTAATTATCCAGGTGAAAATTCCTACCCCTTCTCCTCTTGCCTGCTCTTGGGTTTGTTCACAGTTTCCCAGATACATAGGAGGCAGTGCAATCAGCCTCATCAGGGAAAAGTATTTTACCACCAACACTGTTTATAATTTCAGAATCAAAGCAGTAGTAAAAAGCAGATACACCTAGTCCCTGCACCCTACACAAACCTCTGCTACTTGGTGGTCATAGCTCTAGTAAGGGCCTGAATAGGCTTCACATAGAACACCAGTAGAAGATCATTCTGTATTCTCATAGGAAAGAGGGGAGATCAAAATGGCCAAGAGTAGATAGGGGCATGAATTCATGAAATGACCCTAATATTTTCCAAATCTATTTGTAAGGTGTTTTCATCTTTAAAAAGACTGGTTAAGTAAAAAAAAAAAAAAAAAAAAAAAAAAAAAGGACCATAGGTGTCATCTTCTCAAGGTTAAGATGTTTTATTATTTTTAAAACCAATTTTAGGATAATATTCACATATTATCTCAATAGCATATCTTTAGTGGCTTATCTTTGCTTTGTAAGCCACATACACAAGTTTTGGATTTTCTGTGTTCTCTGGGTGTGCATAGTCCTTAAAAATTTCACATTGTGAAATTTTTCCAATTTCATGCCCCTGTCTGAGGAAACCCTAACACAATGTCCCACACACATGCCTCACCCCCACTGCACTGCCTGAGTTGGGAATGCTGGGCTCTAGCT
Source organism: Canis aureus (assembly GCF_053574225.1). Taxonomy (NCBI): domain Eukaryota; kingdom Metazoa; phylum Chordata; class Mammalia; order Carnivora; family Canidae; genus Canis; species Canis aureus. The sequence goes on from NC_135619.1 coordinate 20,264,729, forward strand.
CTCTCTCTGCTACTACCAGTTTGATAGATGATCTTGGGAAATTCACTTGATGTCTCAGCCTTGTTTTCCATTCTTAAAGGGAAAAATTCAAGTGATATTACTCTAAGACTCCCATCACTTTATGATAATCAAAACTCCAAATGAGCAACTTTTAGCTTCTCACAGACTTTTACCCAGCTTGTGGTTTTCTCATGTTTTTTTCTTCTCTTTCTGCCACTATGAACCATGACATTGTTAAAACCCAGCCACAAAAAGTAAAGCCCTGAAAAGCATAAACCATAGAATTTAAGAAGACCTTAACTATTCTTTTCTGAGTTTCTCATCTGACCCTCTGCTTGGAGGCTTCTGGACTACTTCATGTGATAAAGACATGGCCCTGCACCTGCTGTGTTCTCTTCCACTGCATTGTTACTTGACATGACATGACAATAATGACCATGACAGCAATAACATATCCCAGGGCTTGGTTCCTACATTGGGAAATGTGTATCAAATAAATAAGTTAATGAAAATTTTAATAAGTATTTTAAGTTTATTGTCATTGATTATTTAAAGCTCAAAATAAATCCATAGCAAAGTAATCTACCCTGAATGACAAAAAAAAATCATGTAAGTTTCCATTTTTTTCACATCCTGCCATGACATCTAAACTCTTGCTGCATAGTCATCCTGCCATAGAAAATACAAAGGAGATATAGGCCTGCTCATTGAGTTATTAGTTACACATCCTCCATGAATTATAGAAAGGGCATAATAATATAATTATAGAAAGGGCATAAATGAGGACCTGAATCATCCATGCTGAGATGTGGATACAGTTTATGGCTATTTTCTTTTCCAGGTAGCCTCTCATGGAGAAATTTTTGGAAATGACAACATGGCTATGCATTTTGAGGGTTTACTTACCAGGGCTATAAGTTGTCTTATAGTGAAGCATTATTATTTTATTTCCCTGTTATTGTTACATGATTAAGTCAGCTAACCTCCTATTCTTTCATGGTGATTAAAACTCTGAAGCTGCATGTTATATGAAGAGAGGGGAACATCAAGCTCTCAAGCTGTATGATCCCTGTGCCCTTTCCTCTCCTCAGAGGCAATACCGGTCAGTGATGAAGACCTCCTGGGTTCAAATACTCTACCCATGAAACACTGGGCAACTTGCTTACCCTCTCTGTGCCTCTGACCAATGAAATGAAAATAGTGGCACTGACTTACAAGGTTGTAGTAAGGACTTAATGCATTAAGGCCTGTTGGGCTCTCAGCACCCTGCCTGGTACCTTGCATACATTATTGTAAGCATTTACTGATTTTTTCCATTCATTCTGTGCTCCAGCAGCACTTGACTTTTTTAATTCCTCAAATGTGATGAACCCTCTCTTGACCTTAGGACTCTACACAGGGACTCTCCTTCATCGTACTTACCCCAGTAAGTAATCATATATGCATTTGTGTGATTATCTGTTTTATGTCTGCCTTCCCCCTTGTGAGGTCAGGAACTGTTCTATCTCCCACTGCACACCTAGATATAGGTCAGTACTCACCGTAGATGCTTAATAGATGTGTGTTAAATGCTAAGTGAATAAATAATAAATCCAAGAGAAGAAAAAGAATCTAAGTAATTTTAAAAACCATCGTAGGGACTTGGGTTTGTCAAGGCTCCGTTTCAAGTCCATTCCTTATCTGCTCTATCCTATTACAACATCAAATCTCAGTTTAGCTTAAAATCTTAGAGGTTTTCTTTTACATATTTCCTTTCAAAGTGCTTCTTCAGAAACCATATTGCAGAAGTTAATCACATCTTTTAGAGAACTTCATAAATGTGTGATAGGATCTCAGCGTTTACTTCATTTATTTCTTCTTTGAAATTTTGGATACTATGCATGAAAATCTAATCAAATTAAATCAGTCAGTAGTAAATACAGTGTTCCCAGAACAAAACTTCCTAGCAGGTGCAAGAGTTTGAAATTCCACATTTGTCCCTTTAGGAAGGCAAGACAAAACTGCTCTAGACCCTGGGCACCCTAAAGATATTGTTATTTTGATTTAGGGAATGCAGTTTGCAATGAGGAGGCACTTGCAGAACAAGGAAATACTGTTCAGTGGGGAGTATGTATTTGATTTTTCCCATTATTAGCATATTATTAGTATTTTTCCATAAGGAAATTAGCACCCTCGGATAGAGAGGACCAGATGGCTAACATTATAAAAAGCACTTTGAACTGCTCTGGGAGAAGGTTTTCTCTAACAATATTATTCAAGCCATCATTCAAAATATACTTAGAGGGTCTGATAAAACTTAAGGCCACAAAGAAGGGAAATAAGTTTGACAAAGGCTCTGTTTGACGTTAAAGCATCACAACACCTGTCTTTTATTCAATTCATTCAAATATACAACCTAGTTATGCCTTTATGACCTTGCTACTCAAATTGTGGTGTGCAGACCAGCAGCAGCAGCATCACCTGAGAGCTTGTTAGAAATGCAGACTAGAAGTCCACATCTCAGTGTTCTGAATCAAAATCTGCATTTAACAAGATTCCCCAGGTGATTTGTATGCACATTAAATTCTGAGAAGCAGTGCTGTAGTTTTACTAAAAGCAGTGAAAATTAAATGGAGAATTTCAGTGCCAAAAAGAAATACAATGCTTATGAAAAAGGTGTGTGGGGGATGGTTAAAAGATTTTATTTATTTATTTATTTATTTATTTGAGAACAAGAGAAAGAACAAGAGCTCGAGGAAGGGAAAAGGGGTAAGGGGCAGAGGGAGAGGGAGAGGGAGAGAGAGAAGTAGGCTTTCCACTGAGCAGGGAACCTGTGGCAAGGCTCGATTCCAGGATCCCAGCATCACAGCCTGAGCTGGAGGCAGACATTTAACTGACTGAGCCACCCACATGCCCCCACAGAGATGTATTTGTTAAAGTGTAGGAAAATGTGATATGGCAGCTGGGGCCAGGGAGTCTGAAAAACTTAACCACCAGCTCTGCCTCTCACTGGCCATGTGCATTAAATACCTCTCCCGAACTCGCATCCTCTGGACCCACCTTTTTAACTCCAGCCATTGCCATTGCGGTGGGAACCAGCATTGCACATCTGTAACCTGACAACACCTGACTTCAGCTGTTTCAAGTAGCTGTGTCTTTCCACCCTGGGTTTCTCTGCTGCTTCCAGGAGACATACCTTCAGGAACCTAATTGGTCATTCTGAACTATCAAGAGCCTTTAATTTGAGAATTCTCCCCCCATAAGGCTAACCTTGACTGACCCTGAATAGCAGCTGCAGTCAATTCTGAGGTGGATTCTATAGAGCACTCCTGGCAGAATAAGTCCCAGTAGCCAACAGCAGTGGCTAGCTGTTTATAGGATCTGTGGCTTTCTTCTAACCAACAGAATACACAAAGATGATGACATGACATTCATGTGATTACATCACATTATATACAACGCCGGCTTGCCAGCAGACTCACTCTAGAGAGTCTCTCTCCTTAGCTGGCTCTGAAGAAGAGTGGCCATGTTGGGAGGCTCTCATGGCAAAGAGCTGAGGGCAGCTTCTAAGAATTGAGCTGGCCTCAAGCCAACAGCCAGCTAGATGCCAGTGCCCTTAATCATGCAGCTACAAGGAAATGGATTCTAATCATGCAGCTACAAGGAAATGGATTCAAATCAAGTGAACTTGAAAGAAAATTCTTTCCCAGGTGAGCCTCTACATGAGCACACAGCCTGGCCGACAGCTTTATTATAGCCACGTGAGACCCTGATCAGAGGACCCAGCCAATCTATGTCACTGTCCTCACCACAGAAACTGTTAGACTGTTAAATAATAAACTGTTTTAAGTCCCTAAATGTATTGTAATTTCTTATGGAGTCATAGAAAACTGATATACCCTCCAATACCCTGCAAGCCTCATGAGGTGAGGAACTATATCTGATATATCCAAAACCTAGTTGACTATGTGACACGTAACAGTTGTTCAAATAATAAGTCATATGTTATATAAACACATATCTTTGGATTTCTGAACAGAATTCATAGTATTTATATCTAAAAGTATATCCTGCCATCACTAATATAGTACTGGAGGCAATAGCCATATATTAAATCTCTATTAGCAAACTGCATATGTACAGATTATAACACAAACAAAACATGCAATCAAAAAGGAAATAAACCCAGAAATATTTTTTACTTTCAATACCCCTAAATGTCTGACCAAGATTTGACCCAATATTTTTAATGCTCCAGACTCCGATCACATAAACACTGTTAACATACTTTTCCTTCTAGCCTTTTTTCTTTTTATGTCTTTTCAAAAATAGTTGAGAGCATATTATAATAAAATTGCTACCTGGATTATTTCACTTAACATCCTTTTGTAAGCACGTTTTATTGTCATTACCAAATGAGCCATTTTCAAAGACACATTTCAAACACTTGGCTTTGCAAGGTTTCAAAAATGTTCTTTCAGCGTTCTCTGCCTGTTATTGTCTCATATCAACAGTCCACTGCTCTGAACAAGTGTGGCACAGCTGGCCTCTATGCTGGTACAGCCAACTAGACCCGGATTTCCTAATTTCAGTCATATCTCTTCTTCTCATCAGAGGGGATGGCTCAGGGTTCCAGATGAAACCCCAACAAATTGAAGAAAACATCACAACACTCCATTTTATAATAAACTCAAATCCTCTTCTAACCTAAAACTCCTTGCAAAGGCTTGTTATAACTACTGCAACCAACTCATTGATGCTCAGTTGTTATATATGTATATAAACACTGGTAATTTGGCCATGGACATTTACTTCCTGGATAAATTTTTCATTTTCTCACTTCATTGCCTTAATCTCACTCATTATGGATTTCCCATACAGATGCCATATAAAACATACCAATGACTAGCTGGAGTTGGGCTCAAAATCCCCTTGCTTGTATTGCTATCTCATTACTTAATGTCCTCTTAGAAGGCTACTGATAAAAAGTGATTAAATATGCTGGGAGCTATAGGAATAAAAGGAACTAGGACACAAAGACCTATTAGTTATTGTAAAACAACTGGCATCAGCTGGTATTTGGATTGTCAAATCTAATTTCATACTTTTCTTAAGGATCTATAACCCTTTCTGAGCAGTGAATATTTGCTCTCTTATTGAAGATCAGTAGAAACGGAAAGCACCCAACCTTCTTCAGGAATAAATTTTCATGGCTGCTATTGTTTCTTTGGTTCTAAAACGGCCATGAATGTCTTCTTTCAAATATCTCAGGTTGGGGATGCAAGGAACAGCCTTTGGTAAGTTGGTTGGTTTGCTTTTATTAAAACCCACTCCTCTTATTTGATTTCCCACAAACACTGAGAACTAAAATACTTTAAAATTGTGATGTGATGAGCATTGGGTGTTATACGCAACTGATAAAGTATTGAACATTATATCTGAAACTAAGTATGTACTATAGGTTGGCTAATTGAATTTAAATAAAAAAAAAATTGTGATCAAGTCAAACATTTCCAAGCCTGGTTGAATTCAATTCTATTCTATACCTACACCCACACAACTGAATGTGTCTGGAGAAAAACACTGATCTCACTTTAAATTCATGGCCACCAATTTCACAACAAAGTTAACCCTTCCGTTTGAGCACTAGATCTAAGGCCATCTCTCCTGTTCAAGGACAGCTCTTCCTGGGGTGCCTGGGTGGCTCAGTAGGTTGAGCATCCACCTTTGGCTCAGGTCATGATCCCAGGGCCTGGGATCGAGCCCTACATTGTGTTCTCTGTACAGCCCTCTGCTTGGCTGGGACCCTGCTTCTTCTCCAGCTTGTGCTCCCTCTGTCAAGTAGATAAATAAATAAAAATCTCAAAAAAAAAAAAGGGGGATCCCTGGGTGGCACAGCGGTTTAGCGCCTGCCTTTGGCCCAGGGCATGATCCTGGAGACTAGGGATCGAATCCCACGTCGGGCTCCCAGTGCATGGAACCTGCTTCTCCCTCTGCCTCTCTCTCTCTCTCTCTCTGTGACTATCATAAATAAATAAAAATTTAAAAAAAAAATCTCAAAAAAAAAAAAAAGGATAGCATTCCCACAATCTTTCTTCCCTCCAAAACCATTCATTTTCACATCTGTACTTGTCATGCAGCATTTTTACCATCTTTTTAAAATAGCATCAATGATCCCACTCTCCCTCTCCAACTATGGTCCCACTCAAAACCTTGAAACAGAACCTACTCTATCTAATTTCTCTCTTCCTGTTTACACTTAAACCCAGATTATGTTTCTGCCAGATTGCTCCATCAGAACTCTTGCCAAGCTCTCCAATGATCTTTCCCCCAAATGTCAGCAGCTTAATAAATATTTCTTATTCATATTACTCATTTATTGTGGGTTTCCTGGGAGTCTGCTCTACATTGTCCTCTCTCTGGAACACTAATTGATAAAGCAGTTACCACTGGAGCATTGCCAGTTGCTGTGACAAATTGTGCATCAATTGCTAGAGTTTCCATCCAGAAGTAACACATATTATTTCCACTCTATTTCAATTGGACAGAGCAAGTCATATGATCACCATGAGCAGAAAAGCGCTAGTCTAACATGAAACCATATTAGAAGGTGATATGGAAATATTTGGTAAATAGCACTGATTACCAAAGCTCCTAAGTTTGTATCTTGTGCCTAGCTTTCCCCTAAGCTCTAGATTCAAATATCCAACTTTCTACTCAACATCTCTATTTAGACATCTAATTGAAACTTCAAATGGCATCCTCCAAACTGAGCTCCTGATCTTCTCCCCATTCCAAATCAAACATTCTTCTCTCATAGTTTTTCCATTTCGGTTCATGGCAACTCCATGAACTCCATATACTATGTAAGTTCTGTAGGAGTTTATTGCTGTATCGCCAATACCAAAAACAATGTGTGGCAAAAAGTAGGTTGAACAAATAAATTAACGAATAAATCTTGTGGGTTTTGTCTTGGCTCATTCCTATTTCTTTACATTCTTTTAAAAGTGGTGAAATAAAGTAAAAATCTCACTCAAAAAGTATTCTAATTGAATTCCGTGGTTCTTGAACTTTACTGTAGCTCTTGAATACCCAGAACCAGTTACTATATTCAAATATTGTGTTGAGTTCCTCCCCTCTACAATTCATTTACATGATGGACAAATGCTATACTAGAAGTTCTGTGGCATCTGATAGCTTCAAAACTGAGTTTAGGCCTTCACTACCTGTATCCTCTCTTTCTTCATTCTCTGCACCCATTATATTTCTATCTACATCTATGTCTGTATCTATCTATCTATCTATCTATCTATCTATCTACCTATATCTATCTATATCTATATCTATATCATCTATATCTATATCTATATATCTATATCCACACACAAATCTTTTAGGGAGTCATAGAATATGTCACACTTCTTTCACAGGTTATCATTTGATCCTTATTAGGCATGCCTAAGGCTACTTACTATAATGTAGATACTTCCTATTTCAGAATTAATTGTATTCACTTTTTCACTTAATTCCTTTTTTTTTCCTCATCAAGACTCTCAAATCCTCTTTTCCTTACTCATTAAACAAATGCTATTCCCAGTATGGAAGTTCACTTCCTAAAGCCTGATTTTTTTAAATAAATTGTTCGCAATTTATGTTATTTTCTGGATCTGCCTAATATACCAGGTGTGATCATTGTCAGCTATAAAGTGACAGTTACAAGCCCAGAGGACCTTAACTTGAGACTCTAAAGAAATTCAACAGCTCACACTAAAGGTGCTATTCCTAAATATATATCTACATATTTGCCTCTCTTGTTTTAAATAAGACTGGATTATATCTAAATTCTATCCTTTACAATATCTTCATCAAATTATTGTTGTGGTGGTCACATCAGTAAATATATGTAACATGCTTAGAATAGTACATAGCATGTAGTCAATTCAAGTTAAGTATGTGTTCTTGTTATTGTAATTTTCTTTAGGATTAATGACAATTTCATCATCTACATAGATATCCTCTCTCAAAATATAATCTGAAGTACAGTACTTACGTGCTATTATTATCAACATTTTAAATCTTTGGTTTATTAAAAAAACAATAAGATTTAAATAAATTAAATTCATAGTGAAACTGTGATTGAACATGTTAGGAAACCTGGATATATCAATGTACCATGAGAGACAGGAAAATAATTAGGTGCCAAGGACCACAGATCCTGTAATTCTCTTCTGTGTTGGAGCTCATAACAGAAGAAAAGCCCAGGAGAAGTAAAGCTGAGTCACCTAACAAGAACAGGCACAAGGGGGTACCCAGTGGCTCAGTGGGTTAAGCATCTGCCTTCTGCTCAGGTCATAATCCCAGATCTTTGGATTGAGCCCCATATCAGGCTCCCTGCTCAGCAGAGTCTGCTTCTCCCTCTGCTTCTGCCATTCCCCCTGCTTGTGCTCTATTGCTCACTCTTTGCTTCCTTCAAATAAATAAATGAAATCTTTAAAAAACAAACAAACAAGCACAGGAAAGTTGCTCCACCTGAGTGGGAGAGAGCCAGAAGCATCAGTTTGGGCCCCAAAACTGACTGGCTGAATGACCTTGAAGCCAGTCATAGAACAGTATCTTACTCAAATGTGAATAGAGATGACTGCTCAAAATTTCTTAGTTACAATAGCATAGAAGCATTCATTTTTTCAATGTCAGTCAAGTAGAAAGTATAAATTTTCTCATAGGTGTGTCTCAATACATGCTCCAGCCAGAAATGGAGAAAGCTCAGATTGCCTTTAGACTGGGAATGTAGCCAATTCATTTACCCACACTGCACTGTGGCCATCCCAACATGGGCCTCGAGGAGACAATGCCTCTTCATTTTAATCGAGTTCACAAGTTCTTCCTATTCCTCTATATTCATATCTCGTCTCTCCATTCATTCTCCCTGAAACATTTCTAGGCCAAGAAAAATTATTCTATACCTACAGTCCTCCCACTGGCTCAGACATCACAGAACAATACATTATAACTATGATAGGCAGGGTAACTTGGGTCAAAGATCATAGGTTCTTGCTTTCTGAAAAGCTAGAGGAAAATGAACCACAATTCTGAGAGTGATTGGGCAGAAATTAAGAAAAAAAAACAGCACTTAGAGGAAGATATGATTCTAAAAATTGTTTTTTTTTAAAGCAAGAATCCTGAGCCCCTTCATATATGTAAAACCATGTATGTAACGCATATGATGACCAAAATTCCTACTCAGACCCCAGGCAGAACTTTTGTCACTTTTCCACATTTTACAGTGCTTTTGATGTTCATTTTCACTGCATTTTGCCTGAAACTAGATGCTTTGATAAGATGCTAGCTATTGCCACTATCAACCATAAACGGTAGGTATAACCTTTCTTTGGGTCATGGGTTTCCCCAAGATGTTTATGAAAGCCATGGACTTCTAAGCACATATATTAAGTTAGCTTGCACATATGTATATATACCCTTACGTTTCATTGATGATTAATTTCAAGGATTTCCCCCAGCAAATTCTTCTAGGTGAAAAGAGCCCCTCACAGTTCTCCCACCACAAACCCAAGGTCAGTTGGATTAGTCTGATCATCAAGTGGCTTTTTGTGAAACAGTGACTATATTTAAAGCCAAATAATCAACAATTCAGGGAAATTTTCTTTCCTTTTTTTTTTTTTTTTTTTTTGTTTTAGAAATTTTCTTCACCTTCTTTTCATGGAAACACTAAACAGAGACAAATTTTATGTACCACACATTACTGAAGTTTTAATTTGTAGATTTGATCACCAAACAACTCCATTCAAGCATTTTATTGATTTTACTATCCTTACATTGCTTTACATAATATTTAATAGTTGCAGTGATCAAGACACTGCACATTTTAACCAATTCTCCTTTACAACATTCCTGAGAGGCAGATAAGCTTATTACCTCTTTATGGGTAATCAAGCTAGAAAAGAACAGTTAAATACCTTTCCCTGTGTGGTAGTAAAAGTTGGTATCAGTGCTAAACTGACGATTCCCTATCCTAGAATCATCAAACTATATCTTTCTCCTTCATGAAAGTTAGCAGTATTTCCAAATTTGCTGATATGGAGAATGATTTAGTACTATAAATTAATACAAAGCATTTGCATAGCATAACATTTTTTAAAAAAATTATTTGTAACAAAATAATCTTCATTGAGCTAAAAATTGATGTCCCAAATTTACAATATTAAATTCACACTATCTCCATGGTACCATAAATAGTCTATTGATTTCACTTTTATTGTCATTTTTGTAATTGTCATTATTTGGTTTATGTTTTAAGATCAGAGTGTCACCTAGTGGTACACTTTCTGCTTGGCTTCAAATTTTCAACAGGAATAGTTGAAAACTCATTGATTATTCATTATGATGACAATGAATGAGAAAACTGACTACAGCCACCTCCCTAAACCTATACGTACAGGAAATCAATTCTTTTAGAGTTACAAACTCATATTTTCAAAATGTATAACACAAAAATATTGGGGGTTTTTTATTTTCTTTATTTTTATTGAAGTGTAATTTACATATAATAGTATATTGGTTTCATGCGTGCAACATAGTGACATAGTGATTCCACATCTGTATACATTGGGAAATGATCACCACATGAGTCTAGTCACCACTTGTCACCATACAAAGTTAACACAATATTATTCACTGTATTCTCTATGGTATAAAGTACATTTCCATGGCTTATTTGTTTTAAAGCTAGAAATTTGTACCGCTTGATCCCCTTCAGCAATTTTGCCCCCCCCCCCAACCTCCTCCCATCTGGCAACCATCACTCTATTCTCTGTATCTATAAGTTTGGTTTTGGTTTGGTTTGGTTGCTTGCTTCGTTTTCTAGATCCCACTTACAAGTGAAATCATGCAGTATTTGTCTCTCTCTGTCTTATTTCACTTAGCATAATATCCTCAAAGTCAATCCATGTTGTTGCAAATGGCAAGATTTCATTATTTTTTTATGGCTGAGTGCTATCCCATTGTGTGTGTGTGTGTGTGTTTGTGCGTGTGTGTGTAACATCTTTATCGATTCACATATTAATGGATACATGGGTTATTTTCATATTTTGGTTACTATAAATAATGCTACAATAAATATGAATGTGTATATCTTTTTGAATTAGTGTTTTTATTTTCTTCAGATAGATTCCCAAAAATCGAATTGCTGAATCATATGGTAGCTCTATTTTTAATTTTTTGAAGAAGCTCTGTACTGTTTTCCATTGTGGTTGTACAAATTTACATTCATTTAACAATGCTAACAGGTTCCCTTTTCTCCACATCCTCTCCAATACTTGTCTTTTTGATAATAGCCATTCTAACAGTTGTGAGGTGGTGACTCATTATGGTTTTGATATCCATTTTCCTGATAATTAGCGATGTTAAGGATCTCTTCATGTGCCTATTGGTCATCTGTATGTCTTCTTTGGAAAAAAAATCTATGCAGATCACCCACCTATTTTTTTAATCACTGTTTGGTTTTTCTTGTTATTGAGTTATATGAATTCTTTACATATGCTAAATATTAACCCCTTATCAGATATATCATTTGCAAACAATATCTCCCATTCAGTGGGTTTCCTTTTCATTTTATTGATGGTTTCCTTCACTGTGCAGAAGTTTTTGAGTTCAATGTAGTCCTGTTTGCTTGTTTTTGCTTCTGTTGCTCTTGCTTTTGGAATCAGATCCCAAAAAACATAACTAAAAGGGATGTCAAAGAGTTCACCACCTATGTTTTCTTTTATGAGTTTTACTGTTCTGGATCTTACATTCATGATTTTAATCCATTTTGAGTTAATTTTTTACATGGTGTAAGGTAGTGACCCAACTCCATTCTCTTGCTTGTAGCTATGCAGTTTTCCCAACACTGTTTACTGAAGAGACTGTCCCTCTTTGTTTTTTATTACAGTCTTTGTTTTAAAGTCTATTTTTTGGGCACCTGGATGCCTCAGTTGGTTAAGTGTCTGCCTTTGGCTCAGGTCACGATCCCAGGGTCCTGAGATCAAGCCCTGCATCAGGCTCAGGCTCCCTGCTCAGTGGGGAGTCTGCTTCTCCCTTTCCCTCTGCCTCTGCTCCTGTTCTCTCTCTCTCTCTCTCTCTCTCTCAATAGTGAATAAATAAACTAGCCCTATGGGGTTTCCTTTGTATGTAACAAGTTGTGGGAGTTTTTTCTTGTAGTTTTTAAGATTCTCTATCTTTAACTTTTGACATTTTATTTATAATGTGTCTTTGTATTTCTTTGGGTTCATGTTATTTGGAATCCTGGGCTTTCTGGACCTGGATGTTTGTTTTCTTCCCCAGAGTAGGGAATTTTTCAACCATTATTTCTTCAAATACATTTCCTGCCCTTTGTTTTTCTATTCTCCTTCCAGAATCCCTATAATGCATGTATTATTCTGTTTGATGTTGTTTAGGTACTCCATTTTTTAAAATTCTTTTTTCTTTTTGCTGCTCCGTCTGGTAAGTTCTATTGTTTTGTTTCCCGGCTTGATGATTCATTCTTCTACTTCATCTACATCTAGTCTTCTATTGAATTTCTCTAGCATATTTTTCAGTTTAGTTATTATATTCTTCAGCTCTGTGACTTCTGTTTGGTACTTTCTTATATTTCCCATTTCTTTGTTGAAGTTCTCACAGTATACAACCATTCTTTGCCCTAGTTTGGAAAGCATTTTTATGATCATTACTTTGAACTCTTTATCATGTAGACCACTCATCTCTGTTCATAAGGTCTTTCTCTGAGGTTTTATTTTGTTCTTTATTTGGAACATATTCCTCTGTCCCTTCATTTTGCCTGATTCTCTGTTTTCGTGTATTAGGCAAAGCACTATGTTCTCCTAGTCTTGAAAAAGTGTCCTTATGTAGGAGATGACTCTTGATGCTAAGAAGTGCAATCTTCCCTGCCCACTGGAACCAACTGCTCCAGGGATATCCCTGTGTGGGTTGTATGTGTCTGCCAGCTTTTGGGGGTGCCACAGTTGCACCTTGGCAGGGGAAGGGTGCCTCACCACCCGTGACATAGACAGGGATCGAGAGTGCCCACCTGTGCTAGCAGGTTAAAGGGAGATCACCAAATGGCACCTGCCAGCATTGGCATTTGCAAGGTAGCATGAGACGGAAAAAATGCCACATCCCTGGAGAGAGTCCCAACAGGTTTCTACCTCTCTTCAGTGCTTGCTTTAAGATTAGTAATAACTGGCTCACCTTCATGTATGGTATAGCATTTTTAAACTGCTGCTTTGCACTAGGTCCAGGGTGACAGTCTTCATGTGAGCACATTAAGAACAAGTTCTCCATTCCCTGCAGTTCTATGATCTCCTGGACATAATTTCCATTGGTTTTACATTTTTGTGGCTTGCCCTCTCAGTGTAAGGCCCAAGGGTTGGAGTGCCTGATGTGTTGCAGAAATCCTTTGCTCCTTGGGGAAAAATCCATATTTTTAAGATACCTCCCCATTGTGGTTGTCACCACGTGGGGCATGGGATTTTCTGCATGTGACAGTGGACTTCTACTCATGTTAATGCAGCCCTTTTATCATTTGCTGGGGATGTGTTTTTCATCTGTTTTTTAAGATTTTTCAGAGGAAATTACTCCATATATAGATGTAAATCTATTGTGGCTATGGGAAGAGGTGACTTGAGGATCTTCCTATGCCACCATCTTCTCTGCAGGGTTTCACAACAACGTTATTGACAGAACAGAAGCTTATGGTTAATATTTACTGACAATAAAAGTTCTAAAGTGAGATGTAAAAGTGAGATGCTTCTTCCTAAAGAATCAGGAAATGTAAAAGACATGCTAATAATATGATAATGCCCATCCCAAGACAATAACTCAAGAATTAACTGTCTGCAAATAATCGTCTGTGTAAGCAGTACCTTGACTTTCAGGTTCTTAAAAATGCAAGCATGGAGATGAGGGAGCTAATCATACTAATTAACTCGCTGTGCCTTGTAACAAATTAATTTTAAGTAAAGGAATAGGCAACTAGAGAAAAAGGCCAAAATCTCAATTAGTTAATCTGAACAGAACATAAATACTCTCAGAACTCATTTGCCCTTTAGAATGAAAGAGTAGAACTGGGGTGTTGGGAGCAGCAATCACTCTTTACTGACTGGCTAGAATAGTCATTTATGGCACCATTTTTAAGTTCTGCATTCTGATGAGAGTGTTTACTATATTTGGGCAACAGAGTGTGACAAGTCGGTGTAAACTATCCATAACCACCCCCAACCTCAGTGAACTAATATAACCTAAACATTTGACACATTCTTTCTATTGACCTATAGTCTGCTAAAAAGTGTTTCTGGCCAGAAAGCGTTGTAGAACAAGTCATATGCATGACTGTCAGCATTAATTTCTAGTCATAAATTTTGGGGAAAAAAGTCCTCTGCATGCATGATATCATTTTACAAAGTCTATATCACTATTATAATAAATGCTGATACTATTTTCAATGTTTAGGAAATGAAAGTATAAAATAAGATTCATTCCTTACTTTTAGGGGATCTAGTTCTTCTATCTATCCATTCCCTTCTCAAAATCTGCAACCTCTTCTCCCAGGTTTGAGCTCCATATCTTCAAAGATACACAGGTGTAACTGACTTAAAGGCTGTTTCCTTGATGCTACAACTGATCTTTCTAGCAATATCCTCAATGTAGCCTTTCTTTCACAAAGTTTTTTAAAGAATATCCTTACAGTGCTGACTCACACACCTTAAAATTCCCATCATAACCAGCCACCACCACCCCATATTCATTGTTTAAAAATCAAACTTTCCAAACCACCTTTCCTTTGAAATCCCTCAGCGTCACCAATGACCTCACCAAATCCAGTAGCTTTTTCTTAACCCTTACTTTCCAGGGCCTGACTGCTCTGTTCAACATCAGTGATTACCACCTCCTTCTCAAAATATTTTCTTCTCTTGGACTCCAGGACACTGCATTTCTCTGACTTCTCTCTTTACAATTCCTGAGATATGCATTTGTATATCTGAATACCATCTACTTCTTTTATATGAATGAGTTTTACTAGTATTGACCACAGTGAAATATTTCTTTCTTTAATAAAAGGAAATGAGGTGTTACAAGAGCTATGGGATGCCAAGGGAAAGAGACAATACACTTTTGGCAAATTACATCTTTCTTTGTGTAATCTCTGTAGGGCACAACCCACTCTGAGGAGCTGGATGTGTGATTTAAATGGAAACAGGGAGATGTGGAGGATCTAGGAAATGTCTGGCCATCTGGAAATATAAAGGTATATTCTATACCCCTCTTGAGCTCTCAGCAGACCTACTAACAAGTATGGCCTTGGTTAGAGTACATTGATTCATAACTTCTTTCAATAACTTAAATTATTTGTTTTTAACTTTATCATCTACTGTGTCTAAGATTTCTATTCAATAGGCTTTTAGTGTTTAAATTGTAGCACCACAAAGGAATGATATGCTAGTTTTTTAAATTATCAGGCATCAGTTTGACCAAAATTGCATATTCCAGCCAAGTGTGTTCTTAATATTATTACAATTATAAATTATCGTCTTCTATTTAGATTTCCAAGTAACCAGAGAAAGTTTCTTTAAAAAAAAAAAAAAGGGAAGCATTTTGAAGCCATCAGTTTGATTTGCTTGATCCTGTTACCCAAATATCCCAGAACTCAAACTCAGAGGAACTTTAAATGAGTGATCCGATTATGAAAATATGACATTCTGCATAGTACACTGAAGACTTCTGCTCAGTTTTTTAGTAATGAGGGCTGATTAGGCCTTAAAATCACTATCCTAAGGAATCCCCCATAAAAGATTCAGAGGAGGACCAGAAGAAGTCATACCTCAATTAAAAGGGAAAATCTCTGCTGGCCATCTAAAATAGAGGAAAAAGGAAAGCAGTTCATATTCTAAACGCACTTCACTATCTCCCTGCATCCCTCTCCTCTCCTGACCCTTTTAAAGATGATTAGTTGATACCACTAACTTCCCATATTTTTGCATATCACTTTATTATTTGCCCTATAAATAACCTGTATTATCCTTTGAGTTAGACTTTTACAGTGTCTTTTGGAGAATGGGGTATAAGCAGAAAATAATAATTGAAATTCTTCCTCTTCCACAAACATGTTATGTAATTTTAATAATTGCTATCACTTCTAAATGCTTATGCTATAAATATTTTGTAGAGATGATCTCATGTAATCTTTACATCCACTTTCTGTGGTATTATTAGCCTCAATTGATTGACTTAAGATTTGGACAGGTAAAGAAACTTGCCTAGAAAGTAACAGAGCCAAGATTCCAATCTGCATCCTTTTCATACTAAAAGAACATTCTTTTCACAACTAAATTAATCCAGTTTTCAATCATATTCTTTAATGTATGAATGCTAGACTTTGAGGTGAATACTTGTTCTTGGTCACTAATCCAGATAGGGAATTTTAAATGCTCAACAGTCCAGGCTGTGTATCCCAGCATGTTAAGAACAAAGAAGAAACTAGGACCATTACAAAAGACAACTGAGGAAAAACCTACAGCTTACTTCTCCACTGTAGCAGATAGTGACCACAACTGTATATTGTAAGATGTGAGTTGCCATGGTAATCAGAAAAGGCTGAATTGGGAGAGAGTGGCAAGTGCTATTATATTAGAGAGACATTTCATCTATATAACTTCTGAGAAAGCTTATTCCTGTAAGCAGGACTAAAAATGTGTTGCCTACTCCCATAATATCATGAACACCATGAAATAAATCATCTTTTATAATCCTACAGACCAGATTGGCCTCCATCTTCAATTTCAGAGAGTCCCATTAATGACAGTGAAAATAAGAAAATTAATTCATATTTTGTTAGGCTAAACTTGTTTCTAGGTGAGTCTCTTCCAGGAAATCTCAAGTTGACATATATATATATATAGTTATATGTATTTACTTGTAAATACATTTACATGTAAATGCATTTTATGCATAATGAAGTCTTTTCTCAAATGTGTACATCTCTGTCACAAGCTAGTCTACCAGAAGCCTCTTGAGAACTTAGCTTAGTAGATTATACAATTATTAAAGGTTGACCTTTTTTCTGGGCTTTAATGAACTGAAAATTGCATTTTTAACCTTGGCTGATGTGTCATCATCATTTCTTTAATCTATCCCAACTAGACTATAAATTAAGTTGACTCCAAACCTAACTTATTAGGCCAGCAGAAGGGTGAAAACAGACCCTTCCTGAAGTCATCCTAAAATGGCAGTGGCAATAGGTTTGACACTTGATTTGCAGACATAGTTCTGCAATCAAGTCAGAGCTTAAAGTTGTTGTAACTTGAACATAGTGTAAGCAGGCACTCAAAGTCTGGTAAGACCACCACACACCAGGCGTGATGCCAACAGTGTGAAATTATACCTAAAACAAATCCACTGTTAAGCTTCAAACTTACTTTTTACAATGCACTATTATTCCATTTTATAATTTCCAACATAAAAATTTTACACATATCTCCCTTCATTGATTATTTCTATTTTAAACAGAATCTATTCACTGCATAGAGTTTCATGTGCCAGAAAAAGTAAATATCCCCAACAATTTTATGTAACTGAGCATCTTTATAATGCCTCCTTTTTTCATTCACACAATTTTTTCTTGTTTTCCTAATTATAACATTATTCAGCTTATAAAAGATTTTCTAGTGCATAAACTTCTGACCTGTACATTTCCCACAAGCTTCTTAAGACATTGCAGGGGAGATATTTGTGTAGACTGAAGCTACCTGTATGCAGTGTTGGAATGATAAGGTCAATCAATTCTGCAAAGTAAGCTGGTCAGTTCTGAGAGAAGGAAAATAATTAATTTAACAAATTGAACACATATTCCACTCCAGACACTGTGTAAGGTGTCCCACTGACTCAAGAACCAACAAAAGTCAGCCTCTGACCTCAAGGAGCTTAGAGTCCTGGGGTAGGAAAAAAACATGTACATAAATGACTCTAAGTGGTGCTCTGTGGTGTTAAGCCAAGAAGGTAAACTAACCCTTTTTTGTCAAAAAGCCTATAAAGCACATTTACTCAAGGTCATCACTTTTGTTGGCTGATTTTAAAGGAAGCCACAAGTATACACGTATCTCTATCTAGCTATGTAAAAGAGATAGGGGAGGGATTCATTTTACAATTTGCCAAGATATTATTCTTTTAAAAAGCACTTTTTTTTTTCCCTCTCTCCCTGTCCCACAGCACAAGGTAATAAGCCTGGCAGGAAGTCTGGGAGGCAGTCCAGTGACAGCCAAGGTATATAAAAGGAGGCAGAGCAGGGTGGCGGTCCACTAAGATCAAGAGATCGGGAAATTTAGTAAGTAAGTATGTATATGGAAGATAATGGAAGCCTGGCTTTTCACTGTCAGAGAAAGAAGGTACAGATATGAAAAGGAAGAAGTAGGAATGAACCCAACAATATTAGATTGGAATTGAAAGTATGGGGTACTCACAGTTCTTAATGTATATCTAGAAAGATATAGAGAGATGTAAATGTGTGTATATATACATAGGTATGATACATATATGTATGCAGATATACATGTATTATGTGTGTATATATATATATACTTGTATAGATTTCCTTGCTCTGTCCACTAAGAGGCCCTAGGATCAATAACATTTTAGCCACAATAAAGGGCACCAAGTATAGATTTGACTTTTAAATGCCACTCCTCCATTAAAACAAATAACAAACAGGACTTAGACAAATGGCTAATTCCAGGCTGAGACAAGGAAAGAAGGTGTTCCTGTAGTTCCAGCAGTGGGAAGCTGCTGCTAGCTAAATCTGGAACAATTTGAGATCTAAAATATATAATGATTATAATGAGTTATAACTTACTGAATAAAATTAAGTCTCTGAGTACATACTGATATAAATACATACATATACATAGACACACTTAAATACTATAGAATGCCAACTAGTAAACAGTAGAATTAGAAAATTGCTTTTTGGCCATCATTAAAGTAATAATTATTTCTGGAAAAAATATCAATGGATGCTAAAACTGGCAGATATTTAAATGTGGGATGAGGGATCCCTGGGTGGCGCAGCGGTTTAGCGCCTGCCTTTGGCCCAGGGCACGATCCTGGAGACCCGGGATCGAATCCCACGTCGGGCTCCCGGTGCATGGAGCCTGCTTCTCCCTCTGCCTATGTCTCTGCCTCTCTCTCTCTCTCTCTCTCTCTCTCTCTCTCTCTCTCTCTCTGTGTCTCTCATGAATAAATAAATAAAATCTTTAAAAAAATAAATAAATAAATAAATAAATAAATAAATAAATGTGGGATGAGTGTCTCTCTACAAAATATCTATTATCACAAAAAAGAAAGAAAGATAATTTTACAGTGAAGAAGCCTGGAAGGCATCATCTTTACTAAAGGATCAAAAGAACATCACCAGCAATAAGACAAGTAGACAAGCAACTGCTACCAGATAAGATAAAATGAGAACAAAGTATCAATTCTGTGAAATTCTGGCTCAGAATTCTGGGTATTATCATGAGGAAACATCAAATAAACCCAAGCTTTATAATCTTCTAAATTCTTCAAGGTCATGGAAAGTCAAAGATAGAACTGTTCTGGGTTGAAGATTTGAGCAACATGACAAGTGTATAGTCCTTGATTGTATTCCATTGCTATGAGGGAAATTAAAATGGAGTCTCTGGGTGAAGGATATACATGAGCCATTTATACTATTTAACTTTTCTACAAATTTGAAATTGTTTCAAAATAAAAATTATGAGAAGAAGCAATGAGTAAAATCACTTGCTATAAGGGCAGTATAAACAAAGTAAGGTGGGATTCAAAAGATAGAGAATCACTCTCTGTGTACCACATCTCTGTGGTAATAGAGACCAGGTCTGTCTTCATTATTACTGTATCATGAGAGCCCAACCTAGTCCTTCACACAATAAGTCTTTCCCACCATAACTTAGTCTTTCACATACAATTCAATTGGCATACATTCAATAAATTCATTGGTTAATCAAGCAGCAAGAAAAGAGGAGGTTCAGTCAGGAAAAGTTTTATAAAAGAGAGATGAAAGCAGGTGACATTCTAAGCATGGGAACAGCATAAATAAGGTCACAAAGGTAAGAAAGCAAAAAGCAGCAAGTGGCTGGAGCAGAAAGAATGTTCAGAAACACAGGAGAGGCAATGGTTGGAAAGGTAGTATAACATGATAGAGGACCTACAATGTCCGGGTGAGGTAAAAAAAATAAATCCTGTATTTAGGAGGGAACTTTAAAAGCTTGTTAGACCTTTCTAAGCCAAGTTAATTTAACCTTTCTTCTTCTATCCTTCCTCTAATAGACATGCAAATGCCCAGTAGTAGATCCAAAGAAGCAACAAGTATGGTTAATCTACCAGTTTAATAACAAAATCCCTTGATTCTTCAGCTACATTACCCAGAGAATTCTAAAGGATTTTGTTCCAGAACCCTATGTTAATAAGTGTTTCATGATGGAATAACTATAAGATTAAGTTAAATTCATCATATTTCTCCCTTCAACGACTCCTCACTGGGATGCTCCAAAGGAAGAGAATATGCAATGTGTCGGAGTTGTCCTCAGTACCCTTCCCTATATCACCCTCATCTATCAGAAGAGTCTAAAGGAACTTTAAGAACACACTCTAGGATACGCTGTTTACATTGTTGAGTAGATAGAAAGAGGGTAATGCCCCAGTGTTTCTGAATATGCAGTTCATCCCTACAAGGCATGAGGATTTTGAGTGAAACCAGAGATGAAGTGATTGAACCAAAATGATGGCAGAAGAGTAGAGCCTGTACATAGCACCTTGCCTATATCTCTCTTTCTTATGCAAACAGCCACACACAGAGAAAAAAAAAAAAAAGATTACCTCCTTTCAAGGGCTTTCATGAGCAGACCTCTTTGTGGTGCTTGTTCTAGCTCTGGCCGAGTTACCATGGATATCAGAAGAGTTAGAGAAAGAATGCAAGAAAGGAATTACTCATGGATGAGTAAGGGTAGTGCCTATAGGAGTTGGGGAATAAAGGATGGGGGGGAATGAAATGAGTAGAGAAAAATCAAGGACGGGTTTGACAGAGGCTCAAAGTTCTGCAAACCTGTACTCCATGTAGCAACATTGATAGGAACACCTTCTTCCTTGAGTGTTCACTTTCAAGGTCTGGTGACTCTCACTGACAGAGATGCAAACATCCAGCCCAGAAGGGAGAATGACTGATGATTTCCATGGAATTGAAATTCAGTGGCGTGTGAAGTATGCACAGCACCTCTTCAATGTCTGCATTGGACAATTACCAAGTTGAAAAATACAGAAGTACTGTGTAAACTTTGCAAATATTCAAGGAACAAATAGCTCTTTTCTGCATAGCTGTGGTTCTTCCTAATATGAGAGGAAGAAAGGAGGCTGCAAGGGGTGGGAGTAGCAAAAAGCAATAGATAAATGAAGAAAAAGAGTTGGGAGGCCCTTCAGATTTCCTCTCCAGGTAGAAAAGATGGGAAGATGTGAAACGGAGAAGGAGGGAGGGAGCAGGTGATATGCATGCAATAAATCTTTTTGTAAAAGCCTAAAATGCCCCTCAAGGATTCTCCAGCCTCAGGGTGCTCAGGAATTCCCTGAGCAGCAGTTTGCTAGAATGCATTTTCCATACAAATCAAAACTACTGTGAGATATCAACTGTCAGAATGACTGAAATCAGCAACACAAGAAACAACAGGTGTTGGCGAGGATGCAGAGAAAAGGGAACCCTCTTGTTGGTAAGAATGCAAACTGGTACAGCCACTCTGGAAAACAGTGTGGAGGTTCTGCAAAAAGTTAAAAATAGAACTACCCTATGACCCAGCAATTGCACTTGGAGTATTTACCCAAATACAAAAACACTAATTCAAAGGGATTCATGCACCCCTATTGCAGTATTATTTACAATAACCAAATTATGGAAGTAACCTATGTGTCTATTGATAAATGAATAAAGAAGAGCTTATATACACACACACGGTGGAATATTATTCAGCTGTAAAAAGAGTGAAATCTTGGGGCAACTGGGTGTCACAGTGGTTGAGATTTGCCTTCAGCTCAGATCATGATCCTGGGGTCCTGGGATTGAGTCCCACATCAGGCTCCCTGCAGGGAGCCTGCTTCTCCCTCTGCCTATGTCTCTGCCTCTCTCTGTGCTCTCATGAATAAATTTTTAACATCTTAAAAAAGAAATGAAATCTTTCCATTAGCAATAACACGGATGGAGCTAGAGAATATAATGCTAAGCAAAATTAGTCAGATAAAGACAAATGTCGTATGATCTCACTCATATGTGGATTTTAAGAAACCAATAGCACACAGGGGGGAGAGAGAGAGAGAGAGACCAAGAAACAGACTCTTAACTGTGGAGAACTGATGGTTACGAGAGGGGAGGTAGTTGGGGGGATGGGTTAAATAGGTGAGGGGGATTAAGGAAGCATTTGTGATGAGCACCAGATGATATATAGAAATGTTGAATCACTATATTGTTTGCCTGAAACTAATATAACACTGGAATTAACTGGAATTAAAGTAAAAGCTTATTAAATAAATAAATAAAAATTTTAACAAAAAGAATCCATTTTCCAGTGGTCTACCTTATGACTCATTAGGTTTAAGTGTAGTACTCAGAAATCTAACTGAAAAAAAGATTTTCAAGTGACTATGATGCAGATGTCCATAAATCACATAGTTAGATACTGGTGATCTAGTAAAAGTCACTTGGCTTGAGGACTTCATGAAACTAAAATGAGTCATCTTTGAGTGAGCCAAAACAGATGAGCAGACTCCTAGTTGAGGGGTCCAGTCAAGGAATAAAACATAATCGTGTCACCTATGTAGGGGTCCATGTCACAGTCTTGCTTATCAACGGCATAAATGTACGGGTGTATTTGTAACAAGGAGAAGGCCTGCTTTAATTAGGGGAAGTTTGGGAACAAAAAGGAAGAGATATAATGTGGTTCAGGTCTTAATGATGTACAGTCAAATCCATGTAAATACATTCGAAATTCACCCTAACTGTAAAGAAATTGAGCCCAAATGAACTCTTAAAAGAAGGCATCTTTGTATAATGGGTCAGTTCCAGTGTCCCTCTCATAGCCATGCACTAGAGACAGTGAAGTACTGTGATTTAAAGCCCTACATGGCAGAAGGTCAGCCTGGCTTCAGCTTGGTTCTGAAGCTTTCTTCTGTGTAACTCTGGGCAAATCCAAACAACAATGCCTTCTATGAAATGAAGCCAGGGTTGTTGAAATTATTAACTCTGTAACACCTGTGAGGTACTTAGTACAGGGTAGGAAAACTGTAAACACTCAATTAACATGAAAGAACAGAAAGTTGGGACTAATATTCTCACTCTTTCAGGCTTTTGCCAAAAAAGCAAAATTAGTTCTCCAGGAGAAAAGAAATTAAATGAAGACTAATTCTGAAACCAGGAATTGCCTCCTTAATGAAACATCGATGTACCATGACTACTTCTTTTGAAGTTTTTCACAGCAATGGAGACTAGTTTGTGGCTTTATGCATTCCATTTTCATTCTTTATTAAGAATTTTTAAATGTAGGGGTGGCTACTTAACTGACTCAGTCAGTTAAGCATCCAGGGTCCTAAGATAGAGCCCCAAGTTAGTATCCACTCTCAGCACAGAATGTGCTTGAGATTCTTTCCTCCTCCCTCTCCCTCCCCCACCCCTCCCTCCACTCTTGCCTGAGCATGCCTGCACTTTCTTTCTCAAATAAATAAATAAATATTTTTTAAAAAAGAATTTTAAAATGTAAACAGGATTTGGCTTAATTCTTAACACAATAAATAAAGAAATTAATGTCCATAGAGCTTATGATTTCACCAAAATCAACCAGTAATTTCAGTACAGCCCTCTCAATGCAGGGACCTTCACACTGTTCACTTATGCACTTTCCCCTATAGACAAGCCTCAACCTAATGCCTATTAGCAATCACAGTGAACTGGAAGTCAGAACACTCCTTCCCCTTGCTACTTTGAACAAGCCATTTTACCTCCTAAGCGTCAGTTTCTATGGATATGAAATGGAGATAACACTACCTCTCTCAGAGACAGACAAATCAAGTGACAGTACAGATGTCCGAGTCTTCTATAGATTACAACTCTACATAAGTTTAAAGCACTGGCTTTATCATTGCTATTGCCATCATAATTATTAAAAGTAGCTCAAATTCTCATGGAGATAGGCTTTTAGAAGTTGACCAGGAGAAAGCTATACTTTGAGTTGACACTCAAAGCTATACTCAGTGGCAGTTTATATACAACTCATTTGTTCAAATGAATTTCCGAAGATCCATTCCTGTCACACCAAAAAATGCATCAACACATTTATCCAACTAAACAATTTTCAAATCCTACGGACAACAAAAGGACTTTGAGTGAAGTCAGAGCTCAGTGAGGCATTTTACTCTGCTTACAGCACAGAACACATAACTCCCTGCTGTAAAGACAAGAGCTTTCCCAAGTTGTGTGCCATCACTTGAGTGGAACGTGTGGGCAGAAGCGAGGGCAGTGGACCGGGGGGCTGGAGTGTGGGGTGCTCTTCCAGGAGCAAGCTGCCCACAGCCCTGGCTGACCAGCAGAGCAGAGTCAAGGCAGCAGCCAACTACAAATCACTGTGGTCAACCCAGAAATTGTTGGGGCTGAAGGAAGCTGGCAGCCGTGGCTATCCGCAGCATCTAAAGCTGGCTGCCACTGCTGGCTCACTGCTGTTCTCCAAAGCAGAAAGCAGCAGGGAGTCAGTGGACTAGGGGAAGTAGAGCTGAATCCTCTAATGGCAAGGGTGTGATCTTTTCAAATGACCCTCCTTTCTGCAGTGTTGGGGCTTAAAAACTAGAGCATTCCTGGGAGAGGGGTGCAGAGGCCCTATCAGACCAGAAAGTATTAGTTGTGGTGGTGCCCAAGAACAAACTTGGTAGTCCGTTTTTACTAACTGATATTTTTAATAATCCCTTTACCCACAAGCAACTCAGGGATGATATTAGATTTTCTGTGTTTCCAGGGGTTGCTAGGCAACGTTTCTAGGCAGCTGGAGATATTTCCATAGTAAGCAAGTCATGTTCCACGACAAAGGCCATGGTTTGAAAAATACATTTTTCATCTATCATCTATAAACCCAGTGTTTTAATACTAGGGGCCTTTTATCATAGCTAAAATGAGATTCAGCATTTGATAATAGTAACTACAGAGTGCTTTACCATCAGGCCCTGATATAATTCTGCTCTGGGAACACACCAACACCAAAGCACGTGTCAGGTTTTATAGGTATCATAAGTCAAGCATGGTCAACAAAATAAATCAAAGAAAATTCAGCTAGGCAGATATTTTTAATAAAGAGAAGTATATTTTTAAAGAGCTTTTAGAGGTTCTGATTTAATTTCAAACTGGAGAACCAATTGATTTTTCCTGATACTGTTTATTTTCCTTCCCCCTTTTTATTGTTATTTCAAAAAAATGTAAAGTAACCTGTGATACCATGGAGTTTACTTGGGGTCTCCATTTTTTTATTTAAAATATAAAATATGCCAGTGGTCTGCATATTTTTGCTAAATTCTAATTTTGATTCTCTTTAGTTAGATGCTTATGAATAGCCTCAATGTGTGGGATGCTTAAAAAATTTAAATTTTGACTGTGCCTGGAGGTTTATATATATATTTAAACCTGAACCAGAAACCCTGAGCTGCATTTCTGCTGTATTTTACAGAAAATCAGCTTTAACTCTAAACATGTTAATCAATAGTGGATGAAATTATTTCCCATTCTGGCCTACTGCCAGAACCAAAACTATTTCTTTAAAGCCAGGCAGCTATTCCTAATGCAGAGCTCTCTTGACCTCTGAAGGGCATACAGTGCCAAACTTCTAATGCCAAGGAGCTGACAGTCCCATTTCCTGGGCTCCAAAGAATTTTGCAGAATTGGCATTCACACAAGCACTCTTCCAGGGTTTTCTTAAGCACAAAGTAACCCACTCTCTTTCACCAGTAAAAAACACGAGTTGTTGATTCCTCAAGTGCTCAAAATACCAGTTATATTTACCCTATGAAAACCAAACATGAAAGAAAGAGAAAGAAGAAAGAAAAAGAAGAAAGAAAGAAAGAAAAAGAAAAGATGGAGGGAGGGGAGAGGGTGACAGAGGAAATATAATAAAATAGTCTTTTACATATATATGGTATCTATTTTTTTATTTTTCATGCAGCTACAGATACCTCATAGAACAAAGAGGCCTGAGCCTGACAAATTTACCAACAGAAGTAGGCAAAGTGGTAAATTTGTACTTTGAGAATAAATATCTTCTGTAATAGACAATTTTCAAAATCAGACATATCTAAAGAATTAAGGTATCCTTAATATTTGTATCCACACCCAATGTTATTAAACAAACCATCAGAATTAAAAAAATAATTTTCTCTTCTGCTAAACAATATACTCCCATCCATTCATTCAACAAATCTTGAGACCCTACTGTATGCCAGGTACTCAGACAGTCTCTGGAGATACAATAAAAGGCATGTTTTCCCTGCTTTCATGAAGCTTAAAGCCTGGAGGTAATATAAACAAGTAGCCAGGCAACTATAGCAATACAATAAGTGTTGGATGGGAGTAAATGCCAAGGCTGGGAGAACCCAGTGGCACTTGGGAGGAAGCCTTCTCCAAGCTAGGACCTGAAGAAGCCAAGCAAAGGTGTGAGGGAAGGGGAGGAGGGAGAGCAGGGGTGTGTCAGACAGAAGGAGCCTTGCGTACTGACGGCAACACTACAGGATGGTTGGAGCACTAAGATGCATATGTGTGGTGAGACTGGGAAACCAGGGCCCAGGTCAGCAATGCCAGGTAAGTCATTGAAAGAACACTGGTACTGATCTATAATATAGTTTAATAAAGAATGGTTAGAGTTTTAAGCTGGAGAGTTACACAATCCAATTCACTTTCTGGAAGTCTCTGCATTAGTCAGCTAAAGCTGCCATAACAAAGTACAACAGACTAGGTGACTTACATAACAGAAATATATTCTCTGACAGTTCTAGAAGTTAGAAGTCCAAGAACAAGGTAGCAGCAGGGTTAACTCCTTCCGAGGCCTCTCTGCTTGACTTACAGATGGCTGCCACGTGTCTTCATGTGGACTTCCCTCTGTGCTTGTCTGTGTCCTAATCTGTTCTTCTTATAAGGATGTCGATCAAGTTGGATTAGGGCCCACCTTAATGACCTCATTTTAACCTAATGACCTCTTTAAAGACTGTCTCCGAATACAGTCATATTCTAAGGTACTATGGGTTAGGATTTCAACACAAAAATTTGGAGGGGCACACAATTTACCCCATAACTGCCACTTGACTGTTAAAGTAGAGAAGGCCCTGGAAAGGATAGAATTGAAGGAAGGAGAGGTGACAGTAAAACCCAGAGTATGTATTTCCAGAAGGAGGGAGGAGTTAACAGCACCCAAGTTCCTCCTCCAAGGCAAAAATAAGGTATGAACTGAAAGTGTCCTTCAGACTTAGGGGCAGGGAAGTCATGAAGACCTTGGTAAGACCAAAGATCAATCACAGGTGCAAGTAACCCCTATGGAAGTTTAGCTGTGAAGGCAGAAGAGAGCTAACAGATGACAGAGTCAAGAGAGGACTCATTTTGTCAACAATTATTTAATTCCTTGTGTGCACAAAGGGCTGAGGAAGTACATTAGATGAAATATTGCCATTGGCAAGACCAATATTTTGACCTAATAGAGAAATTACAATTATGTTTTTTAAGAAATAATTTCTAGGGGCACCTGGATGGCCTGCTCAGTTGAACAGCTGCCTTTAGCTCATGATCCCGGAGTCCTGGGATCCAGCCTCACTTTGGGCTCCCTGATATGTGGGGGGTCAGCTTATCCCTCTGCTCCTCCCCCTGCTTGTGCTCTCCCTCAGTCAAATAGATAAATAAAAAAATCTTAAAAAAAAAAAAAAAGAAAAAGAAAGGATTTATATACATATAGTCAGAAATGGGAATACACCAAAATGGTAACAATTGCTAAGTTTGGGAGTTAGATTTAGGAGTAATCCATCAACCCTGTTTGTTCTCTATCATTAAGAGTCTCTATGGTTTGCTTCCCTTTTTTTTTTTTTTTTCCCCTGCACACAGGTTCATCTCTTTTGTTTCTTGAATTCCACTTAAGAGTGAAATCATATGGCATTTCTCTTTCTCTGACTGACTTAATACACTTAATAGCTTCATCCACATCATTGTAAATGGCAAGATTTCATTGTATTAATAGCTGAGTAATATTCCACATTATGGAATATTACTTCTTTATTCATCCATCGATGGACCTTTGGGCTCTTTCCACAATTTAGCTATTGTTGGTAATGCTGCTATAAACATTGGGATGCATGTACCCCTTCAAATCTGTATTTTTGTATCCTTTGGATAAATACCTGCTAGCACAATTGCTGTATCTTAGGGTAGTCCTATTATTTACTTTTTTGAGGAACATTAATACCATTTTCCAGAGTGGCTGCGCTGGTTTGCATTCCCACCAACTGTGTAAGCAGGTTCCCTTTCTCCATCCTTGCCAAAATCTGCTGTTTCCTGTGTTGTTAATTTTAGCCATTCAGACAGGTGTGAGATGGTATTTCATAATGGTTTTGATTTGTATTTCCCTGATGATGAGTGATATTGAACATCTTTTCATGAGTCTACTAGCCATCTAGATATCTTCTTTGAAAAAATATCTATTCACGTCTTCTTCCCATTTCTTAACTGGATTATTTGGTTTTGGGGTGTTTGCCACAATCTCTTTTCAAACTATATTAATATATGAGAAGGGATGTAGTAAGGGGAGTTATTTTGTTCAACTTGGGGAAAAAACAAGAAAGAGACTATATTCTCTGCTAATAGCAAAAGAAGAAAGTGTTTCTAGACTCTCTTAACATTTATCAGCAGCATTACAGAGTACAGATCTCAGTTAAATTCTATATTGAGTTAAGGACTCTAGGAGTTTCATGTTGTATGTATATCTTGCCTGCCAATATGATTGACTATAAACTTCTCAAGGGTAGAGATATGTATTCTACCCCTGTGTTGTCCCCACAAAATTCAGCTCAGTGGTTTCACTGCAAGAGTCTCACTAATGCTTAATAAATATTTGCTTGTTAAATTACTGAATGTTAAATAAAATGTTGAAACAGAGAAAAAGCCAGGGCTAAAGTACAGAGACTTTGAAAAAACATAGTCCTTTCTGAGACACTATTTCCACTCCTTGCTTAAATATCTGGCACTTTGGTGATATTGGATACCATTTCCTAGTACTGTTTCCCTGGCCTTGGAAGGAAAGGGTGGTTCACCACTCCCACATCCTTCCTTGGCAATGATAAAAGGAGGCTATTTCTATCACATTTGAAAACAGAACAGAAACACTTTACTTCCAGCTGCTTATTAGACATATTCAATCAACACCAACAATCAATTGTACATCTTTGTTTTGCTGCTAAGATCACTAATGAAATTCAGTTAACCCATACTATAGCAGTTAAGGATCATGTATAAATGTAACTGTAACTGCTTAGTTTCCAAATCACTTCTTTAAACAGATATTAGAAAGAAGCTACTGCAACCCTTCATGCACCAAACTGGATTGGTTCTATTTTAACAAATCCCTAACTCAATTTCATATCATTTCTTCAATCTACAGGTGGGGCTCCTGTTTTCATGTGCAGTAAAGTTTATCAGTCTAATGATAATTTGGGTGATCATGCTGGTAGATATAAAAGCATTTTTTCAGGTAAAATTTCTCACGTATGAGAAAACGTTTCTGTCTCTACACAACTGCAAGATGAAACAACAGTTAATCTCAGTCTGATTTCCTTTCCACTCATAGAGTTTCAGCCACCCAAACTGCCATTTTGGAAGGAAGTATTGAATAGTGGTTGCATGTATAGTCCATTGCAGGTATACCACTTGGGGTCAAACCCTGGGTTTACTGTTTGTATCATGTTGGGAAAGTTAACCTCTTTTGCCTCCATTTTTCAATTCTACAAAGAAGATGCTAAAAATCAAAAATAATAACATAAATACTGAAACATTGAAAATTTAAAGGTAAGTAACTTTCTAACCAGAGAGCCATTTAATATTTTGAGGCAAAATTCACAATTTTAACGATTTTAGTTGTACAATTCATAGCTTTTAGTATATTCATGATGTTGAGCACCCATCACCCTACCTAATTTTCATCACCCCAAAGAGAAACCCCATAAGAAGTCAGGCAGTGACTCTCCAATCTTCCCCACTCCCATCCCTGGCAACCATTAATCCACATTCTGTCCTACAATAGAGAGCTCACAAAATTTGTTAAGCAGAATAGTTAGCATATATCTAAAGTTTTGAAGATAACTAACCAAAGAATCAGAAACAATGAAAAGAGATCATCCCTGGGGAGACAGAGTGAAATGTGGAGTAGAGAGATAGTACACAAAGCTGCTTTTTGCTTTGAGTTCTTTAACGGTCAACACATGTATTAATCAATCATTTTAATTAAATTTAATTAATTGATAATTTGATCACTGATAATTTTTCCTTCTAACAAAGAATTTTTAAAATTTAGTGTTTATCTCATCAGATTATTTGAAGATTAAGTGAGATAATATTTGTGAAACATTTGGTGCGTGGCCTGGGACACAGGCCATGTGTATTTGATACATGCAAGGTACCATTATTATTACTAATAATTAGTAACCAGATGTATTAACCAGGGTTGTATGTTTATGTCCCCTCCAAATCCATATTTTTAAATCCTAACCCCTCGTGAGAAAGTATTAGGAGTTGGGGCCTTTGAGAAGTTATTAATTCATGAGGACAGAATTTTTGTGATGGGATTAGTACCCTTATAAGAAGAAACATGAGAGAGTTTACTCCCTCTCTGTTCTCTACCACTCAAAGGTAGAAGAAGAAGATGGCCATCTGCAAACCACAAAGCAGAACCTCACCAGAGATGGGACCTGCCAGCACTTTAGTTTTGAACTTCCCAGAATCTAGAACTGTGAGAAATAAATTTCTGTTCTTTTAGCCACCCAGTCTTCTGTTACTGTAGCCAGAACCAAGTAATACATTAGGTTATCAGTGTTATATGGCAATGGAATCAGAGATATGTTGGGGGCAGATCCTAGAGTACTTTGATTGAGATAAACAGTGAAGTCCCATGTACTTTATATATACACCATTAGTATAATATCAAAATAATTAAATGCAACTCCCAAATTCTCTCCATTTTTTGGCTGATTGAACAAATTTTGATTGAGAAGAAAAAAAGCATTTTAAATAAAATCAAAAGCTGTAACTGAATTCTGCTATTTGTGTATTGCTATCTATTGAGTTATTGTTAGACAAAGTGGAGAAAAAGGTATTTTGGAGAACCAACAAAACATGGCAGGAATATAATATTGAGCTACTGACCAAACCAAAGTCATAAGCAGTAGGGTGTCTTATCCCACTGTAAAAGAGAAACACGGACCTTCCACAGAAGTTAACACATCAATACCCTTGATTTTTAAATATTTTATCAATGCCACCTATTAACTGTTGAATATCAAAGTGACTAGTGAGGAGTATCACACTGAGATGAGGCTAAATGCTAGCACTAAGATACTAATCACAATCCAAATGTATGCTGTAGAGACCAGATGAGTTAAAGACATTCAGAACTAAAATGGACCTTAGTGGAGCACCTGGGTGACTCAGTTAGTGAAACATCTGACTCTTGATTTTGGCTCAGATCATGATCTCAAACTCATGAGATCAAGCCCTGAGTCAGGCTCCATGCTCGGCATGGAGCCTGCTTAAGATTCTTTCTCTCCCTCTGCCCCTCCCCGACCTGCTCTCACACTCACTATCTCTCTGTGTAAAAAAAATAATAAATAAAGTAAAAATAAGATCGACCTTGGCAGCCAGCTCCCCAGTTCTTAATTAAGTCCCTTCTACAACAAAACTGCCAAGTATCCTGCCTGGGAAGTTAAAGAAGCTGCTGAGGCATATGCTGCAAGCAAGAGGAATAATAAAAAGCAAGGATGACAAAAGAAAACTGTCAGGATTTCCTGATACTTTTCAGTCACTTCTAGGAGACATGGAGCTCTAGGTGCTTCTGAGCAGACTTCAAACCTTCTGTAATCTGAGACACAGAATCAGAACAGCGGTGAGCACTTTTGTGAGCATGCCCTAGATTTAAATTCCAGCTCTGCTGGGATGCCTGAGTAGCTCAGTGGCTGAGTGTCTGCCTTTGGCTCAGGTCATGATCCCAGTGTCCTGGAATCGAGTCTCGCATCTCCCTCTGCCTATGTCTCTGCTTCTCTCTCTCTGTATCTCCCAAGAATTAATATAATCTTAAAAAAAAAAAAAAAAAAACTCCAGCTCTGCCCCTTAACTTAGCTAGGGTGGCCTAAACTCTCTACATTCTTGTTTCTTCACCCTTACGCAAGGCTATTCAGAGTGTGACATCATGTTTTTGTGAGGATTAATTATACTAATACTCCTTATAAGGCACTTAGTCCTATGCCCACCAAATAGCATTCATTAAATGCTATTGTAATTGTGTTCAGTAGTAGAAATAACTCTGATCAAAACCACATGTATGTTGAGGAAAGGATTCTTATAACACAAACTGGACTCTGTATCACAATAGCAGAAAAATTTTACTGTCAAATAGTTTTACTTTATTACAACTGAAACTATTGACATAAAGAAATCTGAAAGTAATATCACTTCCTCCTATTGAGTTCATGAGTGTTCCCACTCCAAGAGGAGCTGAGATGGAATCTCTCCCTCTCTCCCTCCCTGGATTCCCAGATCAGTATAGAAATGACAGTTCTAGGGAAGAAAAACACAAAATAATCATCTACTTACCTGGGAAGAATATCCACATAGGAGGCCAATCAATAAGCCAGATGCATGATGTGGGAAATATAAAGTCATCTCTAGTATATTTGTGTATAGGTTGATTCCATTTGGAAATACTGGTTTCAGTTGCCTTAGTGAAACACATTTGCTTTTGGCATACTTTCCCTCCATTCCAGATCTGTTACTGGTCATGAATCTACACAGTCCCATAAAACTCAAATTTGGAAAGAATCCTAGAGAATTTCTGGTTTGGCCTGTTTATATTACAGATGATGAAACTAATGCATGAAGAGATTAAATGGTTAAGTTAATGGCTAAACCATTAAATTAATGGTTGCCCATTACACTTATTAGAAATGGAGTAAATTGGAGCACAAGAAGATTGATTTTAGCCAAGGTACAAAAGAACAAAATGCTTTTCTAGTTATTAACATACAGAATTACTGATTCATTTACTGCACTAACTACAAAATAAAACTCTATTCCTAACTACTGAGAGCAAGAAACTTAATAACAAATAAACTATGCCAAAATGGTTATGGTCACTTTGTTTACCCTCAACCACCACAGGATGCCAAGGTGATACCAGCATGCTAATCAATCCTGTCCATCTGGCTAATGTAGTCTTTATAATTTATAATCCAAAGCCTTTGGGCACAAAGACCTATTAACATGCTAATACACCTTCTTACTATTCTAGCTGCTTTTCAATTAGTGATTATCTATAAAGTGAGCCAATGAGAGGCAACTTTTCCAAATGATTAGTACCTTGGAAATCATAGTCAGGCTGGTTGCTGATTAACATTTTTCGTCTTGGCAGTTAACATTTCTCATTCCAGCAAATTACTCTAGTGGGTTCAGTTGGTGGCTTGAGGCCATGGAAACCCAAGCCTATTCAATGGCCAATGACTATGCTGAGAAAATATAATTACGACATATGGATATGAGAAATTAATTCACTGGACAAAATGTTATATCAAAATATTTGTTTCTGTTCTAAAAGACATTATGGAAACAATTGCAGAAATTTTTTTTAAAGATTTTATTTGTTTATTTATTCATGAGAGAAAAAGAGAGAGAGAGGTAGAGACATAGGCAGAGGGAGGAGCAGGCTCCCCACAAGGAGCCCAGTGCGGGACTCGATCCCGGATCCCAGAATCAGAACCTGAGCCGAAGGCAGACGCTCAACCGCTGAGCCATCCAGGCATCCCACAATTGCAAAAATTTGAATAAAAATGTATATTAATGATATTACTGAATTACTTCTGATCATCTTAGGTGTGAAAATGTCATTATGGTACCTAAGAAGGATGCTGAAGTATTTAGTGGTGAAGTGTCATGATGTCTGCAACTTGTATCCAAACAGTTCAGCAACAGATAGATAGATGATAGATAGATAACAGCAATTTTGGCAAAATGTTTTAAAAATTGTTTCAAATAGGTCTATTACCATACCATCATGAGAGGAGATTTGTACCACAAATGTTTATTTCCAGAAAACTATATGCTTAAAACACCATATTAATAACTAGTATTTGAATTGTGTCACTATTATTCATCTGCCTTTTTCTTTTTCTCCCTAAATTGTTAAGAGTTAACAAATGCATAAGTTAACAAATATTGTGAAAATATTTTAATGCCTTCTCTATCTTGGTACAACTGTCTGATGGACAATAGAGATATTTAAAGTTACATTGAAAAAAATAAAGTAAAATAAAGTTACAATGAGAGCAGTGTTCCCACAATGAAGGTGCACACATTCTGGAAATGCAGTTCCAGGCTTCAGCTGCCTTAAAAATGCCTACTGGTATAGATAGGAATGCTTTTGAGCCATTTACAAGTAGCCCAACATTGCCACTTATATTACCTCTTACAATTTTACTTCAGAATCACCTTCACCTTTATGTGGTGTTACTCAAGATCAAACAAGAACATGCTTTAAAAATGTGGCTTCATATAGAAAAAAACATAGTTAACTTTATACTCTCTTTTAAAAATCATTTTATTTTTTAAGATTTTATTTATTTACTTGAGACAGAGACAGAGTGTGCACACACGCAAGCAGGGGAGGGGGGGTGGGAGGATGGGCAGGGGACAGAAGGAGAAGCAGATTCCTCCTGAACAAGGACCATGATGCGGAACTCAATTCCAGTACCCTGAGATCATAATCTGATAAAATTCATTTTAAAATCAACCTAATTGACTGGTTTGAATATGGTGATCACACTAATAGCAGCAGTGAATCTATAAAAATTCAGGGAATGCCTAAAAATTTAAGGCAACTGAGTGGTTCAGTCGGTTAAGTGTCTCTCTTCAGCCCAGGTCATGACCCTGGGGTCCTGGGATGGAGCCCTACATCAGGCTCCCTGCTCAGGGGGAGTCTACTCCTCCCCACCTTCTACCCTTCCCCCTTCCTCATGCATGCATGTGTCCATGTGCATGCACACACACATTCTCAAATAAATAAATAAATCTTTTAAAAAATCAAAAACAATTTTTTAATGTGGACCATTAGACAGGTATGCAAATAAATCAGAACTTAGAATTCCAAAAGAGCCATAAGGAATTGCTGTCAAATTTGTCAAGATTTTGTCTAAATTTTCTTGGTAATATTAAAGATCTAATCCTAAACCAAAAGCAACCATTGAATAATGATTAGAGTAATAAACATTCATTAAAACATCAGAACACCATAGTTGACATTTCCATATGTGTATAAATCCCCCTAATAACTTGCTGTTGATAAGACAAGTATGAAGCTATATCAGTGCAATACAATGTTGTAGCTGTTCTGGAAACAGCCCATTTTCATTTAATAGCAAATTAAGCAGGCTTTTCAGAGTACTAAATGCCAATAAATAAAATGTAAATGTCACATTATATATTCATTCACATATTTGATGACACTGACTTTTTTCCCTTTTTTGTGAAGGAAAATGAATTACAAGTATGTATTAAAAGATCGAGAAATACATTGTTCTATATTAAAGTATTAGATTCAACAATAATGCAAAGCATTAGATTAAAGTATTAGATTCAACAATAATGCAAAGCATTCTGTAATTGCTTCCATAAAGTCAGGAATTTCATGTTTCATCAAGGATAAACTCCAAAACCTTCATGACAGCAAGATGTTGGTTCATGTAATGCTGAAAATAGTAATACAGGCATACCCTTGTTTTATTGCACTACTCTTTATTGTGAGCTTTTTTACAAACTGGTTTGTAACAACCATGTGTGGAGCAAATCTATTGGTGCCATTTTTCCAATAGGATTTGCATATTTCATGTCTCTATGTCATGTTTTGATAATTCTCACAATATTTCAATTTTTTTCATTATTATGTTTATTATGATTATCTGCAATTAGTGATCTTCGATGGTAATTGCAGTACCATCAACCCTTTGATCACTTCGATCACTAAAAACAAATTCTAATTGTTTTGAAGCACCATGAACTGTGTCCTTATAATATGGCTAACTCAATGGATAAATGTTGTATGTGTTCTAACTGCTCCACCAACCAGCCATTTCCCCATCTCTCTCCCTCTCCCCAGGCCTTCCTATCCCCTGAGACACAACAATATTGAAATTAGGCCAATTAATAACCCTACATAGCCACTAAATTTCTTGAGATGTAATCTATTCCTGGTGAAGATGACAACTGTGGAAATGACAACAAAGATTTAGAATATGTCATAAATGTAGTTTACAAAGCAATGACAATTTGAGAGGACTGGCTCTAGTTTTTTTCTTTTTCAAACACAAAAGAGGTTTACCTATTTATTTTAGAGAGAGAGTGCATGCACACAAGCAGGGGGAAGGGCAGAAAGAGAGGGAGAGAAACTCAAGCAGGCTCTAACTCCCCATTGAGCACAGAGCCTGATAAGGGGCTCAATCTCACCATCCGAGACCATGACCAGAGCCGAAATCAAGACTTGGCCACTTAAACAAATGAGCTACCCAGATGCCCCAACCCCAGTTTTGAAAGATGTTTTACTGTGAGTAAAATGCTATCTAAGAGCATCACATGCTATGGAGAAATTGGTTGTGAAAGTAAGAGTAAAGAAATGCAGCAAACATCATTGTTGCCCTATTTTAAGGAATTGCCACAGCTATCTCAATCTTCAGCAATAACCACCTTGATCAGTCAATGGCCATTAACACTGATGCAACATCCTTCACCAGCAAAAAGATTACCAGTAACTGATATCTCAGATGAGTTTTAGCATTTTTTATCAATTAAGTATTTCTTAATTAAGACATGTACATTTTTATGTACTGCTATTATACATTTAATAGATACTCTGGTTTCTCTTCAGATCGTATAAATCTTTCCCCTTTTACATTTAATAGACTACAGTATAGTGTAAATATAACTTTAAATGCACTAGGAAACTAAAAAATTTGTTTGATTCAGTCTATTGCAATATTCACTTTGTTGCAGTGGTCTAGAAGTGAATCCACACTATCTCTGAGGTAGGTCTGTATACACACACATACATATAAACACTTGCAGTTTGAACCTGATTCACATGTTCCTTTCATTTGAAATAGAAACAACACCCTAAAATACACTCCCCCCACACCTAATAAAGACTGGTTTATAGGCAAGCCAAAATCTGGAATTCTGACAAGATTATGTCAACATATTAACTTAGTAAATATTTTTTTTAAAAAAAAACAGAAGGTCTTTACCCAAACCATGCCTGATCTAATAAAATAATCATTGAGTTAATAAGAAAGATGTGATAGATGTATTTTTTCTTTGATGCTTATGCAGATCTGCATTTCTGAGAGAATTCTGACTCTATATAGAACTTCATGTGTATGACTTCTTTTAGTGTAGGAAATGAGCTAGAAAAGAACAAGGATAACCACAATAGAGAGAGCAATATTTGAAAAAACTGGAAAAAGAACTACCAAACTGGCAAGATCATAAGAATTTTGACTCAGTAATTTTCAACACATAATCTCTCCCTCCCTACTCCTTCTTTGGCCACAGAATGATATTCTGATAAACCAAATGATTGCAAAGATCCAAGATTCATTTGCTTGGATAGCATCTTCATCTCCTGGATATTCTAAATGGGGTTTTTGTTGTTGTTGTTGTCATCGTTTTTTTTTTCCTCTCCTTGCAAAAGTCTTCTTTAAGACAAAAGCAACCTTCCGAGTTCATGACGAAATCTCTCAGTATTAAATGCTAATTTATTAGATAGTTATAAAATTGCAGTACCATCAACCCTGGCTATAATGAATCCCTATGGTCTCTGATTTCACGAGGAACCTGACACATCATTGGAAAAAAATGAAGAAACATAATCAAATGTCATTGTTAATGATATTCAATTATTCCACCTGTGACTTGAGCTATTAAAACTATCGCCTTATAATTGCAACTCATCCATTGG
The DNA here is from genome assembly GCF_053574225.1 of Canis aureus. Lineage (NCBI taxonomy): Eukaryota > Metazoa > Chordata > Mammalia > Carnivora > Canidae > Canis > Canis aureus. The sequence continues at coordinate 20,303,053 of NC_135619.1, forward strand.
GAAAGCCAACTTCAAACATTATCGTAACTTAAAGGTCAGTTGGAAAGTATGCAATTATAACAAAATTTTTTGATAGTTATGAAAATTAATTCATTTTTTATACCTGGTCCCAGGTGATATTTATTCTTTTTTTAATATTTATTCTTTAAAGAATAATCATAGAATATGAGTTAAACTTATTGTATTTACTGTGTGTTTCTCTATGTCTCACACATTTTTTAAAGGAAAAATCAAGAACAAATTTTCCTTACATCATTTTTTCCCAGCAGCCTTTCTTATTCTCAAAACAGCAGTTGCTATTTGTCATGGGACCCACTCTCTTTGTCATGGGACCCACTATGTTTTTGTAGAAAGGAAGTCAGTTTCCTTCCCCTCTTTTGACTCTTATCCACTCTGTCCTCTTGGACTTAATGGCACTGTGCTCTCCTATCTCCTGTTTGCCTCCAATAAAAAGGGAAGAGAGAGCAGTGAGTCGGAAAACAGTGCCCTATTCTTTATTAGCCTAACAAAAATTAAATGTCTTAGTCTTTCTTAGCCTGAGTCCAAGCTGGAAATATATTTTTTTTAAAAACTTGAAAATAAACTTTACCATTTAGCTTCACTTAGATCTTCATAATAACTGTCATTTTTTAAGTTTTCTATGTGCCATGCACTTTTAGGTGCTTTACACACATATCATTTGGGTCATCTGCTTCTTTCCTTCTCTAGATTTCATTTTTACATGCAAAACTGTTCACTTAAAGTTGGTTTACATTGAGGAATTGATAAGAATTCAGAAATACTGGCTTACCAGTATCCAAACTACTTTGCCAGCAATTACTGTATGACTGTAAGTGATTGGTACTTTTATATTGGGGTAGGAACTCTTAAGCAGAAAAGAGGGTATCAACAAGGTCTGAGGATGCCCAGGAGTCCCTGAGTCTGCCGAGTCCCAAAGTAGGGCACGGAATGAAGAGAACAGCTCTTGCCATGCCGATGAAACTAAAGCTAGTCTAAAACAAACTGCCCATCAGTAACAGGCAGTGAATTATGAGCCCAAATAGGAGGTTAGAAGAACAAGCAAACTCAAGATGTGTAGAAGTGGGAACAGGCAGGAGTGCTCAAACTTGCCCTGAATACACAATTCAAGGCCTGCCACAGCTTTTTATCTGGTTGTTGCAAACAATTTGACTGTTTACCCTAAAGAATTAACTGACCTTAGCATCTGTTTCATTACATGGGGGATGAGAAAGTAACTGTTAGAATGAGATAGGAACTTTGGCACGTCAGTTTCCAGAAAGGAAGCACTGATTCTTCTTTTTTTTCTTAACCCTTTCTTTAAGAAAGAGTAAAAGTAACATGTATCAAGGATAGATCTTAAAAACCTAATATTGAGGGGTGCCTGAGTGGCTCAGTTGGTTAAGCATAGGATTCTTGATTTTGGCTCAGGTCATGATCTCAGGGTCATGACATAGAATCCACGTGTCAGGCTCCATGCTCAGCGGGGAGTCTACCTGAGATTCTCTTCCTCTGTCTCCCGACTCATATGCACACTCCATTTCTCTCCAAAATAAATAAGTAAATCATTTTTAAAAACAGTATTGATGGAAAAAGTAAGTATGTAGACCTTTTTGAACATTCAAAACACAGGCAAAACAATTCTATATGCTGTTTATAAAAGCACATATGTGTATATAAAAATATTAAAATACACTGGCATTACATCTTGCTTCCCCAGCATTAACTTTCTTATAGACAATGTTTGTGTAACAAAACAATTATTCAAATTTATCAAACTAAGTTGCTGGGACTGAGGCCAGGGAAAGAGGTAATTAATCAGTCAAGTTGGTCATTTGACATTATTTAGAAAAAGAAACAATAAGCACTTTGTATGTTTTCTTACAGATACACTCTATTATTATTCTTATTCTTTTTTCTAGCTTTATCAGCTTGCTTTACCCCTATCTATGAATAATCATAGAATTATACTTATCACAGGATTAGGGAAAAATCAGCCCAGGTTTCAGGAAGAAATTATGGCCTTTATTTTTTTTTAACCCTCTTCTTACAGTTTAGCTAAATCAGACAAATGGACATTGTCTTATTTCAGGTAATTTTAATTCTGCAGTGAGTAGTGGCAGCTAACATTTTGACATAAATTAATTTTGACCCTTTTCCACTACTATCTATTACTAAAATTCTAATTTAAACCTAATTAAGAGTAGTATTAGAAAGTTGTTAAATCAAATTTCACCTGATCTTTAAAATAAAATACCTATAAAACACTCTTTCATAGATTTCTATAAAGAAATAAGAAAAGTGTTTGGTATCCTTGGTAGCCCAAGGCTCTGTCTAAACACACAAAGAAAGCATTCTTTCTAGATTTTCTCAAAAGAAGCCTGTTTTGTCTTAATGTGTTGGGATGAGGGTGAATTTCCAATTTCACTGAACAAGTTAATCAAAATTTACAGATTGACCTGAGCATGTAGACACAGCCTGAATCCAGCACCAATTCTGTGATGGAGAAGTTTCTCATTTGTTAAACTGCTCTGCCACAATATCCTCATCCTTCCCAGAGCAGCTCAGTGTCATCATGATCCATCACAGAAAATACAGTGAGTACATCAATGAAGGCAGGCATTAAGGTGAACTATTTCAGAGAACAATGCCTTGAGGAAAGAACCATTTGCATTATACACGACCACACTCAGTTCTCGCCCTGGATGGCAAAGGGAAGATGGATATTCCTTGGTCAGATGAACAGTTTATGAGGTTTTGTACTATATAAAGAGACATCTTCAGGGCCTTGTGTATGTACATTGTAAAACCTTGAGATATTTTATGTTACAACATACATATATAATGTGATAATAAAAAAGCTTATTTGTTTCAAAGTCTCTTTTACCCTTGCTTGTATAACCAAACAGCTTGATGCCATTGGCTAAATTTTCACAATGTTCATTATTCATGGCTGCAATGGGAACATGCCCAACTTCCATAGATATATAAATCAGATTTGAGCAGCATTCAGGGTGAGTAATACGATGTCCATATGGAAGCACAGTGTCAGAGATTGAAAAAACTATGTGTTTTTAAGGCCTAGCAGATTCTTTAGTTCCATATTATTTTTATGGCAAGATATTATTCTTCTTTTCAATTCCAAAGATGGTTAAACCACAAGCCAAAAACTATTAGTACATTAAACACAACATTAAAAAGCATAGAACTCCTTTAATAAAAGACAAAAAGTCTTCTTAAGAAGGTGAATTAATAAAAGGTTTAGAAATCAGATCTCCAAATGGAAATTCACTTGCATTATTACACCAAATGATGTTTTACTACACAACCAATGTAGGCTGCTTAAAGATTTGTAAGTTTATTTTTATGACATCTGTTACTGACAGCAAAGTTATTAGTCAGCAGAAACTACCACTGCAAATAGCATTCTAGCATAAGTGTGAGGACATTCCAAAGAAATGAGAGCTATTGATGAATCTTATTGTCTCCTAAAGATTGAACTGTAAATAGTAGGTTGAATATCAAGCAGCATATTTATGACAACCAAATTACAACAAAGAAGTAAACTTATGTATCAGTCTTGCTTCCTTTTATCCTAAAGATAGCCCAAAATGATGCTTAAAAATAATAATGTTGGATCATGTAAGATATATTACAATATCAGAAAAGAAGAGTTTTAACTGTTTTTTATACTATTGAGGGAGAAAAATGCTCCAGATATCATTAGGAAAACTGGGTTAATCAAAATATTTATGCACTTTGATCTTAGGCTATCTCCATAGGACAAAAGATAAAAGTTTGGTATCAAGTTTGGTAATTACTAGTCTAACCTACACTGTAATCAAAATTTATAACTCAAACCCTTAACTAATTTTTACTACATTAATCATATAAAGATAACAAATGCAGTTCTGATTCATTTTATTATTGGAAACTCAATTTTATTCTGTATGTTCTTTATCTAGTATTTTTATGTAATTAATTCAAATCAGACTTTTATTGATGTATTCTGAACACCTCCTAGAAAAAATTTAGTTTGTATCTAATTATATGTCACAGTAGTGTCTACTGGTTGACCTAAGTCAGATTTTTGTTGTTGTTGTTTTTTCTTTTTAGGTCAGATGTTTTAAGCAAACCTCACTTTTACCATTTTATAGACAACATTAAATAATGTCATTGGAGTACAAGAACTTTCCAATTGAAAGAAATTTTATACTAATTTCCCATTTATGATTAAAGTAGACAGTGTCTTTTGTGGTCTAACATTGTGGTCTTGCACACTGCAGGATGATGGAAATGGCTGTTTTGTTTTTAAAATATCTTTTATTATAAGTTGAGCATCACTTCATTCCATGTATGGAAGATCTCTATTTAACCACATATTTTTTTAACTTACATTCTTCTTTGGTAGTCAAAAGGCACTGCAGGAATAATTTTTTAAAGCTTTTCCTTTTTTTAAAGACTTTATTTATTCATGAGAGACACAGAGAGAGAAGAAGAGACATAGGCAGAGGGAGAAGCAGTTTCCCTGTGGGAAGCCCGATGCAGGAATTGATCCCAGGACCCCAGGATTGCACCCTGAGCTGAAGGCAGCCATTCAACTACTGAGACACCCAGGGGCCCCTGTAGGGATAATTTCAGTCATTGTTTCTTATATCATCTTTTTTTGTTATAGTTGTTTCAGAAAGAACTCAATGAATAATTTCATTTAAAAAAAGGGAAGATAACTAAGGAGGTGCAAGACCTATACTCTGAAAACTATAAAATATTGATAAAACAAATTAAAGACAACACAAATGGAAAGACATTCATTGCACACGGACTGGAAGAACAAATACTGTTAAAATGTCCAAACACCCAAAACAATCTACAGATTTAATGCAACCTCTTTTAAGATACCAACAACAATTTCACAAAATTAGAACTAATAATCCCAAAAGTTGTATGGTGCCACCAGAGTCCCCAAATAGCCAAAGCAATCTCAAAAAGGAGAACAAAACAGAAGTATCAATCCCAGACATAAAATATAATACAAAGCTGTAGTAATCAAACAGTATGATACTGGCACAAAAACAGATACATAAATCAATAGAACAGAACAGAAAGCCCAGAAATAAACCCACAATGACATGACCAATTAGTGTATGACAAAGTTGGCAAGAATATCTAATGTGAAAAAGGTAATTTCTTCAACAAATCGTGCTGGGAAAACTAGACAGTTACATGCAAAACAATGAAACTGGATCACTTTCTTATATCACATACAAAAGTAAACTCAAAATGGATTAAAGACCCAAATAAGAGGAGAACACAGGCAGAAATGTCTCTATCATCAGCCATAGCAACATTTTTCTAGATATGTCTCCTGAAGAAAGGGAAATAAAAGCAAAAATAAATTATTGGGACTTCATAAAAATAAAAACTTCTGTAGAGCTTTTAGCACACTAAAGGACAATCTACTCAATGGGAGAGGATATTTGCAATTGGCATACCCCATAAACAGTTAATATCCAAAATATATAAAGAACTTATACAACTCAACACAAAAAAGCCCCAAATAATCCAATTAAAACATAAGCAAAAGGCATGAACAAACATTTCTCCAAAGAAGTGATACAGATGGCCAAAAAACACATGGAAAGATGCTCATCACTCATCATCAGGGAAATGCAAATCAAAACCACAGTGAGATATTATCCCATACCTGTCAGAATGGCTAAACTCAAGAAACAACAAGTGTTGGTAAGGATGTGAGGGGAAAAGGAACATTCTTTCACTCTTGGTAAGAATGCAAGCCGATGCAGCCAGTGTAGAAAATACTATGGAAGTTTCTCAAAAAATTAAAAATAGAATTATCATATGATCCAATAATTCCATTATTAGGTATTTACCCAAAGAATATGAAACACTAATTCAAAAGGATATGCACCCCTATGTTTATTGGAGTATTCATTACAATTGTCAAATTGTGGAAGCAGTACAAGTGTACATCAATAGATAAATGGATAAAGAAAATTTGATATACATACAATGGAATATGACTGAAGAATGAAATCTTGCCATTTGCAATGACATGGGTAGAGCTAGAGGTTATAATGCTAAGTGAAATAAATCAATCAGAGAAAGAAAAGCACCATATGATTTCACTTATTTGTGGAATTTTAGAAACAAAACAAACGAAAAAAGAAAAATAGAGACAAGCAGAAAAATAGACTCTTAACTATAGAGAACAAAGTACAGGTTACCAGAGGGGAGGTGAATGGAGATATGGATGAATGACGTGAAGGGGATTAAGGTACACCTACTGTAATGAGTACTGAGTAATGTACAGAGTTGTTGACTCAGTATAATGTACACCTGAAACTAATATAAAACTATGTTAATTACACTGGAATGGGGATCCTTGGGTGGCTCAGTGGTTTAACACCTGCCTTTGACCCAGGACGTGATCCTAGAGTCCTGGGATCGAGTCCCATGTCGGGCTCCATGCATGGAGCCTGCTTCTCCCTCTGCCTGTGTCTCTGCCTCTCTTTCTATGTCTCTCATGAATAAATAAATAAAATCTTAAAAAAGTAATTACACTGGAATTTTTTAAATGGAAATAAATATTTAGTTATGTTGTTCGTAGGAGAAGAGATAAAAGTATAAATTTTCACACATTATATGGTATTTTGTTTAAAGGAGACACAGAGCTTCTCCATTCTCTAGATGTGTTTTCTCAGAGTCATTAGTGAGCAAGCACTATGGCTAAACCAAGTAAATCATAGATATTTTCCATGAAGATCCTGGTACAAGGTGGAATTATTTCAGATGCCCTGTAAATGCCTCTTTGGAAAGTAATAATTGTCCTAAAAGACAAGGCAATGATAATGGAAAATATGTTCTCCATCTATGAACCTCTTTATTTTTAGATTTTGATCTACCACACCTAGATGTATACAATAAATACTTATTCAAGGTGGTTGTGACATGAAGATGGAGGCTGAGAATCATGACCAATAAACTAAGGTACTTTGCTATTTCAGTTGATTTTTAAAATATGTATTTCAACACTTAAGACTTTAGAAAATATTCCATTCTGCTAGAAGTTCTTTTTTTTTAAGATTTTTTATTTATTTATTCATGAGAGACACACAGAGAAAGAGAGGCAGAGCCACAGGCAGAGGGAGAAGCAAGCTCCATGAAGGGAGCCTGATATGGGATTCGATCCTGAGTCTCCAGGATCACACCTGGGCTGAAGGCAGTGCTAAACCGCTGAGCCACCCGGGCTGCCCTCTGCTAGATGTTCTGCTAGATATTTGTCTATTTACTTCACAAGCAGTTTTTAAGTACATTTTCAGTAGCGAGGGGAAAATCAGAATTCAATATGGAAAAGAATATGCATATAAACTACCATCACAATGTGATAAAATCCATATATCAGCTCTATAGGAATGTAGAAAAAGAAAAAGAAATATTTAGATCCCAGAAAAATATTTGCATTTGAGCTCTCTCTTTAAAACAACATAAAAGTCCCTGGACACAAAAGGGAATGGAAAAGGAGGGAACGAGAAGAAGACTGAGAGAAAGAAATAACTTGTGGAAGAGTATAGGTAAGAAGAAAATTCAATAGCATCTTCCTGCAAGAAGTCTGTTGCTGACTGGAGAAAGTCTCCACTATACTCACAAATTTAGAAACAAAAAAGCAGAATGGATATACTTATCTACTTTCTTTTTCTGAGATGTTATGGAAACTATTCCTGAGAATAGTGAAAACCAGTGAAACTAGAAAAGTTAGGAATGGTGCTAATGTCCTCTTGGAAGTGAACGCTCCAGAGCAATTCACTAAATGTAAAAGTGACCCCAAACCTCTAGTATGAGACACCCCCTGCCAGAAAAAAAAGATGAACTGTTTCATGGCCTTTAACACTCTTTTAGGGGAAAGAGCAAAGCCTGAGTATTCTAAGAATGCTGAGTTCCCTCCCTTCCTTGTCATTCCCTCAGATGACAGGGAAGTGGAGAGGATGAAATTTCATCCTTTTCACTATACTTGGAGAGAAAAAAAGAAATAATTGCTTTCAAGATATTCTGGGAAGAGGGCTACCTGGGTGGCTCAGCAGTTGACCATCTGCCTTGACTCGGCATGATCCTGGGGTCCTGAGGACCCCAAAAGGGAGCCTGCTTCTCCCTCTGTCTCTCATTAATAAATAAAATCTTTTTTAAAAAAGATATTCTGGGAAGAAGATCAAGTTGCTCATACCTTATCAAAAGAAATAGACCATCTAGTCAGAGCACCAAGCTTGACAATGGTTAAAAAAAAAATGGTGTGGATACTATGTAAACTTGCTACAGACAAGTGACATGCATGCAAAAGCCAAAGAAAGAAACCAAGATATAAGAAAATCATAATTCAAAGAATAAAAGAAAAATAGTACAATTAATTGTTTCACACCATAAAACAAAAATATCAACTAAAAAAAAAAGAGAGAACCCAAAGACTAGTTGTTAAAACAGAATGAAAATATATAATTAAGTATGAAACAAGGAACAGGATAGACACTGCTGAAAATCATATTCGTTAACATAGGAAAAGACATAAGATAATCACAGTGACTTTTTGTTTTTGGAGAGAGACACAGAGAGAGGGAGAGAGAGAGGATGGGGCAGGGGCAGAGGGAGAGCAGGAGAGAGAATCTTAAGCAGATTCCATTCCCAGTGCATGATCCTAATGCAGGGCTCAATTTTACAACCCTGAGATCATGACCTGAGCCAAAATCAAGAGTTGGATGCTTAACTGACTGAGCCACCCATGTGGCCCATCACAGCGACTTCTTAGAGGAAAAAAGATAAAGCTACTAGGCAAAATCTAAAAGAAATGGAATAGAAAAATGATCCAAGGGTAAGAGAAGAGCACACAGGAAAACACACAAGGAGAATATTTCCCCAAAGTTATTGGCTTGGAACTTGAGAGGGGCTGAATTTTGTGAGTTCTTACAACAAGCAGGGCTTAAAGCCTGGAGTTTTTTTAAAGGTCAGCCAACATTCTGAGATAGAGCCCAAAGGACACTGTGCTACTCCTGGAGAGAAGATAGGCAAACAACTCATGGGGCAGACAGTGTGGCAACAGCAATAAAGAATGTCTGGGACACACAGAATGGAGATTATTCATTCTTCTCAGAGTGTATCCCTGAGAGGCAGTGTTTACAGAGAAGCCTCTCCAGGAACAAAGGAGCTGACTGGTGCCATTTCCCTCCCTAACTCCTCAGCGTAAACACAGAGCCACTTGCAGGAAACAGCACAGCACAGACACTGGCTGCCTAACTTGCTTACAGCAAGCCCTACTGGTGCTTTATGGTATTACCCTTCTCAGTTAAGCCTGCCTTAGCCCCGGTGTGGCAGGCCTCTCTGCCAGATGATCACATCAAACCCCTGCCTACATCATGTCTTCCAATCAGAGAGTTCTGCAGGGCCTCAGTTCTGGTGGAGTTGGCATCAGGTCTCATTTCACAAGCAGACCAGAACACACTTGGTTAAAACTCACCACATTCAGGTGAGGGACCAAATACTGCCCAAAGCAGGCAAGGAAGACCTCTGCAGAGGACTGGCCTTAGAATAGAGCAGCTAGAACACAATAGCAGAGCACCTACAGCACACGCCAGATACACTCCCTTAAGTGCCAGGCCTGGTCACTACATCATCTCTTCTTCATAAGAGCAGCACACTCAGGAGCAGGAGACATAACTAGCTTCTTCAACACAAAGAAGAAGGCAGAGACTTAGACAAAATACCAAAATGAAGGAATTTACCCCAAATGAAAAAACAAGATAAGGCCATGGCCAGAGATCTAAGCAAAACAGATATAAGTTACATACCTGATGGAGAATTTAAGGCAATAATCATAAGGACATTCACTGGGCTTGAGAAAAGAAGAAAATATAAGTGAGACCTTTACCACAGAGATAAAAGGGGTGCCTGGGTGGCTCAGTCAATTAAGCATCCAACATCAGCTTAGGTCATGATCTCAGGGTCCTGGGATTAAGCTCTGCATCGGGCTCTCTGCTCAGCAGGGATTCTGCCTCTCCTTTCCCTCTACCCTACCCCCATTTTCGTGCTCTCTCTCTCTCTTTAATAAATAAAATCTTTCTTTAAAAGGAGATTAAAAAGAATCAGAGATGAATGATGCAATAAACAACATTGGAAACGGGCTTTTTAAATGAACTATAGGCTGGAAGAAGTAGAGAAATGAATTAGTGACCCCAAAGACAATATAGTGGAAACCAATAAAGTTGAACAAAAGAGAGAAAGAAGAATTCAGCAATACAAGAATAGACAGGGAATTCAGTGATGCCATCAAACATAGTAACATTTGTATAATAGGAGTCCCCAGAAGAAGAAGAGAGAAAAAAGAGATCAGAAAATATTTCAAGAAATAATAGCAGAAAACTTCACTAATCTGAGGAAGGAAACAGACATCCAGACTCAGGAGGCAGAGAGCACTCCCAACAAAATCAACAAAAGTAGGCCAAGTTGTAATGAAACTTACAAAATATAGTGATAAAGAAAAAATCTTAAAAGGAGCAAGACAAAACAAGTCTTAATTTACAAGGGAAAACCGACAAGACTAGCTGAGATTTCTCAATGGACACTTGGAAAGTCAGAAGGGCGTAGCATGATATATTCAAAGTGCTGAAGAAGAAAACTCTGCAGCCAAGAATACTCAACCATCAAGGCTGTCATTCAGAATTGGAGAGATAAAGAGTTTCCCAGACAAAAAAAGCTAAAGGAATTTGTGACCACTAAATCAGCCCTTCAAGATATATTAAAGAGAACTCTTTGAGCGCAAAGAAGAGATCAAAAGTGACAAAGACAAGAAAGGACCAGAGAAAACCTCCAGAAATAATGATTAAACAAGTAATAAAATGGCAATAAATATGTATTTATCAATAATTACTTTGAATGTAAATGGATTAAATGCTCCAATCAAAAGACAAAGACATCCATTCCAGCAGAATGGATCAAAATATGAGACCAATCTATATGCTGCCTACAAGAGACTCATTTTATACCTACCAGCACCTACAGATTGGAGGTAAGGGTGTGGAGAAATATTTAGCATGCAAATGGATGTCAAAAGAAAGCTGGAATAGCACTACTTATGTCAGACAACAAGACTTTAAAACAAAGGCTGTAGAAAGAGACAAAGAAGGGCATTATATAATCATAAAAAAGACTATCCAGAAAGATAATATAACCATTGCATATATTTATGCACCCAACATGGGAGTATCCAAATACGTAAAGCACTTAATAGCAAACATAAAGGAAGTAGTTGATGATAACACAATAACAGTGGGAAACTTTAACATCACACTTAAATAAATGGATAGGTCATCTAAACAGAAAATCAATATGGAAACAATGGTTTTGAATGGCATACTGGAATAGATGGACTTAACAGATATATTCAGAATATTCCGAATATTCCATCCTAAAACAGAAAGCAGAATACACATTCTTTTTAAGTGCACGTGGAACATCCTCCAGAATAGATTACATATTAACTCACAAAACAGGCCTCAATAAATACAAAAATAAAAAAATACAAATAGCCCAATTCTATTGAAACTATAAGCCAACCACAAGAAAAATCTGGAAAGACCACAAATACATGGAGCTTAAACAACATGCTCCTAAACAATGAATTGTTCAACCAAAAAATCAAAGAAGAAAACAAATGAAACAAATGAAAATGTAAACACAGTTATCCAAAATCTTTGGGATGCTGCAAAAGTAATCTTAGGAGGAAATATATAGCAATACAGACTTACCTCAAGAAACAAGAAAAATCTCAGATAAATAATCTAATCTTATACCTAAAGGAGCTAGAAAAATAACAACAAACAAAACTTAAAGCCAACAGAAGAAAGGAAATAATAAAGATTATAGCATAAATAAATAATATTTACAAAACAGAACAGATCAATGAGACCAGGAGCTGGTTCTTTGAAAACATGTTTAAAAACTGACAAATCTGAGGATGCTTGGGTGGCTCAGTTGGTTAAGCACCCAACTCTTGATTTTGGCTTGGGTCATGATCTCAGGGACATGAGATCGAGCCCCACTTTAGGCTCTGGGCTCAGTGCAGAGGCTGCTTGGGTTTCTCCCTCCTTCACCCTTGCCCCTCCCCCTGTTCATGCTAAAGAAATTTTAAAAATCTTAAAAAAAAAAACCTGATAAACCTCTAGCCAGATTTATCAAAGAGAGAGAGAGAGAGAGAACACAAATAAGATCGCAAATGAGAGGGGAGAAATAATCAACCCTACAGACATACAAACAATTATAAAAGAATATTGTGAAAAACTATATGCCAACAAATTTACAACCTGGAAGAAATGGATAAATTCCTAGAAACATATAAACTACCAAGATTCAAACAGGAAGAAATAGAAAACTTGAACAGACTGATAACCAGCAAAGAAACTGAATCAGTAATCAAAAACTTTGAACAAATAAAAGTCCAGGGCCAGATGGCCTCCCAGGGGATTTCTACCTAACATTTAAAGAGGAGTTAATACCTATTCTTCTTAAACTATTCCAAAAATAGAAAAGGAAGGAAAACTTCCAAACTCATCCTATGAAGCCAGTATTACCCTGATACCAAACTAGATAAAAACTCCACAGAAGAGAGAAAGAGATTACAGGCTAATATCCATGCTGAAGATGGATGCAAAAGTTCTCGATAAAATACTAGCAAACTGGAGTACTTAATATGTTGGAGGAGTAAGGGACCCTAACTTCATCTGATCCCTGAATTTAGCTAGATAGTTACCAAATCATTCTGAACACCTGTGAATTCAACTGGAGATCTGAGAAAAGAATCGTTGATCCCACAAAGAGAAAAGTGACCACTTTTTGCAAGGTAGGAAGTGTGGAGATGTGAGTCCGAGGAGATATATCAGAAGATAAACCACAGCAGGGAAGGAACTTCCTTAAACTGGCTACTGGAAAGTGCTATAAGCAGTGGAGCACAAAATTGGAACTTTCAGAAGTCTGCTCTGATGAGGGACATCCCTGCTTGAAAGGTGCTCAGGTGGCAAAGTGGGGTGGAATCCCAGGTGGGACAATATGGTTTCAGGATCCCCAGGGTCACAAAAGAATGGAGGTCCTTGAGTGCAGCAGAGTTCCCAAGCACCAGATCAGGGAAGCCAGCTGCCAACAGTGAGTCCAGGCACTCGCTTTCTGCTTGGTGTTACCATAAGCCAAAAACCACTGGACGGTTGGGCAACCACTCTCTGAGCAGGGGCCCAGTAAGTGGCAGAACAAGGGCAAGACCCCTCCCCCCCAAAATGGCTCGGGTCTGCACTACAAGAGTCCATAAAGTTTGGAGACTCTAAACGGTCGTGCCTGAGATAAAAATGCTCAGTAACAGACTGGGTGAACACAGAGTTCTGAAATAAACCAGAGAGACAGGAATGTTTCACTGTTTTTCCATAAGGGATCACTAAATAGGAAGGGGCCTGAACTTTCAGCACCAGGGCTAGCGACTGGGGCATCCCCATTTTCATCCCCCACCCCCACCCCCCAACAGTGCCAAAAGCCTTCAGAAAGCAAAACAGCACCACATAGTGCAATCCAGAGCTGCTGACAAGGAACCCGGCCCCTAAGCAAAGGGGGCACAATTCCACCAGGGCAAAGCAATTTCAGAATCAGCACCTCCTCCCCAAGAGAACCAGTAGGAACTTCCAGCTAACACCAAGTTTACCAATCATACAGAACTGCAAATCTTTTTTTTTTTAATTTCATTTATTTATTCATGAGAGACACACAAACGGAGGGGGGGGGGCGGCAGGGACAGAGGGAGAAGCAGGCTCCATGCAGGAAGCCTGATGTAGACCTGATCCCGGGACTCCACGATCACGCCCCCCCCCCCCCCCCCCCCCCCCCCCCGCTGAAGGCAGCGCTAAACCGCTGAGCCACCCACAATATTTGCGGCTGTCCGCAAATATTTAGTTTTTAGTACATAGCATTAGTGGGTTTTTTTTTTTAAGATTTTATTTATTCATGAGAGACACAGAGAGAGAGAGAGGCAGAGACACAGACACAGGCAGAGGGAGAAGCAGGCTCCATGCAGGGAGCCCGACGTAGGACTTGATCCCACTCTCCAGGATCAGGCCCTGGGCTGAAGGCGACGCTAAACCGCTGTGCCACCTGGGCTGCCCTAGTGGGTTTTTTAAAATCAGTTTTTAATTTTTCAGTTTTATTTTTTTCTTTTCAGTTATTTTCTTATTTTATCAATTTTTCAGTCCTTTTTAATTATTATTTTTATATTAACATTATATATATATTTCATTTTTGGTTTCCTTTCATTGTATTCAATTTTATTTTTGTATAAATATATCTCTTTTTTTTCTTTCCCATTTTGGGATCCATTTTCTTTTAACAGACCAAATTACACACAGGATCTAGCTTATTGTTTTACTTCGTGTTTGATTTTTTGCTCTTTTTTTGAGGGGCGGTTCTTCTGATTTGTTTTGTTTGTATTTTTCCGGTATAGTTGCTATGTGTGTATTTTCTCTCTGTTTCATCTATTCTTTTCTGGATACAGTGATGATATGGAAAAACTCACCCCAAAAGAAAGAACAGGAGCCAATATTCACTGCCAGAGATTTACTCAATATGAATATAAGTAAGATGTCAGAACTAGAATTCAAATCAACAATTATAAAGATACTAGCTGGGCTTGAAAAAAAAACATAGAAGACACTAGAGAATCCCTTTCTAGAGAAATAAAAGAACTAAAATCTAATCAGGGTGAAATCAAAAACAATATTACTGATGGGAAAAAATGGAGGCTCTAACTACTAGGATAAGTGAGGCAGAAGAGAGAATCAATGATATAGAAGACAAAATAACGGAGAATAAGGAAGCTGAGAAAAAGAGAAAAACAACTACTGGAACATGAAAGGAGGATTTAAGAGACCAGTAATACCATAAAGCAAAATAATATTAGAATAATAGGGGTCTCAGAAGAAAAAGGGTGGCAGAAGGTTTATTTGAACACATTATAGCTGAGAACTTCTCTAAGCAGGGGAAGGAAGCAGGAGGCATTCAAGTCGAGGAGACATAGAGAACCCTTCAAAATCAATAAAAATAGGTCAACATCTTGACATATAATAGTGAAGCTTGCAAATTTCAGAGATAGATAAAGCGAAAATCCTGAAAGCAGTTCAGGACAAGAGGTCTATAACCTCCAAAGGTTGAGACATAAGGCTGGCAGCAGACTTGTCCACAGAGATCTGACAGGCCGGAAAGGACTGGCATGATATATTCAGGGTGTTAAATGAGAAAAAATATGCATCCAAGAATACTTTATCTGGCAAGACTATCACTCAGAATAAATGGAGAGATAGAGTTTCCAAGACATATAGAAACTAAAAGAATTTGTGATCACCAAACCAGCCCTGCAAGAAATATTCATGAGGATTCTTTGAGCAAAGAGGGCCCAGAGGTAACAAAGACTAGAAAGGAACACAGATAATCTACAGAAACAGTGACTTGACAGGTAATACGATGGCACTAAACTCATATCTTTCAATAATTACCCTGAATGTAAATGGGCAAAATGTTCCAATCAAAAGACACAGAGTATCAGATTGGATTAAAAATAAACAAGACCCAGGATGCCCAGTTGGCTCAGTGGTTTGAGCATCTGCCTTCAGCTCAGGGTGTGATCCTAGGGTCCTGGGATCGAGTTCCACATTGGGCTCTCTGCAAGGAGCCTGCCTCTCCCTCTGCCAATGTCTTTGCCTCTCTCTCTGTGTGTCTCTCATGAAAAAAAAATTTTAAATCTTAAAAAAAATAATAACCATTGATATGCTGTCAACAAGAGTTTCATTTTAGACCCAAAGACACCTCCAGATTGAAAGTGAGGGGGTGAAGAAACATTTATCATGCTAATAGATAATCCAAAAAAGCTGGAGTAGCAATTCTTATATCAGACAAATTAAATTTTAAACCAAAGACTATATATAATAAGAGATGAAGAAGGACACTACATCATAATAAAAGGTCCATCCAACAAGGATATCTAGCAATTGTAAATATTTATGCTCCTAACTTGGGATGAGCCAATTATATAAACCAATTATTAACAAAATTTTAAAAACACATTGATAATAATACAATAATAGTAGAGGGCTTTAACTCCTCACTCACAGCAATGGACAGATCATCTAAGCAGAAGATCAACAAGGAAACAAGGGCTTTGAATGACACACTGGACCAGATGGACTTCACAGATATATTCAGAGCATCTCATCCTAAAGCAACAGAATACACATTCTTCTCGAGTGCACATAGAACAATCTCCAGAATAGATCACACACCAGGTCACAAATCAGGTCTCAATTGATACCAAAAGACTGAGATTATTCCCTGTATATTTTCTGACCACAATGCTTTAAAACTTGAATTCAATCTCAAAAGAAAATTTGGAAGAAACACAGAGAGAGGTTAAAGAGCATCCTAATAAAGAATGAATGGGTCAACCAGGAAATTAAAGAATTTTAAAAATTTATGGAAACAAATGAAAATGAAAACACAACAGTTCAGACCCTTTGGGATGCAGCAAAGGCTGTCTTAAGACAAAAGTATATAGCAATACAGCTCTTTCTCAAGGAATAAGCCTCAAATACACATGCTAACTTTACACCTAAAGGAGCTGGAGAAAGATGAGTTAATAAAGCCTAAATACAGCATGAGCAGAGAAATAATAAGGATTAGAGCACAAATCAACTAAAAAGAAATCAAAAGAACAGTAGAACAGATCAATGAAACTAGAAGCTGTTTTTCTTTGAAAGAATATAAAAGATCAATAAACTCCTGGTCAGACTTATCAAAAAGAAAAGAGAAAGGACCCAAATAAATGAAATTATGGATGAAAGAGGAGAGATCAAAACCAACATTGAAGAAATACAAACATTATAAGAGCATATTATGAGCAACTATACCAACAAATTAGGCAAACTGGAAGAAATGAATGCATTCCTAGAAACATACAAACTACCAAAACTGAAACAGGAAGAAATAGAAAACTTAAACAGACCCATAACCAGCAAAGAAATTGAAGCAGTATTCAAAAATCTCCCAGCAAACAAGTCTAGGACCTTATGGCCAGCAGAAGTCTACCAAACTTTTAAAGAATTAATACCTATTCTTCTGAAGCTGTCTCAAAAAACAGAAATGGAAGGAAAACTTCCAAACTCTCTCTATGAGGCCAGTATTACCTTGACCCAAAACTAGACAAAGACCCCACCAAAAAGGAGAATTACAGACCAATATCCCTGATGAACATAGATGTCAAAATTCCCACCAAGATACTAGCTAATAGGATCCAACAGTATATTAAAAGGATTATTCACCATGACCAAGTAGGATTTATTCCTGGGCTGCAAGGTGGTTCAACATCCAGAATATACCACATTAATAAAAGAAAGAACAAGAATCATATGATCCTCTCAATAGATGCAGAAAACACATTTAACAAAATAGAGCATCCTTTCTTGATTAAAACTCTCTACAGTGTAAGGAAACATACCTTAATACCACATACAAAAAACCCACAGCTAATATCATCCTCAACAGGGAAAAAAACTAAGAACTTATCCCATAAGGTTATGAACACGACAGGGATATCAGCTCTCAACCCTATTGTTAAAATTAGTACTGGAAGTCCTAGCCTCAGTAATCATACAACAAAAAGAAATAAAAGGCATCCAAATCAACAAGCTGTCAAATTTTCATGGTACTTTATATGGAAAACCCAAAAGACTCCATCCAAAAATGGCTAAAACTCATATAGGAATTTGGCAACATGGCAGGATATAAAATTAATGCACAGAAGTCAGTTGCATTTCTATCACTGACAATGTGACAAAAGAAAAAGGAATCAAGGAATCAATCCCATTTACAATTACACCAAAACCATAAGATACCTAGGAATAAACCTAACTAATGAGGTAAAGGATCTGTACTCTGAAAATAATAGAACACTTATGAAAGAAATTAAAGAGAACACAAAGAAATGGAAAAACATTTTATGATCATGGATTGAAAGAACAAATATTGTTAAAATGTCTATGCTACTCAAAGCAATCTTCCCATGCAATATAATCCTTATCAAAATACTACCAATATTTTTCACAGAGCTAGAACAAACAATCCTAAAATTTGTATGAAATCAGAGAAGATTCTGAATAACCAAGTAATGTTGAAAAAGAAAACCAAAGTTGGAGGCATCACAATTTCAGACTTCAAGTCATTATTACAAAGCTGTAATCATCAGGACCGGATGGTATTGGCACAAAAACAGACACATAGATCAATGGAACATAATAGAAAATCCAGAAATGAACTCAACTATATGGTCAATTTTTCATCAACAAAACAGGAAAGAATATGCAATGGGAAAGACAGTCTGTTCAACAAATGGTGTTGGGAAAACTGGATAGCTATATGCAAAAGAATGAAACTAGATCACTTTCATACACTATACACAAAAATATATTCAAAACGGATGAAAGATGTAAATGAGAAACATGAAACCATCAAATACCTAGAGGAGAATACAGGCAGAAACGTCTCTGACATCAGCCACAGCAATATTTTTCTAGATATGTCTCCTAAGGCAAGGGAAACAAAAGCAAAAATAAACTATTGGGACTTACTCAAAAAGCTGCTGCACAGCAAAGAAAATTATCAACAAAACTAAAAGGCAATCTATGGAGTGAAAGAAGATATTTGCAAATGACATATCTGATAAAAGATTAATATCCAAAATTTATAAACTTTAAATAAACTTATAAAATTCAACACTCAAAAATAAATAATCCAATTTAAAAATGGCAAGACATAAATAGACATTTTTCCAAAGACATACAGATGACCAAGAGACACATGGCTCAATATCAATGATATCAGGAAAATGCAAATCAAAATGAGATAAATATTGCAAATCAAAATGAGATATCACAATGAAATACATAACCTCATGCCTGTCAGAATGGCTAAAATCAACAAGAAAACAACAGGTGTTGGTGAAGATATAGAGAAAGGAGAAATTTCTTGTTGGTCGTGGGAATGTAAACTGGTGCAGCCACCCTAGAAAAGTGTATAGAGGTTTCCCAGAAAGTTAAAAAAAGAACTACCCTACAATCCAGCAATTGTACTACTGCATATTTACCCAAAGAAAACGAAAGTACTAATTCAAAGGGATACAGCACTCCTATGTTTATAGCAACTTTATCTATATAGCAGCCAAATTATGGAAATAGCCCAAGTGTCCAATGACTGATAAAGAAGATATGAAATATTACTTAGCCATAAAAAAGAATGAAATCTTGCCATTTGCAGTGATATGGATGGAACTAGAGAGTATTATGCTAAGCAAAATAAGTCAGAGAAAGATAAACACCACATGACCTCACTCATATGTGGAATTTAAGAAACAAAACAAATGAGCAAAGGGAAAAAAAAGAGAGAAAGGTGAAACAAGAAACAGACTCTTAACTATAGTGAACAAACTGATAGTTACCAGAAGGGAGGTAGGTGGGGGCAATGGAACAAATAGGTGATAGGGTTAAGGAGAGCACTTCTCATGATGAGCGCTGGGTGTTGTATGGAAGTGTTGAATCTACTATACATCTGAAACTAGTATTTCACTGTATGTTAACTGGATTTTAAGTAAAAGAAATAATTTTACTGGGTACTCCATATGTAGTGAGACTATCTAAGGTGCTGAATATACAACAGCAAAGAAACAAAATCCCCTTCTTCAAGGAGTTTGCAAGAAGAGGAGAACAGAAACACCAAGAAAGTGAGCATATACTATATCAGAGAGCTATAAAATAAGCTGTAAGATAAGCTTGCTCTTATAATCTGTATAAGAGCAAGATGACCATATGTTCCAGGGTGCCAGAGCCGGTCCCAATTTATGACTCTTGTTTCAACTTCCTATCTAATTGGAGCTCCTTTTAACTCAAAAGTTCCTATTATGGATGATATATGTTCACCCCTAGCAAGGATGATATGAAATGCTCTAGCATGGGAGTCCGAGAGGATGGCCAGAGCAGTCCTCATGATAACAAAGGGAGGGAGCAAGCCATGGATATATCTAAAGGAAGATGTACTTCAGATAAAGAGAGCAACAAGAACGAAGACATTTAGGCAGAACATGACTGGCATCTTCCAAGACCACAAAGAAATCCCAGGGGGATGGAGTAGAAGGTGAGTTCAGAGGGGTTGAAAATGGAAGGAAGGGAGAGTGAGATAGTCATTTTAAAAAAATTAAAATAATGGGGCAGCCCTGGTGGCCCAGCGGTTTAGTGCCTCCTGCAGCCCAGGGTGTGATCCTGGAGACTGGGGATTAAGTCCCACGTCGGGCTCCCTGCATGGAGCCTGCTGCTCCCTCTGCCTGTGTCTCTGCCTCTCTATCTGTGTGTGTGTGTGTGTGTGTGTGTGTGTGTGTGTTTCTCATGAATAAATAAAATCTTTAAAAAAAATTAAAATAAAATAAGCTCGTTGGCTTTTACCCTGAGTGAGATAAGAAGTTGAGAGGAAAAAAAAATAAAAAAAAAATAAAAAAAAAAAAAAGAAGTTGAGAGGATTTTAAGGAAGAAATTATTTGAAGTGACATATTTTAAAATAATCTGGCTCCTGTGTAAAAACTAGACCACAGGAAGCAAGGGTAAAAATGGAAGAATGGGAGACTATTGGAATAATCCATATGAAGGATAAAGGAACCAGGGTGAAGTAGTGGAGGTGAATGAGAACAAAATAGGATGAATTATTATCATTAAGTCTTCCTTCTATTTTCTTGTATTTTTAAATTTAACAAAATTAACATTTTAAAAGAAAGAATAATGGTAACAGCTTTGAGAGACGTTTGAGTAGAATCTAACAGAAGCTAATGGCCATTTGAAGGAAGTAAAGGAGGGTCAGTCCTTTAAAAGATTATCAAGTTTTGGGCTTAAGCAGCAAGAATCATCCACCATTAATCAAAACAGGAAAAGCAGAAATTGTAATAAACTTTCATTGTTAGAGCATTTAATTCAATTACCCACAGAAGAGACTTAACCAGACACTAACCAAGCAACAGTCATACATATAAGTTTAAGACAGCAATCCAGATCTGAGGAATAGAGACCTGCTAGGGACTACCAAACTTCACATGTCAACTTGTCTGATTCAGTATCCATCCAACCCAGAGAAAGAGATTCAAAAGTATTTTTAAAGTCCCTATTTAAAAATAGAACGTTGCTGCTGCAAGTTTTCATTGTAAACTTGCTACAGAGATAAAATATGACTGTTATCTGTGATGTCGACTTAATGTTTGCTTTATAATTTATATAGTCCTCTTTTTGTCTTAAATGTATTTTTAAAGGCTTTTTGAACATTATAGACTATATAACTATATTACCATGCCTGCCTTATAATATAATACAATCCCCATTTATATCTTATTAAGCTATCTCCAGTCTTCCTTAATAATATTCTTGTCTTAAACAATGTCATCTTGCACTAATATGATGCAGATCTGGAGAGACTAGAGTTGTTCCATCTGTCCAGCACCAAATGGAGAAACCAAAGTTTGTAAAATCTTACTTAAATTTTATCTATCCCATAGGGCAACTTCATACATTGTTGCTTTTATTTTTCATTATAAAACTAAGTTAACCAGATATAAATTTTTCTTCCGAAATTTCCCTTTACTTTGACTTTAATAGGTATTTTTAAAAAGCACCCCCCCCCCAGTCTGTGATTGGTGAAGCATGACAAGCAAAAAGGATGTCCTGGCAGAAAGCCTCATGTCTTTTACTCATAAAACATATTTATGATGGAAAAAAGTGATAAAATAGGACAGTATGAGCTCATCCCAGTCACTGATGTCATTCTATTCACACATCTGCAAAGCCTCAGCTCTCAACTATCCACCCTCAGGAAGAATTCGGCAAGGCAGATTTCTCATTTTCCTAATTTCAAGGTGACTGAAGCCCCAGAGTCCCCTATAACTGCTGTTCATGGGCATTTAGGATTTACACTCTTTGGGAAATAGACAATTCATACATTTTAACACTCAAATCAACCTTGAGTGCCCTTCTATCCTTCTTCAAGTAATAAAGACATGATGATCAATTTTGCACATTTTCTCACTGGCATCTTACATGGGCTGTGAAAGTTTAATAGGGTTCTATTTCTGAAAACTATGCTATGTTGCTTTAGCTATTCTAATACCCAAGGATTTGGAAAGGTAAAACATTCATTCTGTTGATTTGGAAGATATTTCCAGAGAAAAGAAATCTGAGTTGCTTTCCCAATCTACTTTCTTTCAAAATCTGTTTTGTTGAACATGCCACTGCTTACCAGGTGTCCACTAAATAATGCCTTCTTTTCACAGAGGAAATTTCAAACTGGCACATTTAGAAGCAAGCATCCTTTGTATGAAGACTTCTTTTTGTCAAAGAGTTTATTTCTCTGATCAAGTAATATTGCATTCATTTAGCCACACAGTGTTAATTTCTCCAACTATGCCACTGGTCTTACTGCTTGACCAAAAGATAGACTTTTGTGTCAACATGCTTTCTTCAGCCTGAAGAAATAAATGTATAGACTGCATACACAACGTTAGTAGTAAAATCAAATGTACGTACTGGCTCTGAAATAGGATCTGCAGACAATCAGTAGCATCTGACAGCTTGTAGAAACTTAATTCTCACTCAGTCCCCAGATCTAGTGCATCAGAATACCTGGGGGAGGGGCTCAGCAAGCTGAGACTGAACAAGCTCTCCAGGAGATTCTGATGAAGTTAGTTTGAGAAGCACTGAATATTAAAAAACACCTGGGGCACTTTTTTTTTTTTTTTTTTTTTTTTTAATGAGAATGTGCAAGGGAGGGAGGCAGGGCATACCAAACTAATTAAATCAAAATCTCTGGGACTGGGTCCTGGGCATTCCTATGTTTTAAAAGCTCCCAGGTAATTCTAATGCACAGCCAGATTTAAGAGTCACTGCTCTGGAGGCATCCAGTCTTAAATGGTGAAAATCACTCTTTAACTTATATAAAATAATTTGCTGGTTTTGCAAATCTATGAGTTTATTTAGGTGCTTATTTTATCTATCTGATTAGTTTGAAGTGAGGGTCCACATTTTATTCATATTTCATCCCCTGAAGTGCTTAGCACAGTGTCATGCACACGGAATCTAATGAGAATGTATTTCAATACCCCATTCATAAATATCAACCCATTTAGTCCTCATCACAAACCTCTGAAATAGGCAGATTATTATCATTTTTTAATAGAGCTCACAGAGGATAACTGACCTATTCTCTCACCACTAATTAGAGCAAAACCTAAACCACCAACCCAGAGATTTTTCCATCACTGTTTCTCCTTCCCTCTAACTTCCACCTGGAATGCAGTTTTCTATAGTCTTCCCACTTTTATTTAAAAGACCCCCTTTATCTGATCTCCCCACTAACACTTCTGGGCCAGAATTTATGCCTCTCAAAAGGCATCCTTTGGCTTCAGAGTTCTTACTGAACTTCCTTACAGTCCTTTGGAGAGTTACAATTCTCCATCCTGCAGTGACATGAGGAATCATTGTTTTCAAGATACTGAAATGCTGGGCTACAGAACATAATCTTCACTAAAGCACTTCTGAAAGGGGGGAAGTATTCAATAAAATGAGCATGTCTCTTATATGTTATTGATCTTTACCAGAGATAATTCTCAAAATTAAGGAATCAGCAGGTGGATGTGACAAGACGTATTTTTTCTAAATGAATTCACTATTGTTTTAGTCATAGCCTTTAGATGGCTCAAAACCTATTGTCATGAAAACATGAACCTAATGAAGTCATAGCCTGAATAGCATGCAAATACATCCATATGCCAGCCAGGCACCATCTGCAAAAAAAGGCCTGTAAATAATCCTTCTTTTCCTTCCAAATCCAAGCGATTATACTGTACACAAGCCATATTTACAGATGGATCACCATACACACCCTCATTAGAGGCTTCCGAATGTTATTTCTCTTTTCCTGTCATATATATGTTGAATAGATGGTCTACATTCTTCAGAACATGTGCAAGCTATGTGAAATGTTTTAGGTTTTGATGATGACTATATTCAGGGTTCAGCCTCTGCCCTTGGAAAGAATCAGCATCTGTCTTGATTATCAGTTTGCCAAGGAAGTCACTCTTAAGGCATATTTTACTTTCACTGCCATAAGCTGTACAACCCCAAAGACTTTGTAAATTTTATTTACTGCAGTCTTATAATAAAATTAAACTTTAGCAATCTCAATAGGGGATAAAGATAAAGAAAGGCATGGTCCAAATGGCAGCATATGAAGATCCTAAACTCACTTCTTCCTACAGACATAAAAATCTATGGTTACCTATGAAAAAATTCCCTCTGAAAAAATACCTATAAATTAGGTGAACAACTCCTCTACAACAAAAGATAAAAGGGCCACATCAAGACAGGTAAGAGAGGCACAGTCACAGTCTTGCCAAAACCCCACCTCAGTGCAGTAACCCACAAAGAGGGATCTCACAAAGCAGGAGCTTCTCTCTGAGGAGCAAGGGTTTCATGCCCCACAGCAAGGACTCTGAGCCCTTGAGACCTGCACTGTAGGGAAAAGCCCCCAAGGTATCTAGGCTAATGTCCAAGAAAAACAATGGGGCTTATGTTCAGGATACCCAAGGGGCTGTAAGTATCTGAGATGTCACTCTTTTTTTTTTTTTTTAAGATGTATTTATTTGAAGGGGGGGAGCAGAGGAGAAGAAGAGAAACTTAAGCAGACTCTGTGCTGAATGTGAAATCTGAAGTAAGGCTCGATCTCATGACCGCAAAATCATGACCTGAGTGGAAACCAAGAGTTGGATGCTTAAACGACCATGCCATCCAGGCACCCCTGAGGTATCACTTTTAAAGGACTGGCACACAGATATGTTTAGCCCAGTGTTCAGCACAAAAGCAGCAGTTTGAAAAGTACCTAGACTGGGGTGCCTAGGGGCTCAGATGGTTAAGTGTCTGCCTTCAGCTCAGTTCATGATACCTCAGTCCTGGGATAGAGTCCCACATCAGGCTCCCAGCTCAGCAGGGAGTCTGCTTCTCCCTCTCCCTCTGCCTCTCCCCCCAGCTCATGCTCTCACTCTCTCTCTCTGTATCTATCTCAAATGAATCAATAAAATATTTTTAAAAAGTGAGGAGTGCCTAGATTATTTGTGAAGAATATCCATTTGCTAATCTTAAAGAGCCTGCCAAATGGGCAGGGATCTTTTGGGACTTTCTAGGATGTAGGTACTGATGTGTGCCAATTTTTTACTCTCCCTCTACCATGCTGGCACTGGCAGGCCCATACAGCCCATGCATCTCCCACTGACCTGCTAAAGCTGGTAGACATGCGCAGTTTCTGCGTGCTTCTGCTTCTCTGCTAAAGCTGGTAGGCATGTCCTACCCCTGTACCATCCAGCTTCCTCACTAAAGCTGCCAGGTATATGAAGACCACAGAGAGGACATCCCTGATTGCCTGGATCTGTTGGCCCAGAGTCATTGTATTCCTGAGTCCTACAGGACTGTAACAGTCAGAAAGAATGTTCTTGGCTGGCTACCACCCTTTAGGCCTAAACAAACTGCAGACTAAAGCAAAGCTCCAATCTTCCTTTGAAAAAGGCCTACTTTCTTGTACCATAACTGTAGTCTGAAGGATAGGATTCTGGATTGCCAAATACCTAGAGGAGGCATAGATGCTCTCAGGGAAGTAGGCCAAAGGATATTCTGTGTGCTCTCTATAGGCCTTGCTACAGCTCAATGAGACTTCCCAGGAAGGAGTTTATAGTCATCTGAGACCCTGATTTTTTCAACTATTACCCAGGAGACACCTCCAGACTGCCCTGTCTGCTGGCCAGCAGGGTTTACAATTGTGATCCCAAAGGACTGTCCATATTTGTGTACTTTAAAAGCTGTCACCTGAGAGTCTGGCTTCCATTAAGTCTGAAATTAAGTGCTGACTGAGATTCCTCCCTTTGGAGCACTGACAGGTCTTAGCACAGCCTCAACTGAGACCTATCAAGAATAAATCAGGCTGCTGATTTACAAACATAAAGTTTAAAGAGCCAACCAAAAGCTAGAATAAGGATGAACAAAAGTTTCATTTCCTAGGCAAGGCCACTCCTTCAAGGCTGGAAGAGATCTCTCTTTCACCCAGTATATATAAACAAACACAAAAATTAAGCATTGTAAGGAAACAGAGGATATGTTTCAAATAAATGAGCAAGATAAAATCTCAGGAAAAAACCTTAATGAAAAAGAGAAGTATCTACAGAGTTCAAAGTAATGGTTATGGAGATGCTCACTGAATTTGGAAAAAGAATAAATGAACACATTAAAAATGTCAACAAAGAGATGGAATATATAAGAAAGAACCAAACAGAAGTCACAAAACTGAAGAACATAGTAACTGAACTAAAAGATACATGAGAGGGGTTCAGGAGCAGATTAGATGAAACAGAACAGATTGGTGATCTGGAAGACAGGGCCATGGAACTCACTCAAAAAGAGCAAAAGAAAGAAAAAAGAATTTTAAAAAGTGAAGGTGGCCTAAGGGAGCAATGGATCAACATCTAGCATACTAACATTTACACTGTAGGGCTCACAGATGGAGAAGGGAGAAAAAAAGGGGCCAAAAACTTATTTGAAGAAATAATGGCCAAAAACATACCTAATCTAGAAAACAAAACAGACATCCAGACCCAAGAAACCCACAGAATTCCAAATAGGATGAGCTCAAAGAAATCCACACCAAGACACATTACAATTAAAATATTCAAAATTAAAGATAAAGAGATAAAAAGAGAACCTTGAAAGCAGAAAGTGAAAAACAACTTGTCTTTAAGGCTTTAAGGAAAACACCATAAAACTAGCAGCTGATTTTTCAACAGTATTTTGCAAGAATGGTGTAACATAATATATTCAAAATACCAAAAGGAAAAATATTTCAAACAAGAATATTCTACTCTGTAAGGTTATAATTCAAAATTGAAGAGGAGCTAAAGATTTTCCCAGACAAGTAAAAGCTAAAGAAATTTATCACAATTAAATCAGCCTTATAGGAAAAGTTAAACTTCTCTGAGCTGAAAAGAAATGGCACTAATTAATAACAAGAAAAGATACAAAAGTAAAAATATCACTGGCATAAGTAAATACATAGTAAAGGTAGTGGATTAATCACTTACAAAGCTACTATGAAGGTGAAAAGACAAAAATAGTAAAATTAACCAAAGCTACAATAATTCATTAAGGGGAACAAAATAAAAAGTTGTGAAATGTGACATCAAAAACATAAGGGGGAGGGAAGTAAAAAAAAGTAGAATTTGGCAATGAGTATAAAGTTAAAATATTATCAGGGTGCCTGGGTGGCTCAGTCAGTTGAGTATCCAACTCTTGGTTTCAGCTCAGGTCATGATCTTGGAGTCCCGGAATTGAGCCCCACATCAGGTTCCAAGCTCAGCATTGACTTTCTTGTCCCTCTCTTTCCCCTCTGCTCCTCCCCCTGCTTGCATGCTCTCTCTGTTCCTCTCTCTCAAATAAATAAATAAATCTTTAAAAAATTAAGTTAAATTATTATCAACTTAAAATAGACACATCCAGATTCCATGGAACATGTCTCAATAAATTAAAGATTGAAATCATATCAGTCATCTTTTCTGACTATAGTGGTATGAGACTAGAACTCAATTATAAGAAAAATGGGGATAAAACAAAAACGTGTAGATTAAACAATATGCTACTGAACAGGGATACCTGGTGGTTCAGCAGTTGAGCATCTGCCTTCTGTTCAAGGTGTGATCCTGGGGTCAGGAATCAAGTCCCACATTGGGCTCCCTGCAGGGAGCCTGCTTCTCCCTCTGGCAAAGTCTCTGCCTCTCTCTCTCTCTCTGTCTCTTATGAATAAATAAATAAAATATTAAAAAATATATGCTCCTGAACAATCAATGGGTCATCAAAAAAAAAATCAAAGGAAAATTTAAAAAATACCTGGAGACAAATGAAAACAGAAATATAGGGATTCCCTGGGTGGTGCAGCGGTTTGGTGCCTGCCTTTGGCCCAGGGCGGGATCCTGGAGACCCGGGATTGAATCCCACGTCGGGCTCTCGGTGCATGGAGCCTGCTTCTCCCTCTGCCTGTGTCTGCCTCTCTCTCTCTCTCTCTCTCTCTGTGTGTGTGACTATCATAAATAAATAAAAATTTTAAAAAAAGAAAACAGAAATATACCAAAATCTATGAAATATAGCAAAATTGGTTCTAAGAAAGAAATTTAAAGCAATAGAGACCTACTTCAAGCAAAAAGAAAAACTCAAATAAACAATTTAACTTTACCCCCCAAACTAAAAACAGAAAAAGAACAAAGCCCCAAAGTTAGTAGAAGAAAAGAAATAATAAAGATCAGAGTAGAAAGAAATGAAATAGAGACAAGAAAACAATAGAGAAGTTCAATGAAACTAAAAGCTGATTCTTCAAAAAGATAAAATTAACCAAGAAAAAAAAAAGGGAAGGCTCTAATAAATAAAATCAGAATTAAAAGAGAAGTTACAACAGGGGTGCCTGGATAGTGCAGTGGGTTATGTGTCTCACTCAGTTTTCCCTCAGGACTTGATCTCAGGGTCAGGAGATTGAATCCTGTGTCGGGCTCTGTGCTCAGCAAAGTCTGCTTGAGATTCTCCCTCTCCCTCTGCCCCCCCAACATGTGCTCTCTCTCCCTCTAAAATAAATAAATTAAATAAATAAAGTTTTTAAAAAGAAGGAGAAGTTACAATTGATACTAAAGAAATACAAAGGATTATAGGAGATTACTATGAACAATGATATACCAGCAAATTGGATAACCTAGAAGACATGGATAAATTCCTAGAAACATATGCTCTTAAGACTAAATCAGGAAATAATTAAAAATCTGAATAGATGGATTACTACTAAGGAGATGGAATCAGTATTCAAAAACCTCTCATAGAATAAAAGTTCAGGACTAGATGGCTTCACTGGCAAATTTTACCAAGGATTCAGAGATTTAATACCCATTCTTCTCAAACTCTTTCAAAAAATGGAATGCAATGGAGTGCTTCCAAACTTACAAATGAAGCATTACCCTGACACCAAAACCAAAAACACTATGGAAAGAAAAAAGAGAGAAAAGATGAACAAAAAGAGGTAGAGAAGGAGGAAGAAGATTATAGCAATAACTCTGATGAACATATATGCAAAAACTCAATAAAATTTTTGCAAACTGCATTCAATGCTACATTGAAAGGATTATATACCACAATCCAGTGAGATTTATTCCACAGATGCAAGAATGGGTCAACACCCGTAAATCAATCAATATGATATACCACATTAACAAGATAAAAGCTAAAAATCATATAATTACATCGATAAACAGAAAAAGCATTTGACAGAATTCGACACCCATTTATGATTAACAACTCTTAACAAAGTAAATAAAAAGGGATTGTACCTCAATATAATGAAGGCTGAATATGACAAGTCCACAGCTTCCATCATACTTTCTATCTGAGAACAGGAACAAAACAAGGTTGCCCATTCTCCCATAGTACACAATACAGTATTGGAAATCATACCAGAGAAATTCAATATAGTATTGTTAAGTCCTAGCCAAAGAAATTAGTAAAGAAAAAGAAATAAAGACATACAAATTGGACAGGAAAAAAGTAAAAAATGTCACTGTTTGTAGACTTCTACTAGGTATTAATCCAAAGGATACAAAAATACAGATTCAAAGGGATACATACACCCCAATGTTTATAGCAGCATTATCAACAATAGTTAAACTATGGAGAGTGCCCAATTGTCCATCAACTGAGGAATGGATCAAAAAGAGGTGACATATATGCAATGGAATACTACTCAGGCATCAAAAAAATGAAATCTTGCTATTTGCAATGACATGGATGGAGCTAGAGTGTATTATGGTAAGTGAAATATGTCAGTCAGAAAAAGATAAATACAATATGCTCTCACTTAGATGTGGAATTTAAGAAACAAAACAGATGAACATATGGGAAGGGGGAAAACAAAAAAGAAAGAAATAAGCCATGGAGACTCTTAGAGAACAAACTGAAGAGTTTATGGAGAGAGGTGGGTGGTGGGGGGGGGGGGGTTGGCTAGATGTGTATTAAGGAGGTTACTGGTCCTGAAGAGCACTGAATGTTCTATGTAAGTAATAAATCTTTGAATTCTACTCCAGAAACCAATATTGTACTGTATGTTAACTACCTAAATTTTAAATTAAAAGATATGTATATGTCATTGTCTTGAATATCAAATGATGTTATAATTTTTATTTCAAGCATTAAATATGATTTATAAATAAAAGAAAACCATACAGACTCCACCAAAAAGCAGTTAGAACTCATAATCAAATTCAGTAAAAATTAGGTATAAAATCAATATACAGAAATCTGTCAAGTTTCTATGCACTAACTACAAACTATCAGAAAGAAAAGTTTAAAAACTGACCCCATTATAAATGTGTCAAAAAGAATAAAATACATAGGAATAAATTTAACCAAGGAGATGAAAGACCTGTACATTGAAAACTATAAGATACTAATCAAAAAAATTGAAGGCAAAATAAATGAAAAGATACTCCATGCTCATAGATTGAAAGTATTAATATTGTTAAAATGTTCATACTACCCAAAGCAATCTACAGATTAATACAATCCCCATCAAAACTCCAATGATAGTTTTCATAGAACTAAAACAAACAATCCTAAAATCCATATGGAATCACAAAGACTCCAAAAGGAAAAGCAATTTTGAGAAAAATAAGCCTGAAGACATTATGCTCCCTGATGTCAAACTATATTAAAAACCTATAGTAATTAAAATGGTTTGGTATTGGCATAAACATAGACACATAGATCAATAAAAAATAGAGCACCCCAAAATAAGCCCATTTATATATGCTTAATTAATTTACAATAAAAGAGGCAAGCATACACACTGGGGAAAGAAGAAACTCTTCAATAACTGGTGCTAGAAAAACTAGACAGCTACATGGGAAAAAAAGAAAAAAGAAGAAAAGAAAAGAAAAAAAGAAGAAAAGAAAAGAAAAGAAAAGGAAAGAAGAAAAGAAAGAAAGAAAGAAAGAAAGAAAGAAAGAAAGAAAGAAAGAAAGAGGAAGGGAGGGAGGGAGGGAGGGAGGAAGGGAGGGAGGGAGAACTAGACTACTATTTTACACCATGCAAAAAAGTAACTCAAAATGGACTAAAGACTTGAACATAAGACTGAAACCATAAAACTCCTTGCATAAATCGACAATACAATAAGCTCCTTGACATCAGTCTTGGCAATGATTTTTTGGATCTGACTCTAATAAGCAAAGACAGCAAATGCAAAAATAAACAAATAGGACTATATCAAACTAAAAAGTTTCTTCATAGCAAAGGAAACCATCAACAAAATTAAATGACAATCTATTGAATGGGAGAAATATTTATAGCTCATATATCCAATAAGGGGTTAATATTCAAAATACATAAAGAACTGTTGTTATTCAATAGCAAAAAATTTTTAAAAAACAATTCAATTAAAAAGTAGATAAAGGGGGCACCTGGGTGGCTCAGTCTGTTAAGTGTTTGCCTTCAGTTCAAGTCATGATCTCAGCATCCTGGGATGGAGCCCCACGTTGGGATCCCTGCTCAGTGAGGAGCCTACTTATCCCTCTCCTCCCTGCTTGTGCTATCTTGGTCACTATGTCTCTCCCTCTCAAATAAATAAAATATTTTTTAAAAATTAGACAAATGATCTGAATAGACATTTTTCCAAAGAACACATAAAGATGACCACAACGTACAAGAGGAGATGCTCAAAAACACTAAATGTCAGAGATATGCAAATCAAAACCACAATGGGGTACTACCTCCCACCTATTAGAAAGCTTATTACCGAAAAGACAAGAAATAACAAGTGTTGGCAAAGATGTGGAGAAACGAAGACTCTTGAGAAATATTGGTGGGAGTGTAAATTGGTGCAGAAAAGAACATGGAAAAGAACATGGAGTTTCCTCAAAAATTTAAAAATGGAACTACTATGTGATACAAACAATTTCTCCACTAAGTATTTTTCCAAAGAAAATGAAAATACTAATTTAAAATGACACGTACACTGCTATATTTATTGCAGCATAATTGCTGAGATATGAAAACTAAGTATCCATCAATGGATGAATGGATAAAGAAAATGTGGTGTATATATACACTGGAGCATTACTAACCTATAAAAAAGAAGGAAATCCTGTCATTCGCTACAACATGGATGAAACTTCAGCCCTTGAGTGCTAAGTGAAACAAGTTAGAGAAAGACAATTTCATACCATTTCACTTATATGTGGAATTAAAAAAACAACAACAAATGAACAAACAAAGCAAAACAAGCCCAACTCATAGATACAGAAAACAGAATGGTGGTTACTAGACATGAGCAGGGTTAGAGGAGGTGAGCAAAACAGGCAAAAGGAGTCAAGAAGTACAAACTTCCAGTTATAAAATTAAGAAGCCATAGGTATGTACTATACAGCACAGTAACTATAATCAATAATACTGTAGTGCATACTTGAAAGTTGTCAAGAGAGTAATATTAAAGGTTCTTATCACAAGGGAAAGAATTGTAACTTTGTAGTGATAACTAAACTTCTTATGGTGATCATTTCATGATGTATGTAAATATCAAATCATTCTGTTGTACACTGAAACTAATATAATGTCATACATTAATTATACTTCAATTAAAAAATAAAGAAACAGGATTATCTAGAATCATATGCACATCCTTGATTCAGATAAGAAGGTCACATTACTATCATGAAGGGAGGAGCCCATGAACCTGCCAGCAACAATGCTAGTATGCTGCAGTGTACTATGAAGTTCTGCTGGTGTCAGATCACACTCCCTCCTGGGACCAGAAACACCCACACATTCTCCCTGATGCTTGTCAAATAGGAAAAAGGAGGCAATCCAGTAAGTAAGCAGAAAAGGACATGGGAGTAAAAATAAAAGTCAAGACTTGAAACAGAAACTATAGGAAGCTGTTAACAGGATCACCTCCACATAAAGCACCCTGAAAAGAGATGCTCATATGAAAACTGTTCTTCACAGTTAACATTTACAGGTTCCAAATATAAATTGTAGACTCAAAAGCCTGGATTTTAATGGTGATTCCACTAATTTTTGTGATGTTCGGTAATTAACTTTTCTGTGCTTTATATATTCATCTATGAAGGTGGGATGATAATGGTTCTTATTTGTAATAGATAATACTGGTAAAGGGCTTAGAAATATGCCTGGTAGGAGGCTGGGAAGATGGTGGAGTCAGAGGACCCTTAGCTCACCATGTCCCATGGATATAACTAGATAATACTCACAGCAGCATAAATAACCCAGAAAATGACCTGAAGCCTGGCAGAACAAACTCCTCCACTATTGAATGTAGAGAAGAGATCACATTGAAGAGGGTAAGAAGGGCTGAGACATGGGGAGAAGCTAAACAGACCAAGGACGTGGGGGGTGGGAGGAAGGGCAGTGTGGGAGGAAGACACAGGCACAGAGAAAGGGAAGAAACAGACTATCACACTGGGCATCCCACACAAGGAACATGAATGCCCATAATATTTGGCTTTGAAGGCAAAAGGAGCTGTATTTCATGAGTTCTTATAACCAGTAGTACTTAAAACTTGGGACTTTAAAAATCAATGGGTTCCTCTCTGGGAGATCCTGGAGGGTAAGAGGAAGCTGGGTCCCCACACTTAAAGAGACAGCACAAAAAACAGTCCATGGAGATTTAGTGTAGAAGCAGCAGTTTGGGAAACACATAGGAGCAAGAGTAGTCCACTCAATTTACTGTCCTGGAGGGGCAAGAATCACAGAAAGACCCATCTAGGAACAAAGGATTTGGCAGGTGCCATCTCCCTCCCCAACCCCCTAGCACAAACATTTGATCATCTTATGGGAACCAACTCAATGCCAGCACTCACTACTTAACTTGCTAACACCCCTACCCATCATACTTCAACAGATCTTCCCTTCCCAGCCATGCTTGCCTCAGTACTGGGGTACCATGGGTCCCCTCCATCACAAAACCAGAATAAACCTTGCCAACAGCATGTTACCCCACCCATGCACTTTGCCCCTCAGAAGACCCACATATACTTCGTTAAAATTGTGCGCTCCACCCTTTGCAGACCTGCCCAGGCTGACCCCAGTGCCATGGCATGCACTGAGCTAAAACCGCATGCCCCATGCCTGCTGGTCCCAACAGTAGCACCATGTTCCCTCCAATATGCCTTTGGCCAGACTCCATCCAAAGCAGTGCCACAAGCCTGGCAGTGTGCGAGCAGCTCCAAAAGGGACCAACACCACTCCAAATGATCCCTATCCTGGGGTGAGGGGAAGATAACCATACACACCAATCAAATGGCAGCTCTAGCAGTGAACTGGGAACAGATATTGGTCTGAATACAGACTTCACCCTATCAATGAAAACTTCTCAGGAGACAACACAGGGTAAGTGCCCTGCAGCTTGGTACTACTGCATCTCTGGCAAACACTTGGTCTGACTCAACTCAAGACCAAGGCAACCCCAGACTGGTCTGCTAACACCACATGGACAAAACACTCTACTGCCCACAACAGAAAAAGAGCCCCTGCAGATGACTGGACTAAAGGAAAAAGTGGTCAAGAGGCTAGAGCAGGGTGCATGCAACACGCATAGAAGACATTCCTGAAGTGCCAAGTTCTGATGAACAGCTGACATTACATTGCATAGCACAATAGGACATCTCCTTCTTACGGCCATTACTTTCAAGAATAGAAGACATAGCAAGCTTTCCTAACACACAAAGACAGACACAGAGAGTTAGACAATATGAGGAGACAGAAGAATATGTCCCAGATGAAAGAGCAGGACAAAACCACGGCAAGAGACCTAAGCAAAGTGGAGATAAGTATATATCTGATAGAGAATTTAAAGTAATGATCAAAAAGATACTCACTAAACTTGAAAAAAGAGTGAAAGACATCAGCAAGACTCTTATACTAGAGATAGAAAACATAAAAAAGAACCAATCAGAGATGAAGAACATGATAAATGAACATAATAAATGAATAAATGAAATTAAAAACACACTAGATGGAATAAATAGCAGGCTAGAGGAAGCAAAGGAATAAATTAATTACCTGGAGGACAGAGTATGAAAAGTAATCAAGATGAACAGATGAGAGAAAAAAAATAATATGCCAAATGAAAATAGACTTAGGGAATTCAGCAACTCCAACCAACTTAATAGCATTCACATTATAGAAATCTCAGAAGGAGAAGAAAGAGAAAAAGGGGCAGAAAATTTATTTGAAGAAATAATAGCTGAACACTTCCCTAACCTAATGGAAGAAACAGATATATAGATTCATGAGGTATAGAGAACACTCAACAAGATGAAGCTAAGAAGGTCCATACTGAGACACATAGGTCCATATCGAGACACATAGTAATGGCAAAAAGTTTTGATAAGAGAATTTTAAAAGCAACAAGAGAAAAATAGACAATCATGTACAAGGGAAACCCCATATCGCTATCTGGGGACTTTTCAGCAAAAAACTTTGCAGGGAAGAAGAGAGGGGCATGATATAGTCAAAATGCTGAAAGGAAAAAATCTGCCAAGAAAGCTCTATCCAATGAAGCTATCATTCAGAATAGAAGGAGAGATAGTTTCCCAGACAAGAGTTAAGGGAGTTCAAGACCACCAAACCTGCTCTACAGGAGCTGTAGTAATCAAAATAGTATGGTACTGACACAAAATTAGACAGAGATCAATAGAACCGAATAGAAAGCCCATAAATAAACCCACAATTATATGATCAATTAATCTTTGACAAAGTAGGAAAGAATATCTAAAGGCAAAAAGACAGTCTCTTCAACAAATGGTGTTGGGAAAACTGGACAGCCACATGCAAAAGAATGAAACTGGACCACTTTCTTACACCATACACAAAAGGAAATTCAAAATGGATTAAGGATCAAATATTAAGACCTGAAATCATAAAAATCTTAGAAGAGAGCAGACAATAATTTCTCTGACATTGGCTGCAGTAACATCTTTCTAGATATGTCTCCTGAGGTAAGAGAAACAAAAGCAAAGATAAACTATTGGGACTATAATAACATAAAAAACTTCTGCACAGCAAAGGAAACAACCAATAAAGCTAAAAGACAACCTGCTGAATGGGAAAAGATATTCACAAATGATTTATCTGATAAAGGGTTAGTATACAAGATAATTTATACATCTCAACAACAAAAAACCAATCCAATTTAAAATGGGCAGAAGACATGAACAGACATTTCTCGAAAGAAGACATACAGATAGCGAACAAATGCATGAAAAGATGCTCAATATTACTCATCATCAGGACAATGCAAATCAAAACCACAATGAGATATCACCTCACATCTTTGAGAATGGCTAAAATAAAAAATTCAAGAAGCAAGTGTTGGCAAAGATTGGAGAAAAAAGAATCCTTGTGCACTGTTTGTGGGAATACAAACTGGGTGCAGCCAATGCAGAAGACAGTATGAAGGTTCCTCAAAAAATTAAAAATAGAACTACCCTATGATTCACTAATTGTTTTAATCCCTATGTTTATTGAGGAATGGATAAAGAGGTGTTTTATATATATATAAAATGGAATGTATATATACATATACATATATATATATATATG
Organism: Canis aureus; assembly: GCF_053574225.1. Classification (NCBI taxonomy): domain Eukaryota; kingdom Metazoa; phylum Chordata; class Mammalia; order Carnivora; family Canidae; genus Canis; species Canis aureus. The sequence goes on from NC_135619.1 coordinate 20,339,889, forward strand.
AATGGAATGTTATTCAGCCATAAAAAAGAATGAAATCTTGCCACTTGCAAAAACATGTATGGATCTAGGAAGTATAATGCTAAGTGAAATAAATCACTCAGAGAAAGACAAATACTATATTATTTCAGTCATATGTGGAATTTAAGAAACAAAATAGATGAGAAAGGAAAAAAAAAAGAGAAAAAGAGAAGTAAACCAAGAAAACACACTCCTAACTATATATAGAGAACAAACTGGTGGTTACCAGAAGGGAATTGAGTGGGGGATGGGTGAAATAGACAAAAAGGATCAAAAGTATACCTACCATGATGAGCAATGAGTACATATGGAACTGTTGAATCACTATATTGCATACCTGATATAACACTATACATTAAATGTATTAGAATTTAAAAATTTTAATGGAAAAAAAGAAATATGCCTGGCAAAGAACACATAGTATTTACTACACATAGTTTTTACTATCATCATCATCATCATCATCATCATCATCATCTTCATTCTTTGATGTCTGGCACAGAGCACATAGCGAATATTTAATAATACTAATAATAAAGCAGGGTGCTCTATTAATAATAATATCATTATTATTATTATTATTATCATTATTATTATTTGATGTCTCCTCTTAAACTAAGAAGCATGTCAGCATAAAACATATGGGATAGAGATTGTAAGTGACTCTCCTGTCTCTCCTTTGGTAAGCCTGTGCTCCTGGCCACAGTAATGACAGTTTCCTCTTCAATAACACTAATTTTGGTCTCTTCACCTTCTATGACCATCTTCAGATATCTTCAGCTCTTTGGCCCCTTTATTCTCACACAAGTTACAAAGACTTCTAAGTTATACAAGTTATAAGTTTATATAAGTTACAAAAACTTCCAAGTCTAAAATTTTTCAATTATATAAAGACTATCTTGTAGGATCATGCTAAAAAATGAGTAGGTTTTGCTGTGGGATATAAAAATTATATTTAACTTTCAAAACCGTAAAAAGTCAAGAGCTGCTCTGTCTGGAGAGACTGCAAGCAAGAATGAGTTGATTTGATTCACATTTATCATTTTGTAGGGCAGACTCCCAGGCCAAAATAACTAATATTTGAAATGAATATGGGAAGTATCTGTAGGCTCAGGAAAAAGAAATAAATATTAAGTCCACATATTTGTATGTACCAAGACAAGCACCTTCCAAACTCCACTGTGTTATTTGCACCTCCTTTCTTCCTCTTTTGTAATGTTAATCCACTCAGCAAGGGTTTAAAACAAAGGGTTATCACAAACCTGATTTATGAGACTGACAACTAGTCATGGTCTAATCAATTCTGTCCAATCTGACCAAAATCAATATTTTTTAAAACCAAGATTCTGGTCATGTTTTTCAGAATTGGTACTAACTCTCCCATTTAAAAACTAATACTTCACAGTCCCGTGCATCAGTTAAGCCTTTTCCAAAATGCTCATGTGTCTACTGTCAAGTAAACAGGACCAGAATGTTAATTAAGGCAAGTTTCTGATATCTTTTTCAGTGCTGAATTGATAATTAATCTATTCTGGAGACACAAGACAAAAAAATGTTATTATATAGTGGGTTTTTGACTGGATTTGATTTTGTAAATTTTCTGAGTTCTATAGAACGTTGGTTATTGGTAGGGCAATTTTGGTGTAAGGTATCAGACTCATAGTAAGAACCTAACACTTAAGAGACCCTGTTTTATAAAGAGAGAAAGGAATAGTTAGAGAAATCTAACGTTATTCCTATTTATATTCATTCTTTGAAGTAACAAAAGCCAGGTTCCTTTCCACAGCCAGCCTGCTAGACAAGCACTTCAAGGGCCATCCCATAAAATGAAATAAATTCTATGTTTGGTATATGAAAGGATCAGAATGGCAATCCTACCATATTAGTCACTGTAGAACTGAAGGTTTATTATGTCTCTTTTGAAGATATATTGAAATAAATGAATGATAACAGAACTGAAACCTCTCAAGAAAACAATTATATAAGATGAACTCCACAAACTACACTTTTAAACCAGTTTCATCACATTTCATAGATTCAAAAGCCTGCTTGAGGTATAGCCTTGTGTTTGGAATTGCAGGGTGTAAAAACAAAGTAGGTCATCAGTTCAATCACTGTTATGAGAGCCTCTACTCTCTCAACATAAAATGGTGATAGGGGTACCTATTTTCCTGTAAAGATCACTTTGGATAACTCATGTAAAAAAACCCTGTGCATAATACATGCTCAGTAAACAGTATAAATTTTTATCCCTCTTTAAGCGAAATCTTTTTTGTATTCAATTTATTTATTGCTTAAATGAGGCAAGTGCATGCATTATTAAATTAATCCCTGGGATCGTTCAATAAGATTAAAGTGAGGTTTAGATTAAGAAGAATTCAATAAATATTGTCAGATAGAATCTAAGATTGGTGGGGAAAATCATAGCATCTAAGGCTTATAACAACCTGTATCCCACAAGAAAGTAAAGATGGTCAGAAAGCAATGAAGGAGATTTGCAAACAAGACCAAGGTAAGCCATAGTAAGCACTTTGGGTGTGTCTATGCACACCAAGAAAAATGAAAGATTAACGAGAATCATTTAGATAATTCATGTCAGTAGGAAAAGGATTCCCTTTCTTCAAAGATCCACATATTCTGATGAGTGTTTAATAAAGTTTCTTAAAGTCATTGACATGGCAAGATGAATTCCATTCTGATCAATAAATAGAAAATTCTATTTTTCTAAATTCATGAATTCAAACTAAGTTTATACAATTCTAAAAGTTTTGAGGTTTGAAGTTTGTTTATATTTATATTTAATAAATTTTAAAAGCAGAAGTAAATGTAGGTCAAGAGCTAAGAGAAATTTGTTTGGAAAAACATTTTCTATTTTACCCTTTGATGTATGGCTTTATTTCTATTGTCATTATCTTGGTTCACACCTTAATTTTTTTAATTTTTTCTTATTATAACTATTGTGATGGTCTTTTAATTGTTCTTAATGTCTCCAAGGTCATACCCTTCCAATCTCTTTTCCATGCCTTCACCACTTTTTCAGATGCAAACTTCAGTATGACACTCTCTAAAGTTTTGGGGTTTGTTTTTTTTTTTTAAGATTTTATTTGTTTATTCATGAAAGACACAGAGAGAGAGAGGCAGAAATACAGGCAGAGGAAGAAGCAGACTCCATGCAGGGAGCCGAACGTGGAACTCGATCCCAGGACTCCAGGATCACGCCCTGGGCTGAAGGCAGGTGCTAAACCACTGAGCCACCCAGGGATCACCTGGACTAAAGTTTTTCAATGACACCCCACTACCACTATCCTCATTGCTTCCAAGATAAAGTCCCAGTTCCACTGCATATATGTAAACCCTTCAAGGCCTGACCTCTGACCACTTCCTCAGACTCATTTCTCACTATTACCCATTAATATCCATTACTAGCACTTCTCCAGCTATGACATGCATATCCTATCTGTGATATCTTCCTGATGTTGCTTCTTTCACATTGCCCCCAAATGAAAACCTAATCATCTTTAACACTCAGCCTAAGCAACACTTTCTTTGGCATATTCCCTGATGTCTACACCCCTCCAGATATGAATTGATCAGTTCATCAATAGTATGGAGCTCCATTTGTTGAAAACCTATCCAATCTTCAAAGCCAGACTTAAATGCAGATTTATCCATAAATAGAATGATCATATCATTTTTCTTCCAAACTGGAATGCCTTTGAGAATGAAGGGTTGTCTTATATATAGTTGCTCAGGACAATAAATAGAAATTAGGACTATCCCAGGCAAACCAGGACATAAGCTCATCTTATCCAGAAGGCCTTTATGACTAGGAAAACTGGAGATGAGCCTTTCTACCTTATACTTCTCTTATGCCATTGCATCCTTGCAATATACTCATGTACATTTGTTTCATCCCTATTACTAAAATGTTCTTTCTTCAAGAACAGGAATTATATTTTACTTATCTTTGTATTATTTATACAGCTACCATATTTCTTCACATATAAAAAGTATTTTAAAAAAGACTTTTAAAAATGAAATTTTAAAATAAAATAAAATACATGTTCACCTAGAACAGCTGATAAGCATGGTACCATTTATGGCAGTGTGAAGAAACAAAACTAAATATTCTTTAAATGATACTACTTATAGATTTTAGTCTAATCAGCAAAATGTTCTCAACCAATCTTAATGAATTGTGTCTTGAAATGCCAAGAATTTACATGTTAGAATCTAGAGAAATGCTTTCTTCTTTCTGCACTGGATTTCTGATATATTGTGCTAATGAAGAAGAAATGGACATCTAAGCTTTTAATTTCTCCTTAATATAAACACCTTATAGGAAATTATCTCCTGAAACTCTGGTCTATTTAAAAATAAAATTATGCTTCTACTTGTTTTGAGAATTATTGTTCCACCTAATATTGTTTATATGGCAAACAATCGAGGAACTCAAGAAATAACTAAATTCTTTTATTCCAAATGAAAATAAGGTTATAAGGATATATCAAAGATAAATTTAATTCACTGATGATTTTGGAGTTGCCATATTCAGTGGACAGATTATAACTGATCATCAGCAAATTTTTACAAATATTTTTTCCAAAGCTTATAAATTTCTCAAAGAATGTGAATGTAATATTGCTAACTAGCATCTTTAATCCAAAGCATTTTTTTTAAATATAGTATAATGGGAGGTGGTTTTCTTAATTTTATACAAAGTGGTGTTGGGTCTAGATAGGGAAACATACACCTTTTACAGGGAAAACCATGAATACAAGCAACCCTAGATAATATAGTTTTCTGATGAGATTGTTACCCCTGTGTGAAAAACTTTCTCATTCACATAGTCAAGTCTATTCTCAATGGACCAGTGCTCCAGACTCAAGGAAACATTATTTCTGTAACTTAGATCTTGGCTTTGTCCATGACCATATGCCTGCCCTGGAAAGAGACAATTCTACTTCTCAAAGTCTTGAATATCTCACTTTATTTTCTGAGATTAGAGTGTAATTTGTCTTTTTAACTTAAAACCTATATAACTAGGGGCAACTAAGAGATGACCTTGATAGAATGATGGATATTCCAGAGAACTACTTAAAATTATTATAAAATGTGTATTTAAGTAGATTTCTCCAGACTGATCTTCACAAATAGGCCCACTTCATTTCCTACAAACTGTGACATACAATAAATACCAATACTTTGGAATAATGTACCAACTCATTGCCAAATGTCATCCTCATTCTTAAGCAATAGGTGCTGGATACTGTCCAAAATAACAGGCAAATCTATTTTCATTTATTTATATTCTCTTCCTAATTTATGGCACCTCATATAAAAAAATAGCAAAAAAGTATTTAAAAAAAACAAAAAATATAAATTAAGAGAAACTAGGTGAAATATTAAGATGAAACTAGGATTCAACTTAGACATCAAATGTATACCATAAATTCCTATACAATTACTAAAGGTATCTTATAAATTTGAATCTGAGCTTTCTAGCAGTCAAAGCAAAGAAGAACATGCAATCAGAAAATTCTTGGAGCTAATATGATTTAAAAACAAAAAAACAGCAATATTTAAGGAGAAACTCAGATTTCACGATCTGGGGGGAAAAAAATCTTCCCACAGATCCTCCATTAAGAAGATTCTATAAGTTATGCTGGACATTGTTCTTTTCCTCCCACTTCTAGTTAGTTGATTAGTTAGTTTTAGTCATGCAATAAGTGTTTATGAATCTACCACTTATAACCCAAGCTAGGACCTTGACATTAACCTACACCAATTCTATAGTCCCAACATAGCCCAACCGCCAGATTCCTACCAACAGTAGGAATCACATCCTGAATCACATACATATTCCTCATTCCTTAGGTTCCTTTTTATATAAGGGTATTGCATTTATATGTACTCCTAAAATTCTATTTTTTCTTACTTTAATTGTTTCCAACTTTATTTAAAGGAGTATCATTTTGTATGTAATTTTTAGGATTTATTTTCTCAATTAATATCATGTTTCTAAGATTCAGCCATATTAAGGCAAAACTATGAAGACACAGATATCAATAAGACCAGTGATTGCCAGGAGCAATGGAGGGAATGGATGAATAGTTAGAGCACAGAGAATTTTTAAGGCAGTGATTACATGTACATCACATAGAGTGAACCCTAAAGTAAACTATGGGCTTTGGGTGATCATGATGCATCATGTAGGTTCATCCTTGGAAACAAATGCCCCATTCTGGGGAGTGAAGCTGATAAGAAGGGAGACTATGTAAGTGTGAGGGCATATGGGAAATCTCAGTACCTTCCTTTCAATTCTGTTACGGATCAAACTGCTTTAAAAAAATTAAGTCTTCAAAAATTTTAGAGCAAACAAAAAAAGATTCATCCATATTATTGTATGTTGCTGTAATTCATTTGTTTTTATAGCCTCCATCGGGCTAGTATATGACACAATTTGTTCATTTACTCTCTCGTTGGTGTTTGAGTTATCTTGTGGGTTTTGCTATTGTGAACAGTGGTACTATAAATAATATGTTCATGTCTCCTGTTGAAAATCTACAGGACTTTCATCTAAAAGTGAAATTGCTGAGTCATCAAGTATGGATCATATTTAACAATATTTCCTTAGTAAATATGGCGATTATATACAAATGCTTCATAAGGGGTAAAATTTCACATAGTACATAAAGAGCAGGACATCAAAGTATAATTCACTTAAAGCCATTCACTGCTTTCTGATAACATTACTTGATCCAAGGGTAATATTTATCTAGAGAAATAGAAGAAGTGAAGAAGCTCTAGGGAAGAGTTCAGTAGTAGGGAACTCACTTCTGTCAGGAATCTTAAGTGGAGACTAACTATGCAGTCAATTAAAAGTAGGAAAAATCATAAGCATTCATTTCCATATAACAACACTGCAGGAAATTACCCAGTGTTCCTTCAAGGTTCTCTCTTTCTCTATCTATATCCTTTAAATGTTCCTAATGGTATCAACCAGAAAAGCTCAGTTGGGTGCTAAAGCCTCTTCCACATTTCTCCTTGGCATTTGATTCTCTCTCTAAACAAAGTGCTTCTTCCCTGAACTAGAGCAGTTAGAGCATGTGGCTAAAGACTTAGAGGTGAGGGAGCAAGCCTTTCTGAGGAAATTGAAGAAAATTCACTGGCTTGGGGAAGAGTTAAAATTAGGATCCAGAGAAGAAAAAGAGAGAGATGTAGGAAGGGCCTTTGAAGAGATATTAATCAGCCTCTACATAATCCAAAGGTAACTGGGAGCATTGATGGGTCCCAGCCTAACCTTACTTTGTGTTAACTCCTTCCTTCTTATTTAAATCATGTCTTTGTCTGTGACCTTGACTTCTTCCAGAGGACACAGTATTATTTACAGTGATATCATCTCTACTCACTTCTATGTAAATACTTCTGATTAGGTCTTGCCCTGGTACTCTCCTTCCCCTCCCCAGCTTATTTGTCACAGCAAGTGGAACAGAAAAAGTGGTACTAGGTATCAGGAGACATCTGTACCTTTAACAAAGCATACAATGAAGAATTGTTAGTAAAAAAAAAAAAAAAAAAAAAAGTAGTGTGTGAGTTTACCAGACTTCTTGCTTGAGTTCTTTTTAAAAGTCTTCAGTGGGAATCACTTGATCTTTATTGGCTAAAACCTCAATGCTCCCCCAGAGGAGTATACAGCTTACAGGGAAGTACCAGAAGTACTCCCTGGCTTTTCATCTCAATGTGTTGAATGTGTACAGCTTATCTGAAGCTGGAAGGGTAAACAAACTGAGTAATCTGCCTTCTCTTTGCATATCCAGGTCCAATCACCATGAAAAACCTTTAAAAATAAAAATATTAGCTCCCATCTCCTTCCCAATCTACACATACACTAAACAATCAATGAATTCAAGGCAAAGGTTAATTGGGTTTAAGAAGAATAACTCCAACGTTCTCCACATTGTAGAGGAGGAGTTATAGAATCAAAGGGAGGAATTAGGAAATAAGACAACTTCCCATGTTCTTCTGAGTTTCTATAATGTGACATTATTGTTATAAATAGTTATAAATAAATAAATAAATAAATAAATTAGAATAAATAAATAAATAAATAAATAAATAAGTAAATAATTAATAACACAAATACACAAAATGCAGACTCGGTCAAGTAGGGTTCCTTTATATTATCCACAATATCCTCTCTTAACTTCCATAGCTAATGGAGACTGATCTAGGCATTTTTTGACATTGTACCTCAGTCACTACAAGCTACTACTCTAAAAGCAAAGGCTTAAATGGCTTAGACGAAAAATGTCAAAGATTATAAGTATTATCTGTTTTTAGATTGACCAGTGATCTTCTTAAGTATGAAGGAGGTTTCCCAAAATGTACAACAAATACCAGACACAATACCAAAGAAAATAAACAAATGGCTATGTGTGCAGGGAATATACAAAACCATGATACCCCAGAGGAATTTAGGTGGGAGCTCAAATAATAAGACATAAATCTAAAAGAAATCTAAATCTCTGACACATATTTCTATGCCTTTTATATTTCACTCACAAGTTGTATTTGTGAAAAGCTCAGAGACAAAATATAATGACAAATTGAAGAAATTTTCTGCATAATTCATGACCTAAAATACATGTTTCCCTTCACTATCTTGAAAATTCAAGTAAATGGGGAGAATTTTTTTCTTTTTGTTTTAAATTATTTGCATAAGTGCCTCAATATTCTGCTTGAATGCAAGTTGACTCACCCTTAATATATGTGACAGTAAGATGATACATTTCCTTAACTGGCAATATATAGAAAAGAGGTGTGACCTAGTATACCCTCATTCTGGACCATTTTGATTTCACATCCAAGTCCTTGGCTGCCCCCACTTCCCTTATAACACTTCCAAGTCCTTGCTTCTGTTAAAAGAAAGTTTTTCCACAATTTACTGATTTTATAGGCTTTTATTCAATGATTCATGAATCAGGCAGCATCCACTCTAGCAGGTAGAAAGGAGCACTTAAGAGCTGTACAGGGCAACATATTTTTATAGACTGAAGTGAGCAGGAATAAGGAAGTTATTCTTGGCATTTGCAGATTGGTTAAAGCAGGGTAACTTTCTTTATATGGAGTAAAGGAAAGTTTTGAACCCAGGTCAAGTAAGCCTTGTAGAACAGGCAAGTGTTGATCTATTGACCTTCCTTTTCTGGGAGAGCTTAGCAAAATGTTTTAGTTTATTAGCATGGGGTTTAGCATGGGCAACTTTGTCTTGGGACTAATCTAGTTACTCTAACACCTCTCTTCCTTATCTATCCCATTTTTACGTATGTATATGACAGGGGATAGATAGTACAGCAACGCTATTGTGAGCACCAAGACATGCCTAGGATTCTGTGCCCCACCCACTTCCTCATCAAAACATCGAGATGGCTGAATTACCTTCTTCTTTTTTTTTTAAGATTTGTATTTATTAAAAAAAAAAAGATTTGTATTTATTTATTCATGAGAGACAGAGAGAGAGAGAGGCAGAGACACAGGCAGAGGGAGAAGCAGGCTTCATGCAGGGAGCCGGTTGTGGGACTCCATCATGGGTCTCCAGGATCACGCCCTGGGCTGAAGGCGGCGCTAAACCGCTGTGCCACCCAGGCTGCCCTGAATTGCCTTCTAAGTAACATCAGAGAATTGAGAGAGAATGAAAATAAAGCAACTTACCAGAAAACCCGTGTATCATAGGAGGATGAAAGAAATCTGAAAAGGGGAATAAGTGGAGAGCAAGAGCTGAGATCATCAATAGGAGACCCCTTGAGATGAATCCTTATGTGACGGTTACCTAGAAAAGAAAAAAAGGTTTGGTAGAAGACCATACTGTGAAGGCTACCTGCAAGCTATCAAAACAAACTCAGATATGTCACAGTATAAACTCTCAAGAAAATCAACTTTGGTATCTTAACATGAATTGATTGAAAAAATTTCATCCTTACACGCACTTATAAATGCAGGAATATATATTATTTGATGGTCATTACTAACAATTCTTGTGAAAGTATACAGAACACACCTGATTTTAAGTTAATTAAACAATTCTGAAAAATATCATTTTTCTGTGTTCCTTATGAAGAATCAGAAAAGTCTAGGTAACAGTGGCATACTTCAATATTTGACATCTGAGTTCATCAGTTCAAATACAACACTAAAGTTACCAGTAACATAACACCTTTCTGGTGCCACTGATGTTTTACAATTTTTGAGAGCTCTAAGATACTATCTTCCCATCGATTACTCAGTATCTGAAAATCATTTTTAGTCAGGTTAAGTAGGGAAGCTGAAATCAGATCTATTACCGGTCCAAACACCCTTTATTTTACATTCTTAATAGCTATTAACTCACAATTTTATATTTCAGTTTCCTTCTGAAACTTGGCATAAAATGATCTTTTAACAGTTATTATTATTATACAATAGACAATACAATTACATTTATTAACTCATGACTATTATAAACATCGCCAACTCATTATTGTTAACAAAATAGAATGACTCATACTGAGATTAGTACTATTAATATCAATGTACTGACATTAGAACAATAGCAACACAAGTGCCACTTCTATACACCATCTTGAAAGGCCATCCCTTCCACTCGCAGCAATAGTGCTTAGCAACTTTAACCTCAACCTCTGGAATCTAAAATGTAAGCATACATCTTAAGGCTACCCAAATCATATCAAAGAAATAGGACGTATTTTACAATATCTTGGCATATGCAAATAATTGCTGAAAATCACAAGTTCATACTTTTTCATACCCATTAGCAGAAGCTCAATCTCATACACTACATGTGTTCATAGAAGGGTTCAAGGAGCTTCCTGGGAGTAAGGATGCAGAGAATTGAAGAATTGAAGAATTGATCTCCAACACTGGAGATCCAGGTACTGACATTACCAGAGAAGAATGTGGCTGAATATGCAGAGCCCATAGTCTACCACTTGGATTGTCTTCTGAGCCAGCCCTTATGGACCACACTAACTTCATCAAATAAAATTATTTTTCACGCAATTTGAAATTTCAAGATACAACAGATAAAACTTAAATATTACATAGGAATGGTAAATCTTATGTTGCACATAACTGAAGACTATAGAATAAATTTAAATGTGGTTCCTATTCTAATACTCTAATACTCTAACTTAAAACTTTAAAAAAAATCCACATACTGTGCTCTCAGAGGTCATCCAGGGTATATGTTAACTGTATAGAGATCCATAGTCACCATGAGCCACCACCATTGACCATTCAACCTTCAGTTGTCAGCTAAGTAATATATGAGTCTATGTATATAGGCATAAATAGCATATATTTTTGTAATAAATATTTATGATTATTTATATATTATACAAATTATTTCCAAATTATTTCACCAATCACATTAAAAATGTACAGAACACAAGTATGAATCTAATACTGAACTTCCATAACAAGAAGTTTTTACAATCTCTCCTCACACTTACCAATTCATAATAGAGAGTCATATTCTAGTCATGTTGTGGGTCACCTTGTCCATTTATATTAAAATTCTAATTTGCTCTGGGCCTATGAGCCTATAGACCTAAGCAGTGGATGAAATAATTCTCAGTAGAATAATTTCATTTGAAAGATATTATTCTTTCTAGACTTATGCTCATGAGTGCTTTGAAAAGGAACTATCTCCCTGTGGTGGTCATTAGAGATGTTCACACATACCCTGTTTTCCCCTGTTTTGAATATATGTTAGCATAGCACTTCCCAACTACTTTGAAGTTAGGCACAGCCAGGTCATTTACTTTGGCCAATAAAATATGACTAAAAATTACATGTGTCCCTCTAGCCTTAAGAAACAGTATATAATTTGCCAAGTTCTTTTATTCCTGCCTTGGCAAGTATGGGATAACATATTGAGATAAGAGCTCCAAATGACTGCAGTCACTGCAATGACTCACAATAGACATTTAGCATAAATAAACATTTACCAGAAATACACTTTTATGATGTTGAGCCACTGAGATTTGGCAGTTGTTACTTCAGCAAACTTAGCCTATTCTGACTTACACAGCTTCTTAACAATTCCAGAAATTTCTCGAAATTCACCCATGGAGCAAGTGGAAGCCATCTAAGATTCTTTAAAACAATGAATACTTGTAAAATCATAAATATGATGTAAAGCTGATAAGTACAGAGTATCATAGATCAACTTTGGCAATTATTATAGACCACCTAAAGCAATAATCAAAGCAATAAGTCCAGTCATTAGACTCTGAAATATCCAAGTTTAATTAATATCTATACCCTAAAAAATCCATTATACAATAAACCAAATGGCAAGTTAGGACACCTTAGAAAGACCATTAGATAGATGAATAATGATTTTTTTAAATTTCACTCTGCCTTTACATTCTTCCTCTATAAATTATGTCTATACAACCCTGCCATATAAATCTTTCTAAAACCATATCATCTCCCTAATTCAGAAAATATAATATATGCCTACTATTTTAAAATCAAAACCAAAGTCTTTGACCCTAGCACTGACGGCCTCACCAACTCTACATGTATTTCCCATCCAAAGTGCACCCTTGCTATTCTCATTCCACCTGATCACCTCGTCTCTTCACCCCACACACTGTGTTCCTTCCAACCTCTTCCTCCTATCGACAGTCTCTTAAGTCTCACAATACTTTAGTGTGGACATAATTCAGTATTTGATTATAGATGAGTTTCCAGTTAGTACTGTGTATATACATGCATTCTTCTTTTCTGCCCTGTATACAATGGAATATTCCTCAGCCATTAGAAATGACAAATACCCACCACTTGCTTCAACATGGATGGAACTGGAGGGTATTATGCTGAGTGAAGCAAGTCAATCGGAGAAGGACAAACATTATATGGTCTCATTCATTTGGGGAATATAAAAAATAGTGAAAGGGATTATAGGGAAAAGGAGAGAAAACGAGTGGGAAATATCAGAGAGAGTGACAGAACATGAGAGACTCCTAACTCTGGGAAACGAACAAGGGGTAGTGGAAAGGGAGGTGGGCAGAGGGATGGGGTGACTGGGTGACAGGCACTGAGGGGGGCACTTGATGGATGAGCACTGGGTGTTATGCTCTATGTTGGCAAATTGAACTCCAATAAAAAAAAATTCTTTTCTGCACTCATTAACTAATCACCACCTCTTGAAATGAAGCAACCTGCCTTCCAATGCCCATCAAACTCTGAATACCTTATACATAGACAATTTGTGCTAATTTGTTATGACTTTTCACAACAGCAATAAATGCAAAATAACAAGGATGCATCAAAGCAAAAGTGGAAAATGACATTAAAAGATTCTAAATTACTTAAAAACAAGATCTTCTGCATGCCTCCATAAAACAGAGGATTTGTTTTTTCAAACAAAAGCTTCTTCTCACAAATAAACCACAGGCTTGACTCCCACGAGAAAGGATCAGTGTACATCCCAAACAAAATTAAAATATATGTGTGGACTTGCCCAGAAGTGAAACCCTAGGCTTTACTGGAAAAAGTGGAACTCACTGAGGAAGGACAAAGCATACTTCTTAAGAACTAGGTAAAACATTAACTCACATGCATTGGTATTAATTGCCAAGCAGACTTGAAACATGAACAGGTGGACCTCACATAATTCTCATGCGCAGCTCCCTGGAGGGACAGGAACAGATTAGCAGTTTCATTGAGTTGGGAATCACAAGGTTCACTAATAACCTTTGCCACAAAGACAATTCAGCCAAAACTCTGCTTATAATGGACTCAGGACAGGGATGTTTGTAGCTGGCTTTTCCACTGCCCAGTAGGTAATGAGCCATGCTCTAATGAGTTCACACACTAAAGTCACTGGGCTGTAAATTCCCCTTGGGACGCTGTCCAGCAAGTTTACATTTAGAGAAATATTGTATTTTGATATCATTTATACATGATCAAACAGATATTCCAGATGGATTTTTAGTTCCTCATATGCTGATAGTTCTATTAAGTGTTAATAAACTATTGAAGATGTATTGTTACAATTAAACTTGCACAAATAGGCTCTCCCCCTTATCTGATTGGAATAAATTTGCATAGGAGACTAAAAGAAAAACTGTACTTTCTCAAATTGAAAGCAATTATATTCCAAATTCTGTGGATTGCAACATGTTTTACTTTAAGGCAATAAATTTCTGATGGATCAAGACTCTTTTGATTCAAATTTTTAATATAAGATCCGAGTCCTCATCCATAGCCCTACTTTTCCCCCAAAAAATTTAATATTTCCACTTTCAAAGCCTTTCATGATCAACAGGGCAGAAGTGAACTTTACTGTTTATCTCTCTTGACTCTTGAGCCAAATTCTTAGGTGCAGCATATTCATGTCCTGGAGAACGAGGAGGAGGACGTCCTGTGAAGAACCAAGGAAAGTACGATAGGCAGAATTTATGACCTTGCCATTTCATACGTTTTGATTATGTCGAAGGAACAAAATTTTTCTTTCAATATTTGCCTCATGTCAAAACTGAAATAAAATTTGTGGAAAACTATGAGATACATTAGTGCAAGGGGATTAAGTAGGCTTTGCTGTGATGATGCAATGTTCGAAATGGAAACGTACATTTAGCTGAATCATTCATCTGCCCTATTTCACTATTTTTCTTTATCAGGATTATCACCACCTGGGCTTGCCAAATGAAGCTTCCAACATCACTGCCACGCAACAAATGTGCCTAAAATATACTAGCTCCTTTCAGGACAGTCTTGGAAGAGATTGTTGTCCTATTGTTGTTAGCTCACCTTGAAAATGTATCATGCAGATAAACACCTATCTCCATTATGCAATTCCATTCTCCCAAGGGGAACTTTATAATTCAGCTACAGCTTTACCACTTAGAAGACAAGATATTAACAATAAAAAGATAACACCAGAACAAATCATCAAGCCATCTGATGATTTCCACGTAAGAAGAAAACAATTTTTAAAATGCCATTGGAATGACTACTCATGCACAATGAAGGAGAAAAATAAAGCATGACTCAATCCAGGTAAAACACATACACAATTTGCGTAATTTAGGGCAATCATCTGTTTTGTGGATGTAGCCCCTCCCCTTATCTGCAGCGCTGCTTTCCAGAGTTCCAGATGCTCACAGTCAACCACTCTCCAGAAGCAGGCTATTCCCCTTTCCATCATAATCTGAGTAGTCTCGATCTATGTCACGCTGCCTGCCTCATGTATCCCACTTCATATTATCACTTAAGCATTTGATCATCTTACATCATCCTAAAAATAAGGGTGACTACAGTATAATATTTTGAGAGAAAGAAGGAGAGAGACCACATTCATATAATTTCTATTATAGTACATTGTTCTATAATTGTTCTATTTTGTTATTAGCCACTGTTGTGAATCTCTTACATGCCTGATTTATAAATTAAATTCTATCATAGGTATATCTGGATAAGAAAAATCATAGTGTATTATACGGTTTCGTACTATCCATACTTTCAGGCACCTACTGGAGGTCTTGGAATGTATCCATCATGGATAAGCGGGGATTACTGTGTAGGCTTTCTAGTTTGCAAAAAAATATCTGGCCTCACTAATAAATACATTTGATTATTATAAGAATAAAATAAACTGCCAAATATACAAATATAAGTATGTAATTACATAAATATATAAGCACATAGTTTTAGTAAACTAAAGTAGAAACACTTCAATATAACTTCAATTAGTTATCAAATGATTGGAAAATACTTAAACTCTTCAACTCAATAATTACACATCTAGAAAAACTTTTCGGTAAATAGTCAAAAGTTATCCAAACAAGTATGTATTAGAATGTTTACTGAAACACACTTCCAATTAGGAAAAAATAGAAACAACCTAAAAGACTGTAATGAACCAAAATGTACATAATATGCAACTATTTAACATTTTCAAAAGTGTTAATTACTCCGGGACAAGACATAATATTATGTTTAAAAGGATGCAAAGTTATGCATACAGTATGATCTCAGTTTTGAAAGACACATACGTACGTACATAACATACAAACAAAAACCTGGAAGAAAATATACGAAAATACTAGCCATGTTTATTTCTGGGTGACTTTTATTTTCTACTTTATACTCCTATCTTTTTAAATGTTTTAAACAGCTGTATGTTACTGTTATTAATTTCAAAAAAAGAAGAGTAAATATTTTGAAAGGAATATTTACCTAAAATAATAAAAGAAAACTGAAGCAAAATGAATATTTTATCACTTAGATGTATTACAAAGTAGCATGCCAGACTGTTTCCATGGGGTGCTCCTACTCTGCTTTCAGTACTCGTTTGAAAGCCTGTCTTTTAGGAAGCACTGCATGATCACACCTCACCAGCAGAATTGAATCTCTCTCTCTCTCTCTCACACACACACACACACACACAGCCCAACGTCTGGTGGCCTCAGGACCCCGGCCCCCACTGCTATCTTCTCACCACACTGTACATGCACTGTGCAAGTCTGGTCCCTATGCAGTAGCATGATGCCTTTGGCCTATACTAGGGGTAACAAGAAAATGTTCTATGAAATGACTCCTTGTATTTAATGAAAGGATATATTTGAAAGTGAAATATTGTTCCCTAATTACATATAATCCTCTCATGAGGCTCAATTGGGGAAAATTATCTCTGGGCTCAATATCAGGAATAGTTACACTTTTCCAGGGCAAGATGTTTGATTTTCATCTCATAAACCCTGTGAATCCTGCAACTAATCATGTTTCCCTCAACTTTGGCTACTAGGAAATTTAGTGCTCAGTTTGTAAGCCACCTTTGGCAAAAAACTACACAGCACACCTTTAATATGTGCCTCTTACCAGGAGTTTCGTGCTACTTCCATTCTCTTTCCCCCTTTGCCCCTATTTCTTCACTTTTAAAAAGCTATCTGATCTTGGTGTTTAAATGTACCATTATATACCCTTAAAACTTTCTTGAAACCAGACTGAAAAAAAAAAAAAAAAAGACACATTACAAATAAATCAGCTAATTAAAAAAACAAACCACTTGGGTTCACTTTTGTGCTATTATTTTGTGAACTATTGTACAATAAGTTTATATTTTCTATGGTAGAGTAAATGTCACTTGATTACCAAATTTACTTATTATTCATTGTGAAGACAAAATATTTCTATATTGCCTATTTTTTAAAAGAGCTGAATAATTAATTGCAAAAGGGTGTTTGTTTTCTTCTCCAGATGGTTGGTGACTTGTCAAGAGGGTCACCATGTGAAAGACACTGTTTTTTTACAACATCATAAAATGATTAGGTAGAAATTTTAATTTATTCTAATGACCAAAATCTTAATTTACAACATCAACCATGTTTTAAAATATTCACACATCTGTTCCAGTTACATTGCAGTAGCAAAGATGCATTTCTTTTTTATTTGGCAAGCACTACAAATATATCTGTTATTTACTAGCGTGTTCCCTCATCTATCAAGGTTGCTCAGAGCAGACAGCATTTAGTGATTAAGTAAGGCATGGCGAAGAATGATAAAAAAGAAAAATGATTTCAGCTGTAGTTATGTTAATTCCAGAATGTCAACTATAAATGTTAACTCTCCCATCAAGTAAGTATTTCCCAAAAGGAAGCTTGACCACCATTTCAACACGGCCTCAATAAATATAATTAGTTCAGTCAGAGCATTCATTGTATTGGGCTTTCTTTTCTGCTAGTTGGTTCCAGAGCAAAGTCTCAAATTAAACTGAGACCTCCAGAAACCCCAAAAGACCAGCCCACAGTGAAATTAAATGGGTAATGGCAATAGGGAGAGGAAAATGTTTTGATGGAACATTCGATTTCATGAATTTAGGTCCTCTCTCTGACTTATTTTTCAAGGTACATTTGAGGTCTTTAAGGGTTTTTTTTTTTACCCATCTTATTCATACTTTATCATATATCTCTCTAGGGCATCTCTCTAAAGGATATCTGGAGAGGCAAAGAAAATGCCATCAGTTATCAGTCCCTCTAGAGCACTTGACTTCTAAAGAAAGCCCTCTCCTGGTTATTTATGGATAAATACGATTCTGTTTTCTCCTGGGTGTTCCCCCAAGTGATTAAATAAAATATAGCAAAGATATTTTTACAGAAACCACGTGTAATGAAATATCTTTGAGGCAGAAAAAAAAATAGATGAAACGACATCTCCGTTGTCTCCCCATTTAGACAGCTTATTGGCAGCAGCAGCTCATAACTCAGGTCAGAAAACTCTGTCTGGGCATATGAAACTGTTATACCACAACCTGGCTGACCCACAGTCAAGGTTTGGAGGAAAACATGCAGGCTTTAAGACGGAGGCAGATACTCTAAGGCCAGATAAACAGGGAGCTGAATCAGAGATGGAAACGTTAGCTAAAACAAGAATCCCATTGTTACCAAACGTTTATACAATCTTTCATCTTATAACAAACATTGATTGAGCAGCTAAGCCACTACTAATATATACCGGTATCCTGGGCACTCTCTTAGACCCCAGGATCCCAAAGATACATGAAATACGATTATCTCTCCCAGGACAACACAGTGTAACACAGAGATAAAGTACCAGCAATTGGAGTTCTCATTTATTAGCACTTACTCTGTTCCAGATACAGCACTGCGCATTTTACATGGCTTTTCTCACTTATGCCTTACCACAACCCAGAAGTCTTTCTTTTTCCACCCCCCTACAGCTCAACTCTCCTGGGCCACATCAAAGGTAAGGAGAGTACCATACGCGTGAGGTTGACTCCAGATTCCTTGTCAACTTGTACAGTGGAGTCCCAAGAAGGCAGGCATCACTATTTTTTCCACATCACAGTTAGGAAATAGAAGTTCAGAGAAGCTAAGTAACTTACAAAAACAAAACAGCCAGTGAATGGCAGGACCAGACCTCATAACTATACCTTTAACCTTTTTTGAAAATCAAGGGACACGAGCATTAAAGAAGCAGTGGCCAATAAATCTATGATACAAATGTAACTTCTCCAGTATAAAAGAATGTAAATTAAAATGAGATATTTGTCATCAATCAAATTGGGAAGCTTAGCTTGTTGAACATTTTTTGACGAAATAGTAGGCTCTCATATCTGCCAGTGGAAGCACAAACTGACCACTTTTGAGAGGACCATTTTACAATATAAATTGGTCTGACAAAATGAATATATAAAACTAACAATTCAACTTCTAAGTTTTTACCTTAGGAGATAATCAAAATGAGCCAAATATTTTCTATCTACTTATTTATACATTCACTTAGTTAATAAGTATTTGCCAGGCACCTGGGATAGAATGGTCTGCGACATATACTTGGTCAATGTCTCCATTCAGTGTAAGGGTAATGATGCTCATTATAATATTATTCATGTAAGAGCCAGAAAATTGGAGATAATAGGGATCAAATATTGCAGCTTTAAAATAAAATACTATGCAGTAGAAGAATGCTTATGGTATTTGAAATCGTTCATGATACATTATGCAAAAGTAGATTATAAAATATGAAACAGAAGACATGTTCAGTACAGTCCAAATTTTGCAGATTTTAAAATTGCATTTGTTCGTTGATTCAACATATATTTATTGAAAACCTCTTATATGACAGACCCTAAGAAAACAGCTATACACAAAACAGATAAAGGCTTTGACCTTATAGGACTTACATTGCAATTAGAAGAAATACATAAGGAACAAAAATGATAAATATATATCACATAGTATTGAATATTATGGAGAAAATGGAGTAATATAAATTAGCCAGAGAAGTAAGCTCTGATCTGGTAACAGTTGAGCAGAGATCCTAAAGAAGTGAGCCCCAAGAATATCTTTGATAACAGCATTCCAAGCAGGGGCAAAGAAAGTGCAAAGGCCCTGAGGCAAGAATGGTCTTATATTTTTGAAAGAGCAGAGTTAATTCAAAAGAATGGTAAATGATCCCATGAGGGAGCTAGCAGGAGAATAAGATCATGTAGAAGTTTGAAGGTCATGCCAGAAAATTCAGACTTAATTTTCAATGAGATGGGAAACCATGGCAGCATTTTGAACAGATGGGTGGCACGAGCTGATTTATATTTTTAAAGGGACAGTAGCTTCTTTGTAGAGAACAGATGTTAGGGATGGCAAAAGCAAGATGATAGGGTAAGTGGTGGTGGAGCTGATGAGTAGATCTAGAGTTTAGCCAACATGGACCAAAATGAAAACTAGAGAACTTTTAGAGTAGCAGATGTGAGAAAGAATCAAAAGTTTGTCTAGGAACATGTGGCAGCCATTAAAACACGCCTCTGAGATCTCCATTGCAAGGAGTGTGTTGACCAACACCCCAGCTGCTGGAGCAAGTTTACGCCAAGGTCATATTTCCTCTGGACAGCTCCCGGTGGGGAACTACCAGGGATACTAAGTCATGCCCATTCAGGGAAATACAGGACTCCTCTGATGCCAACGTTGGCTCAATGACTCCACATCAAGTTTGCAGATAATTTCTTAGAACTGCACCAAGGTCTAGATTCCCAACCACCCTTGCTTCTTTCCCTCTGTCCCAACAGGGGGCAGCCCTGCAGCATAGTCTGGCAGCTCCCCAGCCTTGTCCAGCTCCCCTCCATCCATTTTTTCTCACAGGCATTTTCCCCAGGAAATGGGATCACACCTCTAATCCCATCTTGGGACCTGAGTTTGAGATACTAATAAACAAACTCCCAAATGAAGATGTCCTATAGTCCATCAAGACTCCAGAGCTGAGCAGGACCCAGGAGGGCGGGGATGCCCTCGGGCTCCCGGGGACACTAACAGACACCTGCGCCCCGGGAGAGTGCGCCGAGCTCCCTAAGGGCTGCAGCGCACAGCGGGACCCGGAGCAGCTCAAGGGGGGGGGGAGGGGCTCCGCGGAGGGGGCTGCGGGGCTGGAGCAGCTCGGGGGGGGCTCGGGGGCGGCTCCGCGGAGGGGGCTGCGGGGCGGGAGCAGCTCGGGGGGCTCGGGGGAGGCTCCGCGGAGGGGGCTGCGGGGCGGGAGCAGCTGGGGGGGGTGCTCCGGGGCGGCTCCGCAGAGGGGGCTGCGGGGCGGGAGCGGGAATCCAACCGCGCAGGCCCCGGAGCACAGGGCGCCAGACACAGCCCAGGATCTGGCCTCCCCCCAGGACAGGCAGAGGCCGGGAGGGCCCAGGACAGCGAGGACGCTCCTGCCCCGAGCTGAGCAGATCAGCGGCCCCGCCCCGGAGCCTCCAGGCCCTGCAGACGGAGAGCTCCAGAGTTACTGCAGGAGCTGACTCCAGGGCTCCAGAGCTGGCCCCGCCACTGGGGCTGTTCCTCCTGGGGCCTCACGGGGTAAACAACCCCCACTGAGCCCTGCAACAGGCAAGGGACAGAGCAGCTCCCCCAAGTGCTAACACCTGAAAATCAGCACAACAGGCCCCTCCCCCAGAAGACCAGCTAGATGGACAGGAGAAAAACAAATTATTGACCAAGCAGCACTGGAAAGTTCCAGGGGAAGTCAAAGGACTTACAGTATACAGAATCAGAGGATACTCCCCCCTTGTTTTGTTTTTGTTGTTGTTGTTTTGTTTTGTTTTGCTTTTTGATTTCTGTTTCCTTCTCCCACCCGCTTTTTTCCTTTCTTTTTTTTTCTCTTTTTCTTCTCTTTTTTCTTTCTTTTTTTCTTCCTTTTTTCTTTTTTCTTTTTCTCTTTTCTTTCCTTCTTTCTCTTCTCTCTTTTTCTCCTTTTCCCAATACAACTTTTTTGGCCACTCTGCACTGACCAAAATGACTAGAAGGAAAACCTCACCTCAAAAGAAAGAATCAGAAACAGTCCTCTCTCACCACAGATTTACAAAATCTGGATTACAATTCAATGTCAGAAAGCCAATTCAGGAGCACTATTATACAGCTACTGGTGGCTCTAGAAAAAAGCATAAAGGACTCAAGAGACTTCATGACTGCAGAATTTAGATCTAATCAGACAGAAATTAAAAATCAATTGAATGAGATGCAATCCAAACTAGAAGTCCTAACAATGACGGTTAATGAGGTGGAAGAATGAGTGAGTGACATAGAAGACAAGTTGATGGCAAAGAGGGAAACTGAGGAAAAAAGAGACAAACAATTAAAAGACCATGAGGATAGATTAAGGGAAATGAATGACAGCCTGAGGAAGAAAAAGGGCACCGAAAGGGACAGAGGTCCAGAATGTGTATTTGAACAAATCATAGCTGAAAACTTTCCTAATCTGGGAAGGGAAACAGGCATTCAGATCTAGGAAATAGAGAGATTCCCTCCCTAAAATCAATAAAAACCGTTCAACATCTGACATTTAATAATTAAGCTTGCAAATTCCAAAGATAAAGAGAAGATCCTTAAAGCAGCTAGAGACAAGAAATCTCTAACTTTTATGGGGAGAAGTATTAGGGTAACAGCAGACCTCTCCACAGAGACCTGGCAGGCCAGAAAGGGCTGGCAGGATATATTCAGGGCCCTAAATGAGAAGAACATGCAACCAAGAATACTTTATCCAGCAAGGCTCTCATTCAAAATGGAAGGAGAGATAAAGAACTTCCAAGACAGACAGGAACTGAAATAATATGTGACCTCCAAACCAGCTCTGCAAGAAATTTTAAGGGGGACTCTCAAAATTCCCCTTTAAGAAGTCCAATGGAACAATCCACAAAAACAGGGACTGAATAGATATCATGATGACACTAAACTCATATCTTTCAATAGTAACTCTGAACATCAATGGGCTTAATGACCCCATCAAAAGGCACAGGGTGTCAGACTGGATAAAAAAGCAGGACCCATCTATTTGCTGTCTACAAGAGACTCATTTTAGACAGAAGGACACCTACAGCCTGAAAATAAAAGGTTGGAGAACCATTTACCATTCGAATGGTCCTCAAAAGAAAGCAGGGGTAGCCATCCTTATATCAGATAAACTAAAATTTATCCCGAAGACTGTAGTGAGAGATGAAGAGGGACACCATATCATACTTAAAGGATCTATCCAACAAGAGGACTTAACAATCCTCAATATATATGCCCCGAATGTGGGAGCTGCCAAATATATCAATCAATTAATAACCAAAATTAAGACATACTTAGATAATAATACACTTACACTTGGTGACTTCAATCCAGTGCTTTCTACAATCAATAGGTCTTCTAAGCACAACATCTCCAAAGAAACGAGAGCTTTAAATGATACACTGGACCAGATGGATTTCACAGATATCTACAGAACTTTACATCCAAACTCAACTGAATACACATTCTTCTCAAGTGCACATGGAACTTTCTCCAGAATAGACGACATACTGGGTCACAAATCAGGTCTGAACTGACACCAAAAGATTGGGATCATCCCCTGCATATTTTCAGACCATAATGCTTTGAAATTAGAACTAAATCACAAGAAGAAGTTTGGAAGGATTTCAAACACGTGGAGGTTAAGAACCATCCTGCTAAAAGATGAAAGGGTCAACCAGGAAATTAAGGAAGAATTAAAAAGATTCATGGAGGGATCCCTGGGTGGCGCAGCGGTTTGGCGCCTGCCTTTGGCCCAGGGCGCGATCCTGGAGACCCGGGATCGAATCCCACGTCGGGCTCCCGGTGCATGGAGCCTGCTTCTCCCTCTGCCTGTGTCTCTGCCTCTCTCTCTCTCTCTCTATGTCTATCAAAAATAAAAAAAAAATTAAAAAAAAAATAAAAAGATTCATGGAAACTAATGAGAATGAAGATACAACTGTTCAAAATCTTTGGGATACAGCGAAAGCAGTCCTGAGGGGGAAATACATCGCAATACAAGCATCCATCCAAAAACGGGAAAGAACTCAAATACAAAAGCTAACCTTACACCTAAAGGAGCTAGAGAAAAAAACAGCAAATAGATCCTACACCCAGCAGAAGAAGAGAGTTAATAAATATTCGAGCAGAACTCAACGAAATCGAGACCAGAAGAACTGTGGAACAGATCAACAAAACCAGGAGTTGGTTCTTTGAAAGAATTAATAAAATAGATAAACCACTAGCTAGCCTTATTAAAAAGAAGAGAGAGAAGACTCAAATTAATAAAACCATGAATGAGAAAGGAGAGATCACTACCAACACCAAGGAAATACAAATGATTTTAAAAACATGAACACTATACGCCAATAAATTAGGCAATCTAGAAGAAATGGACGCATTCCTGGAAAGCCACAAACTACCAAATCTGGAACAGGAAGAAATAGAAAACCTGAACAGGCCAATAACCAGGGAGGAAATTGAAGCAGTCATCAAAAACCTCCCAAGACACAAAAGTCCAGGGCCAGATGGCTTCCCAGGGGAATTCTATCAAACGTTTAAAGAAGAAACCATACCTATTCTACTAAAGCTGTTTGGGAAGTAGAAAGAGATGGAGTACTTCCAAATTCGTTCTATGAGGCCAGCATCACCTTAATTCCAAAACCAGACAAAGACCCCACCAAAAAGAATTATAGACCAATATCCCTGATGAACATGGATGCAAAAATTCTCAACAAGATACTAGCCAATAGGCTCCAACAGCACATTAAGAAGATTATTCACCATGACCAAGTAGGATTTATCCCCGGGACACAAGGCTGGTTCAGCACTCGTAAAACAATCAATGTGATTCATCATATCAGCAAGAGAAAAACCAAGAACCATATGATCCTCTCATTGGATGCAGAGAAAGCATTTGACAAAATACAGCATCCATTCCTGATCAACACTCTTCAGAGTGTAGGGATAGAGGGAAAATTCCTCAACATCTTAAAAGCCATCTATGAAAAGCCCACAGCAAATATCATTCTCAATGGGGAAACACTGGGAGCCTTTCCCCTAAGATCAGGAACAAGACAGGGATGTCCACTCTCACCACTGCTATTCAACATGGTACTAAAAGTCCTAGCATCAGCAATCAGATAACAAGAATACATTAAAGGCATTCAAATTGGCAAAGAAGAAGTCAAACTCTCCCTCTTCGCCAATGACATGATACTCTACATAGAAAACCCAAAAGACTCCACCCCAAGTTTGCTAGAACTCATACAGCAATTCGGTAGCGTGGCAGGATACAAAATCAATACCCAGAAGTCAGTGGCATTTCTAGACACTAACAATGAGACCAAAGAAAGAGAAATTAAGGAGTCAATCCCATTTACAATTGCACCCAAAAGCATAAGATGCCTAGGAATAAACCTAACCAAAGAGGTAAAGGATCTATACCCTAAAAACTATAGAACACTTCTGAAAGAAATTGAGGAAGACACAAAGAGATGGAAAAATATTCCATGCTCATGGATTGGCAGAATTAATATTGTGAAAATGTCAATGTTACCCAGGGCAATATACACGTTTAATGCAATCCCTATCAAAATACCATGGACTTTCTTCAGAGAGTTAGAACAAATTATTTTAAGATTTGTGTGGAATCAGAAAAGACCCCGAATAGCCAGGGGAATTTTAAAAAAGAAAACCATATCTGGGGGCATCACAATGCCAGATTTCAGGTTGTACTACAAAGCTGTGGTCATCAAGACAGTGTGGTACTGGCACAAAAACAGACACATAGATCAGTGGAACAGAATAGAGAACCCAGAAGTGGACCCTGAACTTTATGGTCAACTAATATTCGATACAGGAGGAAAGACTATCCATTGGAAGAAAGACAGTCTCTTCAATAAATGGTGCTGGGAAAATTGGACATCCACATGCAGAAGAATGAAACTAGACCACTCTCTTTCACCATACACAAAGATAAACTCAAAATGGATGAAAGATCTAAATGTGAGACAAGATCCCATCAAAATCCTGGAGGAGAACACAGGCAACACCCTTTTTGAACTCGGCCACAGTAACTTCTTGCAAGATACATCCACGAAGGCAAAAGAAACAAAAGCATAAATGAACTATTGGGACTTCATCAAGATAAGAAGCTTTTGCACAGCAAAGGATACGTTCAACAAAACTAAAAGACAACCTACAGAATGGGAGAAGATATTTGCAAATGACGTATCAGATAAAGGGCTAGTTTCCAAGATCTATAAAGAACTTATTAAACTCAACACCAAAGAAACAAACAATCCAATCATGAAATGGGCAAAAGACATGAACTGAAATCTCACAGAGGAAGACATAGACATGGCCAACACGCACATGAGAAAATGCTCTGCATCACTTGCCATCAGGGAAATATAAATCAAAACCACAATGAGATACTCACACCAGTGAGAATGGGGAAAACTAACAAGGCAGGAAACCACAAATGTTGGAGAGGATGCGGAGAAAAGGGAACCCTCATACACTGTTGGTGGGAATGTGAACTGGTGCAGCCACTCTGGAAAACTGTGTGGAGGTTCCTCAAAGAGTTAAAAATAGACCTGCCCTATGACCCAACAGTTGCACTGCTGGGGATTTACCCCAAAGATACAAATGCAATGAAACGCCGGGACACCTGCACCCCGATGTTTCTAGCAGCAATGGCCACGATAGCCAAGCTGTGGAAGGAGCCTCGGTGTCCATTGAAAGATGAATGGATAAAGAAGATGTGGTTTATGTATACAATGGAATATTACTCAGACATTAGAAAAGACAAATACCCACCATTTGCTTCAATGTGGATGGAACTGGAGGGTATTATGCTGAGTGAAGCAAATCAATCAGAGAAGGATAAACATTATATGGTCTCATTTATTTGGGGAATATAAATAGTGAAAGGGAATATAAGGGAAGGGAGAAGAAATGTGTGGGAAATATCAGGAAGGGAGACAAAACATGAAGACTCCTAACTCTGGAAAACAAACTAGGGGTGGTGGAAAGGGAGGAGGGCGGAGGGGTGGGGGTGAATGGGTGACGGGCACTGAGGGGGGCACTTGACGGGATGAGCACTGGGTGTTATTCTGTATGTTGGCAAATTGAACACCAATTAAAAATAAATTTATTGTTAAAAAAAAAGACTCCAGAGCTGGGAGTGGAGATATGCAATGGCAGCCATCAGCACACACATGGTATTTAAAGTCATGGGGCTAGATGAGATTGCTTTATTCAGACCTTCATTTCCTTCAGTGCCTAGATGCTAACTATCTACCTAAGAAAAATAACCCTAACATACCACTTCACGCTAAATTATGTTTTATGATGGCTACCTTCCTGGTAAGGACCAGCCTTGTAAGAACTCTGCATTTTAAATTTGTGTGGCCATGGAGTGGACACACGGGACCAGTCTATCTTGGTGGAATGCCAAGTCCCATGGCAGTTGAGTGAGGGAGATCATTCTGACTCTGCTCTATGTCCATTCAGAGTCAGACTCACTGCCATAATGACTAACTCAAACTACTGGAATTTCTTATTTATTTCCCTTTCATTTATCATCAGGTTTCTGTTTTCCAAGCCACGTCATCCCTTCACCTTCATACTTTCTCCTTTTCATTTTCCTTTGTGAACACTATTTTATCCCCAGAACAGGTTTCTAAGAAACATCACAAACCATACTCAGGAATATGTATTTAAGACCCTACATAAATATAAAACATAAAATACAGAATGGTGCAATATCCCCAACATAACCCAAACAAGCCCTCAGAATGGCTATTAGTCAAGGAAGTTAGATATGTGGCAGAGAACAGGAAAACTGAAAACAAACAAAAAAAGATGAATAACAAGAAAATAATGTGGGTGGGGAACAATAAATGTTAGAGGAGGAGAAATGTGACTAGAAAGTTATTTATAGAAAAGTAACAGCCACTTTTTTTTCTTATTTCCATCAAGCAGTTCCAGTGAGAATGTTCTCTAAATTCAGTTTTCCTCTCACTCCTATCAGTTGTTATGTTTAGCTCCTGTCTGCTTCCCCTCTATGTCTGAGTATGTAGTTACTTCCTCTCTCTTCATATGCACACAAGAGAAATAAACAGTCTCTTGGTAACAAAAATCAATTAACTAGCTACAAAATTTACTAAAGCTACATTAATGAAGTTAGGGAAAAATCCTATCTATATCCTCCAGACTTATGAATAAATATTATTCACTTAGTGGTGTCTTTTTTCCACTTATGTTGTTAACACCTCTTAGAAACCAATAGCAGAGCAATAGTAGAAAGCCTGAATAATCCCATGGAAGCAATGAAACAGGACATTTAAGATTCAACTGTCCTCAAAATTCCAGAATGTGTAGTCGCCATGCCTGATTGGTAAAGAAAGCCATGGTCCAAGATTCCTGGGTGGCTCAGAGGTTTAGCGCCTGCCTTTGGCCCAGGGCATGATCCTGGAGTCCTGGGGATCGAGTCCCACATCAGGCTCCCCGCATGGAGTCTGCTTCTCCCTCTGCCTGTCTCTCTCTCATTCTCTCTCTCTCTCTCTCTCTCTCTCTCATGATTAAATAAATGAAGAAGAAGAAGAAGAAGAAGAAGAAGAAGAAGAAGAAGAAGGAGGAGGAGGAGGAGGAGGAGGAGGAGGAGGAGGAAGAAGAAGAAGAAAGCCACGGTCCTTGGTACCATCTCCCCTGGGCCAGAGGCCAAAGGTTGCCCACAACTAGCCCCTTCTCAGCCCCTGCAATAAAAATAGCTCAGAAAGGCAGCCAGAGCCTTTCTGCTATGCCAAAGAGCCATAGGGAATGTTTAGAGACATCCCAGTTTTATTGTGAAACCTCAAAATAAACCACCATTGGGGCTAATAATCCCGGGAAACATTGCAGTACAATAACATGAAGCTAACCTTGATGTTCACCTTTTTTCCAACAAAAGTTTTAATTAAGACCATTATGGGATTTCCCTCCACCCACAGGGAAGCACAATTCCAATTTTACAACTCAGTCAATGGAACAGTAGGATTCAATTTGAAATTTTGGAACACAATCTTCAGCAATACATCTATTTTGTAAAATTGAGGTATACCTCAATATACACAGATTGCCTAAAGCTCCAACGAGAACATCAGAATTAATTTGGAAAAAAGAATTGATGTTTGTGTGAAAAATAACATCATTTAACACATTTGGCTTGCCTAAGGAAAGAGCGCCTAACAAGTACTCTTTCTGTGATCTGTAAACACCACAACGATTTTAAATAAAAAGAATGGAAGAAATTAAGAAGAATTAAATGCAAATTGGTTATCAAGAAAAGAAAAAACTCTCTCCATATCAAGAACATCTCTCCTCTGGGATTAATTAGGACATTAAATGGACTTACTCAAGAGCTAGTAATGACTCTAACAGTGGAGATAAGCAATAGTTTTAAAAATAGACATAAGGAAAAAAAAAATAGACATAAGGAATAAGGACAGGAACAGGCAAGGTGGCCATCTTGGGTCAATTTTGAGTTTCCTTTTCACCTTGGGTTTAAGTAAGCTAAATATTCACATTGCATGGAAATAAAAGGGGAAAGGACGATAGAACCAGCAGAATATAGCATGCAATTTAAAGGCCTGCCTCCCCTTAGAAGAGCCTCCTGTGAACAGAGTCTCACTTCTTCCCGCCCCATATAGCAGCCTTTTCCCTGTGGGTAGATATACTTCTCATCTATTCTGCTTTGACTTCTCCCCAGTGACAGCAGAAGGGACATTACTGCCGTTCTCCAACTGTAAGAATTTGAGGGTTGGGGAATGCCAAAAAAACCAACACTGTTGGCATGGATGTTATTTTTCTTAGGAAAGACAGCAGGGCAAGGAAAAGGATCAAATATTGTTTCAAATGCTTTTAGATTAGCAAATATTAACAAGTTAAAAAACATGAGGAAACGCATTCATAAATCCAGGAGAGGCACTCTGTGGGCACAATCCTAGAAATACTTGAGAAAAGACACTGCATGGAACTAGACATCCTGTGCAGAAAGGGCTAGACTGCCAGCAGCACTTAAGTTATCAATGTGAATTTTTATTTTATTATTATTAAATCATTTTTATTTTACTTTTTTAAAATATGTTTTATTGTGAATTATATAATTATATATTACATAATGTGAATTTCTTTTGTACTCGCAGATAAGTAAGGCTTTGGGATATTGGGTTCCACCCTAAATTACATGTTGGAGAACTGAAAACTTTACTTTGATTTGTATAATGAGAATTTTTGTTCAATTTATTCAGTATTAGAGCATGGTGCTACTAAACGAAGAGAGGATTTCTTACTTGTTCCTCATTTGTGTTTCCAATCAAAAAGTGCTGACAAAATACTAACACAAGAATCACTCCTACATACCATCAGCTGTAGCCATTCCTGTTAAAGTCTCCAATGATTCCACTCAGAAGAAGACATTTGTTTGCCAGCCTCTGTTGTCTCAAAATCTGTGGCATGCCCTGTGCTGGTGACTGGTCTCCGCTGCCTGTGAACTGCATGGCTCCTCACTAGCTCAATAGCAACAGCAAACACATGGTGTTCACTATGTCTAGACACTGTTCTAATTGCTCTACGCATAATAACTTATTTATGGCTTGATTAAGAAGTTGCTATTTTTAATTCTTGTTTTAAAGAGAAGAAAATCTGGCAGCCTGGGTGGCTCAGCGGTTTAGCACTGCCTTCAGCCTAGGGCCTGATCCTGGAGACCCAGGATCGAGTCCCACATCGGGCTCCCTGCATGGAGCCTGCTTCTCCTTCTGCCTGTGTTTCTGCCTCTCTCTCTCTGTCTCTCTGTCTCTCTCATTCTCTCTGTCTGTCTGTCTCTTTCTCTCTCTCTCATGAACAAATAAAAATATTTTTAAAAAAATAAAAATAAATAAAAATTAAAAATAAAGAGAAGGAAATCAAGGCCCTGAAAGTCAGAAATCAGAGTGTATGACCAGGCAGTCTGCACCCAGGGTTTTAGACACTATTCTTCACTTCCTTAGGGACTGGGACCTAAAGGCTTAAGCAGCTGGCCCCATACCATCCCCTGCTCTGCATCTTCTTGGAGAGGAAAAAGGAGCACTGGTAGAGAGGAGAAGAAGCCATTAAATACGCCAGCAATATGACAGACAAATTCCAAGAGCAAGGAATGATGCAAAAGGAAAAGCAAAGATCCAAAATGGGTCAAGCAAGCAGAGTAAACCTGTCCAAGACTACTTCTAATCTCCACTTCTTCTACAAAAGGCAACACTTTCTTAGTGTCCTTGGATTTTTTTAAAGATTTATTTATCTATTTATTTGAGAGAGAGAGAGCATGAGAAAGGGAGAGGGGCAGAGGGAGAGAGAGAAGCAGACCCCCCAGTGAGGGGGGATCCCGTCGCAGGGCTCCATCCTAGGACCCTAGGATCATGACCTGATCCAGTCAGATGCTTAACCAACTGAGCTACCCAGGCACCCCGGATTCTTTTTTTTTTTTTTTTATCACAGTATAGTTGACACACAATGTTACATTACTTTCAGGTGTTATGCTAGGCTCACCACAGTGTGGCTATCATCTGTCACCATACAACATTATTACAGTAACACTGACTATATTCCTTATGCTATACCTTTTATTTGGTCCTTGGTATCTTGACCCACACCAGAGCTTGTATTTAGTAGTGGTGAATTAGGGGATGGTGTGTATTTCTTAAAAAGCAGTTGCTACAACAATATATCCCAAGGCCACCCCACAGCTGGCCATGAGCTGTGCCCCTCTACTCTTGTATTTTTAAAAAATTTTATTTATTTACTTGTTTATCTATCTATCTAACTACTTGAGAGACAGAACACATACAAGCAGGAGGAGAGAGAGGGATAAGCTGACTCCAAGCTAAGCAGACTCAGAACCCGATGTGCAGAGCCCCACACGAGGCTCAGTCTCAGGACCCTGAGATCATGATCTTGAGCAAATCAAGAGTTGGAGGTTCAACTGACTGAATCACACCAATGCCCCATTGCCATTCTACCCTTCATGATCTATGAAGCAGGGCGATCCTGGCAGACTGAGCTATCACTCCAAAATCGTGAACAACACCTCATGTCTCTCTTTTCCTTCCTCCCACTCCAAGCGGTTTGCCTGCACTGCTGTGTTTGAGAGCTTTGGGTTTATAAATAAAGAAGAGTCTCAGTGGAGACTTCAGTGGAGAGGGGTTGGAAGAAAGACAAGAGCTCAAAGAGGATAGAATGGCATCTCATTCTTACCTAATCTCTTGAGCTGACCTTGAGCCTCCTTTGAAGAAGAAGGTTAGAGATTTTGTGAAACTCTGGAACAAGTAGAGTTGTACTGGGGTTAGTGACCAAATGCGGTTGAGAGTTGGACAGGAAGCTACTCTGAATGCCAGTGCTCACTATTCCAAGAAGCAATGGCTTTGGAAGCACTCAAAGGTACTGCTCAGGATGGGCACTGACATCTCATGATTAGCAGTGGCAAAATATCTTTATAGGTAGGTAGTAGGCATGAACAGTGAGCACCAGAGAGGTGTGAATAGGTATCATGTGGCAACTGATAGGCGGACTTGTAGGCCTACTACATGAGGCAACTTTGGGGAACATCCAATCAAGTTAATGGGGCCTTCTGCCATCCTAATTTTAGTTAGAAAAAAGAAAGGTCAGCTTTATTTTATAATCAGACACTAATGTGTAACATGGCACATTATTTAGGTGAGGGTCCACTTTAGATCCATATTACCTCATATTTGGTTTTTGGTTTTTATTTATTTTTAAGTAGGCTCCACGGCCAGCATGCAGCCCAATTTGGGGCTTGAACTTACCACCCTGAGATCAAAACCTGAGCTGAGATCAAGAGTTGGATGCTTAACCAACTGAGCTACCCAGGCTCCATAATATTACTTCATGTTTGGATGGCTGGAGTAGCCTTCCAATTGGCCTTCCTGCCTCCATACTTTCCTGTAGGCAGCATGATATCACCCCAAATAGCATTTTATCATGCTATTTTCTTACTTAAAACTTACTCTATTCCACAAAATGAAGTACATCTATGGGCAAAATAAAATGTCATTCTAACTACTGAGGAGGGCTGGTAGGATGATCAGCCATCCCAGTTTGCCTCGGACTGCCCTGGTTTTAGCTTTGAAAATCCCATGTGCTGGAAAACCCTTCAGCCCCAGGAATACTGGAAAGGTTAGTCACCCTCACTGACCATTTTCAGTTTGGGATTGACATAAAGGTGTGTGTTGGGGGGGGGTATGTTTTATTTTTTTATTATGTGCTCCAACGCAGAGAAGAACCATTAACAGTGACTATTTTTACACCAAGGAGCAATGAAATTTAGTTGCTTACTTCATATAGGCAACTTGGTTGCTATGGAAACAGTGAGTGGCAAACTTGATTGTTGAAACATATAAAATCAACAAATCTTTCAGTGTTTGCTTCATACTTTTAAGTTTTAATATTTGCTACCATAGAGCTGAGCCCCTTGCATTGTAAAATTGCATTATAATACTTTAACATAATTATTTACTTTCCATAATATTATTATCAACAATTAGTTACCTTATTTATAACTATAGCTATTTAAAATATATATTTCCTTTGAGAGGAATTTTAGGGCATCAATTTAATTCCAGGCACATGAATTTTAAACTCTCTGTGGACAGCAAGTTTGAACAATACTAAATTCCTATGCATAGTCACTACCTCACATATCCACAGTTACAGTGAGTTCTCTGTACATCTTCATAGGATGAAGTTAGGACTTTAGTATTATTCATTTATGTAGACCCTAACTTGTCCCATAATAGATTTAAGGAGGCTTTAAAAATACTAGATAAGGGATCCCTGGGTGGCACAGTGGTTTGGCGCCTGCCTTTGGCCCAGGGCGCGATCCTGGATCG
This sequence comes from Canis aureus, assembly GCF_053574225.1. Lineage (NCBI taxonomy): Eukaryota > Metazoa > Chordata > Mammalia > Carnivora > Canidae > Canis > Canis aureus. Next base: position 20,373,649 of record NC_135619.1, read on the forward strand.
AATCCCACGTCGGGCTCCTGGTGCATGGAGCCTGCTTCTCCCTCTGCCTATGTCTCTGCCTCTCTCTCTCTCTCTCTGTGACTATCATAAATAAATAAAAAAAATTAAAAAAAATACTAGATAAAGCAAGCAAGAAAGAAATGGAGATAAAAACAAAATGTGGGTAGGAAAGAAAATTGGTGCCATGAATGGTAAGGTTAGAAAAAAAAAAGAAAGAACACCAAGCAATTCAATTTCCTCACAGAATTCTAAATATGAGTTACATATCTGTTCCTGACCTGTATAACAGGTAATTCAAAGAGAAAGATCATGTTCTATTGTAAAATTCAATATCAATGTCCTATTGGTAAAAACAAACCAGTAACATAGAAACAGCATAAACTTAACTAATAGGGAGATGATAGATATTTATCACATGGTCTTCACAGAAAGGATACTACTTATGGACAAATGTCTAAATCAATGGCCAACTGTGTCACCTAAGATCACTTGTGTAGGTGAAAATTTACCTGATTATTTAAAAGAAAAATATCTTGTTCATCTTTAAAAAATAGAAAAAAACAGTGATTTTTTTCTGGAAATTGCAAAATAGTGATCTTAACTTTGATTCTTTGTTACTTCCTTGAAATATTTCTTTTATAATTGATTCATAAAATGGAAAATGTACAAGGCAATAGGTAATAACCAGCATGACTTTGAAAGAAATCATGAAAAGAATATTATTTAATTTTTTCCTGTTAAAACAATGGGCAAGAAGTTGTTGTCTTTGTGGCCCTGTTAAACACAGCATGCAATAATATACCAATAAAAGGAGTCATTTGCCTAGGTCCTTATAATTTACAAAGGGATTTTACATACAATAGTTCACTTGATCCTTCCTTGACACAAATTGTACAAGACAGGAAACTAAAGTGAACCAACTTTTCCAACTTGCAAATGGTGATTTCAGATTCAGACTTATTTCTGATTCCAAAGTCCATAATCATCCTGTTGCCTCTGACTACTGAATAAATTAGCCACGAGGTACAAAATAAAGAGATTCTTTAGCAAGAACATCATATGCAAGCTATAGAAAGTGATCTTGGCTGTGATACTGGACTTCAGGTACACAAGATGTTACCACTGAGGAAGACTGGATGAAGGGTACGCAGGGCCTCTTTGTACTATTTCTTGCAAGTGCATATGTATCTGCAATAGCTCAAAATAAAAAGGTTTTAAGACAGTAATTTTTCCAACCATATTTAACAATAGTTTTTCTTTTGTGTGCTTTAAGTAAAAAGATAAACCTTCTGGCTTCCAGTTTGATCTTCACACTTTAAGAGAAAAAACAGGATATGGTAAGAGCAACAAGATTGGAAAATAGGACTTTGTGAAAACAGAAATAAGAGAAAACAGGGGGAGTGGAGTAGGTATGAATAAATTTTCTCCACCTAAAAAATAAATCCAAAGGAAATGTACTTGAATTAAGAAATAAAGAAAATTTTTCTAACAATCTTTCTCACAATGGGACTAAAAACTTCGACAGCATAGGAGAACTACCCATCTGTCTTGGAAAGAAGACTTTTACCTGGTTGGCGGTTATATGTTCAATAAATGGCCTCTTTAGGTTCCTTAGCAGTTCCACAAGGCAACCAGTGTCATACAGGGAAACAAAATAGTGTTTGAATGCTGGTTCTATCATATTCTGGTGATAGAACTTGACCAAACCATGTAACCTCTTTGGGCCTCTGTTTTCTTATTTTTAAATAATGACAAAGGGATGCTGTACTTTGTAAACTGAAAATGCTAGAGAAGTATTAGTTGTTATAACTGTCTGCTAGCTCACATGGTTCAAAAGAGATATATTTGATTTCTATGAAAGCATTAGAGATAACCTTTAGAATTGGAAGAGTGGGATAACTATCTATGTAGTGGGATATGGAAAGCACTGAAAACCAAGTCTTCCATAAAGGAAATAAATCTATCCTTACCCTTAGTCTATCAAAATACTCATATTCCACCATTGAAGATTCACTTTCCTCTAAAATATTGCCAACACCCTAGGGCAAGTCTTAGGTCTTATTTATTATTGTATGTGGCATAATGCCAAACAGAGTAAATGATCAAAAGAAAACTGAATGTCCATTGAAAAGGGTCTATATCTCTAGAAATGAAAGTTTAAATTCCAACTAGATTGCCAAAGAAGATATGCTGAGGTTTTGTAAATTACTGACTCTAAAGGGCTACCTACAGTAGTGGACATGCAGTGTGACACCCAGGTCCCCACTCCAAGACTGAAGCACTTACCATGAAGTCCCTTTTCTGGCCTTGCTCTCACTAAAGAAAGCCACCTAGCCTAAAATTATATCTACTCCTCAGGGGCATAATGGCCTAGTTTTTGTGTCTTGATTTGGGCCAATTCTGGAGGACCATCCTTGCTCTAGGGCTGTCTGTGGGATCAACTGAGGATCTTGTTGTAGCTTATATTATTAACCATTCTGCAGAGAAACAAACTCAATAGGCATGAGAGAGAGAGAGAGAGAGAGAGAGAGAGAGATGGCAATATATTATGAAGAATTGGCTCACATGATTTTAGAGGCCAAGAAGTCCCTGGATCTGCCATCTGCAAGCTGGAGACCCAGGTAAACTGTGGCATAATTCAGTCTCAGACCAAAGGCCTAGGAACCAGGGGAGCTGATGCTAATTTCAGTCTGATGGCAGGAGAAGTCCAGTATCACAACTCAAACAGGCAGAAAAGAAATGAATTCTCCCGTCCTCCATCTTTTATTCTATTCATGTCCCCAATGGATTGGATGATACACCCCACGTTGGGGATGGCAGTCTGCCTTACTGAGCCCATCAATTCAAGTGCTATCTCATCCAGAAGCACCCTCACAGACACACTCAGAAATAATGTTTAGCCAAGTTTCTGAGCACCCCCTGCCCCAGTCAAATTGATACATAAAATAAATCATCAGACAACCACATTGGAGTTCAACTTTTCCTTTTACTCAACCTTGCCTCCTCACTACCCCATGACTGTTGATGCCCAGATCACTTTTTAATAAGCTTTGTCCATGTAAATGTCTCAGGGTCAGTTTCTGGGCGAAACTCACCTGTGTCACCTACTCTTCCTATAAATAAAGTTAACACATCAATGAGACACATGCATTTTGATAAGTGCTCTCAAGTATGAAACCATACTGGAAAACCAGACCTGCCTTCTGTGTCATTAACCTAATGACTATATGAGAAAGATAGTAACTTTTGATACACCTCTTTGAGAAAGCTTAGCTTTCATAAACCTTCAATTTTTTCATATCATGACTCATATATACATGTTAGAAGTCATTCAAATTCTGAATTTTATTACTGCTCTATATCAGGACAGTGTGAAAATGCAATTGCTGATCATTAAGAACAGGTTTCTGGTATCTTTTTCACACTATCTCTTTGGACCACTGGAATGTAACTGTGAAACTTCCACTATTTATTCCAAGCTGAATTATTTGGACTTTGTCACCTTATTCACTAAATAACTATTAAAATTGGTGAAAGAAGGTAATTTTTGTTGTATTCTGAGGAAAACAATTTATATAAAGTAATGGGGCTTACTGAATGTAATTTATTTACTGATCTTAAACTATATTACAGGCATAAACACAAATTATACTACTTTAATTACATTTTTTTTACTTTAATTACATTTAAAATCATCAAAATGTTTCTTTAAGTCAAATGGCACAACTTTGGAAATATTTGATGTCATGAGACTACTAGCCAGGTACTTCATTAAGTGTCTATTATCTAAAGGCAGCATACTTGGGATTCTCAAAATTGAGTTCATTCCATCAACAAATGTCATTTTAGCATTTGTGCATCAAAACTCTATGCCACTCTTAAGAATGTAAAGAAAATCGAAATCATGTTTACTTTTACTTTCAATGCATTCTACCTGACAGGGGTTTGCTATTTCTGTCAGTCTACTTAGCCAAGTCTCCATCAGGAAGTAATTCTGAATCAGAAGGGAAAATGAACAAACCAAGCTAAGTGGATTCTCCACCTTTTGTCATTTTTAAAAATTCTTAATGAGAGTGAAATCACTGATTCTGGAGCTCTAATCCCTCTCTAAAATTTTAGAGGCTGTCAGATGCTCCTTCAATCTCCTTAGAAGAATCAGGTAGGAAGAAATATTTTTAACTTCACAGCCCTGATGAAATATTTTAGGCAGAATCAAGTCTGGGTTCCAGCAGGGTAATTCAATGGTCTCCATGGTAAGAGAAATGTAGAGTTGTTTTTAATAGAACGGTACATTAAAAAATAAAAATTATTCCTATGCTTGATCTACTGGAAGACACAAGCACTTTGATTATACTTAGTTACTACCTTTTCCATCTCTTTGAACAAATAAAATGTCAAGGGAAGAAATATATTTTACATACACTGTCTTGAACAAAATGAAGACAAATTTCATTTCTATAAAATATAAATAAATTTTGACTGGACACTAGACATGGTTGCTGAAACTTAGCCCAATATTTAATACAGAAACATGATCAGATGAGGAAATACGGTTGCAAAGGCTTGTAAACCCAAGGTACATGATCATTACAAGCCATCTATATGAGTGGGCTTATGTGGCATCAAATAAAAGACTTTAAACTTTGGCTAGCACTGTGAGACTCATCACATAAAACCCTGGTACTCATATCTAAAAATGATTGATGCTGACAAATTATAGGTCCTTTCTGAAAAGTCTTCAAAGAGTGACATATTTTCAAAACAAGTAGAGACCAGTCAGCTTTGGAAATGGCAAAAACATATAATATGCACTGTTAATTGCTGACATTTATATGGAGTTGACACTAGATATCACTTATTATAGCAATTATTAATAGAAATTTGCATATCCAAAGCCCATAATAAAATTTCACTAAGTTCAATTTTTTTACATTTATTTTCAACCCTCATGTTAATGTCTCTTTCATTAACATGAAGTATAGTAGAGAGATTCCCTACATTTTCTATTTCACACACAGAAGATGATAAAGTTTGTACCGGGTCCTTCCTAGTTACCCTGAGGAATGAGGAGACCAACATCTTGGCACACTCAAAACCAAAGTCGGACATCAGCTTAATATGGTCAGTTTTGTAAAGATCATCTGTTTTATAGTTTATTTATGTATCCACCAACCCATACTAAACAAAAGCGGAGTCCTAGATATTTATAATTAAGATAAATCTCATAAAATCTTAAATCCATGTCTTTATTGAGTTAATAACAATTAATTATGTACAAAGAGTGATTCGTGGCATCCTCAGTCCTTGCTGCCTGCAACAAAATACTGTCATTTTGTTGTTTTGTTGGGAAACACAGCAGCACTGCTGCCAGAAAATATGTGGAGCAGGAATGACAAGCTGGTCCAACACTGGTTACTGGAAAGTGAAGATCTGCTGCTTGGCATAGCTAGAAACATGGAAAATCTAGAAAGAAATGGTTCTGCCTTCCCACAATGGGTCCATGAATGTGAGATCACTTCCTATGAACCAGATGTGGACCATTCTGATGAAATAGTCTGCAATTCTTTGAGTCCAACCCAAGAAAATACTACCCTGAAAGGAGGGGCAATGAGCCAGCAATAGAGGTGTTGATGGGAGCCCCTGAGAACTAGGGGCTGGACGAGTGGTTCCTTCCAGTATCCCAGAGCCACAGGAGCCCATGAGAGAGGCTCCAAGTGTTCACAAAAGTGTCCACAGGACAAAGGCAGCTTTAAATGTTTGCCAGGCACAGAGAATACAAGTTTTAGGTTGGTCTCAGTCTACTGATAGAGATGCTATCAGCTAAAAATGCCGGAGGCACTCACCTGGGTCCACAGTACTTGTGGAGAGCCCACACACACATCCCTAACCAGAGCCAATGTATGACTGGACCAGTCCCTGTAACTCTTACTATGACTGCAAGACACACTTTAGCAACAACTATCAGGGAACTTTGGAAAAAACAAGGTTTATTTATACACAGGTCCTGGAAGGAGCACAATATGCCATGGCCAGAGCCACACAAAGGGGTCATCATAGGTGAGAGAGAGAGAGAGGGAGATAGAGAAAGAAAGCACAGACCTGAAGTTCTGCCTTTACTGGGGTCAAGGGTGGAGTACATAGAGCTTCACAGATTCACTCTTAAATGGTAAATTTATTTCTTTAAAGATTTATTTATTTGAGAGCGAGAGAGAGCACAAGCCAGGGGAGAGGGAGAAGCAGGCTCCCTGCTGGACAAGGAGCCCATGCAGGGCTCAATCCCAGGGCCCTGACATCATGACCCAGGCCAAAGGCAGATGCTTAACCAACTGAGCCACCCAGGTGTCCCATCACTGGTAAATTTAAAACATAAGAATGGAATTAAAAAGCAGAAAGGGAAAAACAAGCAGTCAAATGGTCAGTTATCCAAATCAACCAGCTCTTTCCCAAAAGAGGACTTCATGGGTGAGGCATTCTGGCTCTTCATCTAGGTGTGTAGTTGGTAATGTGTTTATTTGAGATGAATATCTTTGAAGGGGATGCCTTGGGAACCAAAAGCTTAGTGTTGGGTACTTATATTACAATCAAAAATGCTAACTGCCAGACTCTTACACCATAGCACAACACCATCCTGCTCCACTGCCTCCTCCCCCTCTTCCCTCTCCACTCCAAAACTAGCATATGGAAAAGGATCTATGTGAGAAAGCAAAAAGCTTCCTGCCCTCTATCCTCAGCAGCTGCCTTAGGTCCTTCCAGGGGAAGGGAAAAGATTTGATATTAAATCACATTACGTGTTTTGATGATTATTGGGACATCAGCATTCTATTTGCTGAGTTGAGACTATCTGGAGCTTAATGTTCTCTAGGACTTTTTATTACTTAAAGTCACCAGAAAAGTTTTGGAGCCTGCTCAGATTTCATTCACAGGGAAGAAATCCACTTCCAGGTTGTATATTTTAACGAAGCATGAGGGATAACAAATTAACTTGTTTTGTACTTACTCATGTTATAAGTTATACTGAAATTTGTTTAAACTGAGAGCCCCTCTACACATTTAATCTTTTCATGTTTGCTTTAAACTTTGTGAAACTGCCCTGAGCTGCACGCCAAAAATCTGGACTTTTCAGAATGTTTTATAAAAGGGCTCTAAACCTCAATGTTGCTTGAGTGTGTACTCAGCCAAGTAGATTAAGAACCCAAGAATGACATCAAGGTATACATGAAATAAGGGAAATTTTCAGGGAAATTCGGGACCTAAAAAAGAAAATGTGAAATTTATCTTACCAAAGAACATATAACCTAGAAAAAAAAAAAAAAAACCACACTTCTTATGAAAACTCAGATAATTATTTCAAGATACCAAAATTATGGCCTAAAATATTGAGAAAAGAAGAAAAATCAGTTATTAGCATGTTGATACTTCTAAGTTTTCTGAACCTGCGTAATTTACCTCTTTTGAAATTCATAAGTTACTAATGTCAGGCAAAGAGTAATTCTAGTAAAGATGTCAAAGAACATACAGCTTTCTGTGCATGTTTTCAAGAAGCCTTTCTACTTAGACTTTATATCAGATGAATTGTTGGAAAGAAACCTAGAATTTTCTAGGAGTAACCCCTTCCTCTTATGAAATATCACTTACTGACCAATGGATTAAGAAAATTAGGATAATGAGTTTATACAGAGGGAAAAAGAAAACAAAGAAGAGACAAAAGATAATAATGTAGAATGTTTTCAAAGTAACCTTATACTTTTTAAAAACTGTTTACTTATTTTTAATTGTGGTAAAATATACACAACATAAAATTTACCATTTTAATTGTACAGGTCAGTGGCATTAAGTACTTTAATACTCTTGTGTAACCTTCTCCACCACTTATCCACAGAATGTTTTTCAGCTTGCAAAACTGAAATGATGGACCCATTCAAAACTGTCTTCCCATTTCCCCCTCCCCTCCATCTCAGTCACCACCATTTTACTTTCAGTCTCTAAATTCACCTACTCTAAGTACTTCAAGAGTAAAAGGAGTATTTTGTCCTTTATGACTAGCTTATTTCACTTAACATAATGTCCTTAAGCTTCATCCATGTTATAGCATGTGTCAGAATTTCCAGCCTTTTTAAGGCTGAATAATATTCCATCATATGATATATCTTATTTTGTTTATCCATTCATCTGTTGATGGACACCTGGCCTGCTTCCAGCTTTTGGCCATTGTGAATAGAGCTGCTCTGAATATGGTACACACATATCTCTTTGAGACTCTGCTTTCAGTTCTTAGGGGTATGTACCCAGAAGTAGAATTGCTAGATCTTACAGTAATTCTTTTTTTTTTTTTTTTTTTTTTTTTTGAGAAACTGCCAGACTGTTTTCCATAGCAGCTGTGCAGCATTTTACATTCCCAACAGCAGTGCAAAGGGTTCCGATTTCTCCACATCCTTCTTAACACTTGTTTTCTGGGTTTTGTTTTGCTTTACTTTTTAGATAATAGCCACCCTAACGGATGTGAAGTGGTATCTCATTGTGGTTTGATTTGCATTTTCCTAATGATTAGTGATGTTAAGCATCTATTCATGCGCTTATTGGTCATCTGTACATTCTAGTCCTTAAAGCAATCTTTTACTTTATTCATTGCTAATTTTACAAATGATATCATAGGAATATGTTTTTTTAAAAAAGACCATATTTTTTTGGTTTACTTGGCAAGAACCACTTTTATCTAGCAGTGTAAAACAGTTCAGATTTCAAATCCTTTTTTTGGAGTAGCAGTATATATCACTCCTTACAGGGAGAAAATTTCAGCCTACCTACTTTAGAGTCCCGTTAAGCTCTGGGCTTTTAGATCTATTCAACTTCATAGACAACTGGGGGTAGAGGGCACTCTATCATGTCAAATGATACAGGACAACACTGTCCAACACAGCAGCCATAAACCTCATATGTCTACTGAGCACCTCAAATCCAGTTAATGCCAACTGAAATATGCTGTAACTATAAATTCACATCAGATTTCAAAGAATTAGTATTTTTTAAATAATATAGAATATCTCAATTTTTAAATTGATTATATGTTGAAACCAAATATTTCTAATATTTGAACTAATCAAATATTTCTAATATTTCTAATATTTTAAATCTATAAAATTTCTAATATTGAGCTCACTATATTTCTAATATAGTGAGTTCAATAAAATATATAAATAACTAAATTTAATTTTGCCTGTTTCTTTTTACCTTTTTTAATGTGGCCCTTGGAAAAATTTTTAATTACATATGTGGTTTCCATTTATGGTTTACATTATATTTCTGTTGGACTGTGCTGACCTAGATAATTGTGACTAAGTAAACTCTTTCTACAGATTGAATATACATGTAAACTGAAAAGTAGAGAATTAACAAAAATTTTCAAAATAATTCAGATTTTTTCCAAAAACTAATTCTTTTTATTACTAGTTTGTCCAAAAATTATCTAGGTGATTACCTTTGTTCTATACTCAAATTTTTTCACATAAACACTGTGTCCTACATTTAAGTTTGCTTTATTGGAATTTGTGTGTTTCCAGAAGTAAATTGTTGGAAACTCTTTTGAGTATAGAGCCTATGCAAAGAAATAATAATTTTAATATTTTAAAAGATTTATATAACTGATAAATAGTATCCAAAATATCTAAAGAATTTCTGCTGATCAATAAGAAAAAAACGAAAAATGCAACTGGCCATACACAATAAGAAAAACACAATAAGAAAAAAACGAAAAATGCAACTGGCCATACACAGAAGAGGAAATTGCATGACCAATATTACTTCATAATAAGGGACATACACACCAAAACAACAGAATACTATCTCATACCTTATGAGGCTGACAAAAATTTTAAAGACAAAAATTCTCCCACCTCAGGGCCTTTGTACTTACCATTTCTTTTATGCCCATAAGTCCACATGACTTTCTTCCACATTTCAATTAATTTTCTGTTTAAATGTCACTTCATCTAGGAAGGTTTGCCTGACCCAGAAAAACTCCCCATACCCAACCCATGTCATCCCTGTGGCTTGCTATCTCTTGCTTTGCTTATTTATAACCATCTGCAAACATATTTGTTTGTATAGTGTCTGTTTCCCACTGGAATGAGGCTTCATGAGGGAAAGGACTGCTTTATTGCTATATCACCACATAAGCTACTCAATAAACTGTTGCTAAAAGAATAAATGTCAGCCAGGTGTTGGCAACGATGTGGGGAAAGAGGAACTCCCAATCTTGCCAACACTGTTGGAGAGAGTATAAGCTGGCATTATTTCTTTCAATTGCAGTGGACAGTATCTACTAAAGTTGGAGATGCTTATATCCTAGGACATAATTACACTTATAGGAATATACCCTAAAGAACTCTAGCATACTAAAGAGATGTATGCTATCAGTAAGGGAATGCACAAACAAATTGTGGTTTAATCATGCACTGGGATATTATGCAAAAATAAAATGAATTAGAGCCATGTGCATTAACATATACAATGAAAGCATAAGAATGAGTGAAAATAGCAAGCTGTAGAATGATCTACATAATATGATAGCATTGATGTAAAGCATATGAGACAAAAAATAGTATTTATTGATAATGTAAAAGCATGGATGAATGATACCCAGCAACTTTAGTCTGTGTTAAAGGACAAAGGAATGGATACAGGTGAAAATAGGGTTAACAGTACGGATTTCTGTAAAGATAATTAAGGCAAATCAGGCATGTATTAAATTTATATAAAAAAGGCATGGGTGTTATTCTCTATACTGCTTATAATATTTTATATTTTTATTATTACAAAATCAGACTTAAATCAGTGGGTTCTCTTTCTCCTTGTAACTTGTAAAAGCAGGTTATTGGTAAGAAATAAAAATAGTTACAAGCTACACTATTTCAATCAGAGACTGGTAATACATTTCCTTCAGCCTATTATCTGAGAAATGCTATGAAATCTCCAAACTCAATATTAATAAGATTTGTTTTCAAGATATATTTTGCAAACAACAATCAACTTTTGATTTGGAGAACCTTCTCCAACCTTTCTTCTTACTCCAAATGAAGTATTAGAAGTATTAGATACTTCTGTTACATTCTTCTGTCTTTCCCTGTTTTCTCCAGTAAGATCTATGAGCCTTACAGAGCTGAAAATAAATATTTTCCTGAGATAATCCTCTCTGGCTCCAGGTTTTTAATTGAAACATATTGCTCTGGTGTGGTTTTGTTTACAATTAAAGAACTGGGAACTTATTGACAAAGCCTCCCCAACCTCCTGGCCCCTGCCAACACACATACACTCCCGCACAGGCACACATGCATGCATGCACATGCACACACACACACATAAAACTAAAACTAAAAAGCCTTGGGAGGTAGGACATTTTGAAAGCTTTTAAAAGAACTACAAATGAAAAAAAAAAAAGAAAAAGAACTACAAATGTTCATCATGTCAATATCAACATATTTCACACCTTTTAGCTTTGTGTTGCAATAGTGCCATTCACCAAGAAATCTAAAATTCTTTGGACATTTACATCTCACCTCAACGAAACACACTGGTTTTGTTGGCATTCACATTTCCTACGCAGTCTTGCTTAGTCTCCCCAGTTGTATCTCTAAATCTTTTTCCTCTTTTTACCTGCTTCAAATTCAGTGTGCCTGAGCTCCGAGAGAGAGATGCATCTCTTCTTACTTGGAACATTTCTGAATCCAAGGCAGAGCTCATATTGCAGGTATAAATGGCTGGATTACGACATTCTTTTATTATCTGCATTTTAAAATCTATACCATGTCAAATAAGTAGTTGGAATATATAATTGGCTGTTAATTTAACTATCTTCTTAATTGTCAGGTTGGCATCATGCAGTTTTTTCAGATCTGTCAGCAGCGCTTCCACTCAACCTTAGTATAAAGTACAATTCTAATGTGTGAACAGTTCTGAAAGAAACTTTATCTAAAAATTCTCCTGTCCTGTAAATTGGGAAAAAATAAACACAGCCCTTTTGCATATAAGGCTACATCCTAATAAATATCCAGGGGAAAAAAGGTGAGCTACTTTCATTATTCAGGAAATTCCTTTTTAATATTTCTTTTTTCGAAAGAAAAAAAAAGGACTTGTAGATCTAGATGAATACAATGTTTTGTGTAAACACATTATTCTTCAGTTTGTTAATTAACCAAGCTGTTTTTTTAAAGTTCTGGCCTACAGACCACAAGTGTTCTGTGTGAACCTCTCTGTCTACAGGTAGTGCTGCCACTGGGAAGAAACTGGTCTTCATGAATATTCACTGAACACCACAAAGTGTTGTGACAGCCTGAGATGGAGAAGCAAAAGGAAAAATAGTCCATGAAATCAGAATAAAAGCCCTTTCAGTGATTTGTGAAAAAAAGGGAACAGCTGAATCTGATGCATTATAAGATTTTATGTCTTTTATGTCAACCCATGAATAACTTTTTTCCTCTGGAACTTTCCATTTTGATTTTTTCTTTATTGACACAACTTTGAAGTACTAATAATAGGTTACCGATGCCTGATTTATAAGGAAGTATTGAAAATATCCAGATATTTAGGTTGGTAAATCCAATTTAGACTATAAGAAAAAGTTGCTCCCTGACTGCTTGCATGATACAGCCCTGTTCGCTGTCTTCCTGTATCTCCTTTGATGAGGCTATATGGCCTAACCTGCCTTGAGCCCTGTTTCCTTCAGCCAATATCCTTGAAGTGTTTTCATTATTAACAACTGAAAGTGTGGAAACCAGAAAATATTAGGACAGGATCTATCTCTTTCCATTTTTGTCTTCGTGAGCACTTACTTTATACCATTCTATATATCTAGTGTCATCCATATTTAAAAAAAAAATACAGCAGCATTGTACAGAGGCTCTGTTAAGGTCTCTGTTTTATAGATAAGGAAATTGACATTCAGAGAGATTGGCCCAAAGTCACAAAACTGGCCAATCGCAAAGACTGAGTTTGAACTGAGTGCAACTCCAAAGCTTCCCTCCTCTACAGAGGACAGGCATTAAGCCCGTTCCCATGCCATTCTATCAGCAACTGCATTCCCACTGGCTCAGAGTCTTCCTCCAGACTTCAGTCAGACATAATCCCTTCGTCACTGTTAGAACACATTGGGGTTATTGGCCCAAAGTATTGAGTTGGCTCTATGGACTGTCCTCAGATGACCAAATCAAAACTGACCTCACTGAGTCACACAGGTGATTCAGAAGATAATTCTTTTGATGCTCCACTGGGAAGCAAGTGGCTAAAAATAGCATAGGATGAGAGAAATAGGGATAAGTGAACATGAGCCAAATCTATGATAATTATATCAAAAGATAAGCTGGAGAACCAAATGTCATTATTAATATGAAGAATTATTTAACATCACACCTGACCACAGTTAGAAAAACCACTACAACACAAACACCTTGACAAGATGGCTTGGTAAAACATCTGTTACAAGAATGTTTCCTAATAAAATTCTGAAGACAGGAAATGAATGTTAGAACAAATAAGAATAGGACTGTAAAATGGAAAAAAAAATCTAACTGCATAAAATGAACATAATGCCAAATGCCATCCTTATCCAAACTTGTCTTTCATTTGTCTTTACTCACATATCAGCTTCAAGATACAATGGAAGTTCAGCCAAAAAATCAACTTAGAAAGGAGAATTACCTGGCCCAACTGCGTAGATTGATTTAATAGCAAGGCGCTTTCCTGCAAAGACATTTATATGCTATCTGGAGGAACTTTCCAGCTCTTCATTCTATTTTTTACTAACAATTGATTTATTATAGGGAAAAAATTCAATATTTCCTTGTATTTGCAGCAAGAAATATCAGCAATATGACTTGGAAAAAAATGTATATATCAACTTATTTGATATGATCGAAAAGAAAGTCAGCATCTATGGCTTCACCTGAATCTCTCAGGCTGTAATACTCACCTTCTGTATTTACCTTCTATTCTTCCTCTTTTTGAGCTGTTTTGCTACCCCCTCTAGGGTTTCTGGCCTGTAAGTCTACTCTAAAAACTCCCATATTGGGTACCTAACTCCTCTGCTTATATACTTTTTTTCCAGATTTACTGAGATATAACTGACATATGACATTGTGTATGTTTAAGGTATGCAATATGATGATTTGATACCCTTATATATTGTGAAATAATAAACAAAATGCTTCTTCTATACTTTTTTGGTTTGGATGTTCATTGTTTAACTCTAGAACACCAACACACCAACTCCTTTAGGAAAGTGACTCTTCATTTCCCATTCACTTCCGTATTTTCAGAGTGTGGCACAACATTAGTACTTGAAGATTAATTGTGTGTTGCAAGACCTCCAAATGACTTGAGTATCCATATTATCCAATATGATTTTTAACTCATCAAAGGCCCATGGCAACAGGTATACACTCAGACCACTTCAAGATAGGAGCTTAACTGATGGATTTCCTTCCCTTTTTGGGTGGGGGGTGGTGGTGGGGGCAATAGCATGCACTTATATCCATCAGTTCCTAGAATTTAAAGATCAGAACAGTTGCCTAGGAAGAAAGCTTGTTTTAAGGTAGCTAATAATTTGGGTTCCAGATTTAATGGGCCACTAGTTCAAATGCTAAAAATCTAGAGAATTGTAATTGAAGAGACAGTAGAAATAAGGAAGTACTTTTAGAGAAACAAAGAATATCTCTAGATTAAAAGGAAGAAGGTGGGGTGAGGGTCAGGTAAATTGAAGAAGACTTCAGAAGTCTGGAAATAGTCCCAGAGGAGCTATCCAGGAAAGATAAAGGACCACAGCCTCATAGGAGCTAGGCTGGTGGACTGACAAAGGACCATGATGCCCAGAAGCTGACTAGGAGGTGGGTTGCTCAGACACAACAGACAACCCTTTCTCAGCAAAAATGTCCTGTTGCCTGGGCCCAATCATGGCACCAACTGATCCTATTGACATCTGGCCAGTTTCACTTCATTACTACCTAGCACTTTAACCACATGTGGCTCTGTGAGGACAGTTTTCCCTAAACCCCAATAGCACAAGTACCCAAAAGGGTATCAAAAAGGAAGGTGGGACCTTAGACCTCTGGTAAAGAGAGAGAAGTATTAGCTCATCTGTACCTAAGGGAGGGTGAAATGAGCAATAAGAAATAAGATTCCTACACTGCATGTCATCCATGCACAACTGATGGGTCCTTGAGGCTTTTTAAGTAATAATTTCTTTGTGACTTACTAGTAGGGCTACTCATCAAACATAGTGGCTTGAATACACATGCTTACATCTGTTCTGTCCTAAGATATCACCAAAATAACAAAAGAACAAAAAGAATAGAAGAAATAACAGATAAGAGACGTTATAATTTTGGAAGATGGAAAGTAGATGAATCAGTGGCAACTGACTTAGCAAATGAAACCTAAGTGCCTGAAGTTGGGAAGCCAGTACGAAATAAGCCGATTGGTGTTCCAGAACCCCAGAAAGTATAAGGAACTTGAGACACTTCTTAGTACAGAGGGTGGAAGATGAGCAGTGGGACTGAAAATAAAAGTATTGGCTGAAAATCTATTGAGAGAGCAGTTATTTTCCCATATCCTTCTCCTGCCCCATTCAGCCAGACAATTGTCTCCATCCTATTTCATCAGGAAATTAGAGATTAACTCTAGAAAAATCAAACCAAGGATTTCCCTCTTGCTAGCAACTTCTAGAATACTACAAGTCACGAAATTGGAGAATTCTTTTTTGGAGAGCTTTATCAACTCAAGAAAGTTGATATTATGAGATCTAGGGTTTCCCCCAAGTAAACTACCAGGTCCCTGCCCAATAAGCAAACTTAGCCAACTTTTTGATGTCACCATCAGCTTCTTAATGCCTCACTCTTAGAGGCAAACAGTAAACCACGCATCACTAGCCATTTGAGGAAACCATCAATAGGAAAAACAAAAACCTAAAAATAACAGGGTTGTTTCTTTTTTTTTTTTTTTTTTCAGAAAGAAACTCAGTAGATAGAAACAATACAAAGAGAGTAAGAAAAAAAAATAAAAATAATAAAAATAAAAAAGAGAGTAAGAAACCATTTATAATGAATAATCTCAGAGAAATAAAAGATAACATTACAGTCACAAAACAAGATCATGAGGCTATATATATTTCAAAAAATAAAAATTCAGAGAATAATAAAGCATTTCTTAAAATTTTTTTAAAAAATAAAATTTTAAGTTTTAACAAACAAACAAACAAACAAAAAAACTGAAGGATAGTGTTTTGAGGTTTGTATATTTCTTCCAGAAAGTTTGAAAAGGAAGACATGAACAATAGGAAGAAGGCCATCAGGAACTATCCACAATTAGAACAGGGAAAAAAAAAAACTTTCAAAAAAATAAGATAATTTCCCTGAATCTGAAAAACAACTAATCAAAGAAGTCTTTGAGAAATCAGCAATACCATAAAGCAAGACAATATTAGAATTACTGGAATCCCTGAGGAAGATGAGAGAGAGAGAGAGACAGAGAGAGAGAGAGAGAGAAATGGTATATTTGAGCAAATCATAGCTAAGAATTTCCCTAATCTGGGGAAGGAAAGAGGCATCCAAGTCCAAAAGGTAGAGAAGACCCCTCTCAAAATCAATAAAAATAGATCAATGCCCCCAACATATAATAGTGAAGCTTGCAAATATCAGAAATAAAGAAAAAATTCTGAAGCAGCTTGAGACAAGAGTTTCTTAACATACAGGGGTAGAACCATCAGGCTGGCAGCAGACCTGTCCACAGATATGTGTGGCAGGCCTGATATATTCAGGGTACTAAATGAGAAAAATATGCAGCCAAGAATACTTAATCCAGCAAGGCTGTCATTCCGAATGGAAGGAGAGATAAAGAGTTTCAGGACAACAATAGCCAAACTGTGGAAAGAGCCTCAGTGTCCATCAAAAGATGAATGGATAAAGAAGCTGTGGTGCATATATACAATGGAATATTACTCAGCCATTAGAAATGACAAATACCCACCATTTGCTTCAACGTGGATGGAACTGGAGGGTATTATGCTGAGTGAAGGAAGTCAATCAGAGAAGGATAAACATTATATGGTCTCACTCATTTGGGGAATATAAAAATAGTGAAAGGGAATAAAGGGAAAAGGAGAGGAAATGAGTGGGAAATATCAGTGAGGGTAACAGAACATGAGAGACATCCAACTCTGTGAAACAAACAAGGGGTGGTAGAAGGGGAGGTGGGTTGGGGGTTGGGGTGACTGGGTGATGGGCACTGAGGGGGCACTTGATGGGATGAGCACTGGGTGTTATGCTGTATGTTGACAAATTGAACTCCAATTAAAAAAAACTATACAAAAAATAAATAATTAAATAAATAAATAAATAAAAATAAGTAAAAGAGTTTCAGGACAATCAGAAACTAAAAGAATTTGTGATCACAGACCAGCTCTACGAGACATATTAAAAGGGATCCTCCTATAAGTGCAGAAGAAATATCAAAGTAACATAGACAAGAAAGAAACAGAGACAATCTACAGAAGCAGACACTTTACAGGTAATATAATGGCACTAAATTCATATCTTTCAATAGTTACTCTGAGTGTAAATGGACTAAATGCTTTAATCAAAAGACACAGGATATCAGATTGAATAAAAAAAAAAACGGACGCATCCATATACTATCTACAAAAGACTAATTTTAGATCTAAGAACACCACCAGATTGAAAGTGAGGGGGTGGAGAAACATTTATTATGCTAATGGACCTCAAAAGAAAGCTGGGGTAGCAATACTCATATCAGAAAAATTAGATTTTAAACCGAAGACTGTAGTAAGGGATAAGGAGTAACACTATATCATGCATAACCAACAAGAAGATCTAACAATTATAAATATTTATGCCCCTAACTTGGGAGGAGCCAATTAGATAAACCAATTATTAACAAAATTAAAGAAACACATCGATAATAATACAATAGTGGTAGGGAACTTCAACACCCCACTCACAGCAATGGACAGATTATCTAAGCAGAAGATGAACAAGGAAACAAGGGCTTTGAATAACGCACTGAATCAAGTGGACTTCACAGATATATACAGAGTATCTCAACCTAAAGCAACAGAATACACATTCTTCTCAAGTGCACATGGAATATTCCCCAGAATAGATCACATACTGAGTCACAAATCAGGTCTCAACCAAGCCCAAAAGACTGGGATTATTCCCTGCATATTTTGAAATGTGAACTCAATCACAAGAGGAAATTTGGAAGGAACTCGAGTACTTGGAGGTTAAAGAACATCCTATTAAAGAATGGGTCAACCAGGAAATTAAAGAAGAATTTTTTTTAAGTTCATGGAAACAAATGACAATGAAAACACAACTGTTCAAAATGTTTGGGATATAGCAAAGGCAGTCCTAAGAGGGAAGCAAGTACATATAGCAATACAAGCCTTTCTCAAAAAATTAGAAAAGTCTCAAACACACAAGCTAACCTTACACCTAAAGGAGCTGGAGAAAGAAGAGCAAATAAAGCCTAAGCCCAGCAGGAGAGAGAAATAATAAAGATTAGAGCAGAAATTAATGAAATAGAAACCAAAAGAACATTAAAAGAGATCAATGAAACTAAAAACTGGTTCTTTGAAAGAATTAATAGGATAGAGAAACCCCTAGCCAGAATTAACAAAAAGAAAAGAGAAAGGAATCAAATTAATAAAATCATGAATGAAAGAGTAGAGGTCATGACCAACACCTAGGAAATACAAACAATTGTAAGAACATATTATGAGCAACTATATGCCAACAAATTAGGCAATCTGGAATAAATGGTTGCATTTCTGGAAACTTATAAATTACCAAAACTGAAACATGAACAAATAGAAAACCTGAGCAGACCCATAGCCAGCAAGGAAATTGAAGCAGTAATCAAAAATCTCAGTAATCAGACAACAAGAAGAAATAAAAGGCATTCAAACTGGCAATGAAGAAGTCAAACTCTCACTCTTCAAAGATAACATGATATTTTACGTGGAAAACCCAAAAGACTCCACACCAAAATTGCTAGAACTCATACAGGAATTCAGCAACTGGCAAGATATAAAATCAAGTACAGAAATCAGTTGTATTTCTTTACACTAACAATGTGACAGAAGAAAGAGAAATTAAGGACTAGAGCCCATTTACAATTGCACCAAAAACCATAAGATACCTTGGAATTAACTAACCAAAGAGGAAAAGGATCTGTGGTCTAACAGAACACTTATGAAAAGAATTGAGAAGACATGAAGAAATGGAAAAACATTCCATGCTCATGAATTGGAGGAATAAGCATTATCAATACTATTCACAATTGCACCAAAAACCATAAGATGCCTAGGAATAAATCTAACCAATGAGGTAAAGGTAAAGGATCTACAGAAAACTGTAGAACACTCATGAAAGAAATTGAGGAAAACACAAAAAAATAGAACAAAGTTCCATGCTCATGTATGGGAAGAAGTGTTGTTAAAATGTCTATGCTACCCAGAGCAATCTACACATTCAATGCAATCTCTATCAAAATACCACCATTTTTCAGAGGTGGAATAAATAATACTAAAATGTTGTGGAATCACAAAGAACCCCAACTAGCCAGAGGAATGTTGAAAAATAAAACCAAAGCTAGTAGCATCACAATGCCAGACTTCAAGCTAGAATACAAAGCTCTAATCATCAAGATAGTATGGTACTGGCACAAAAAAAAAAAAAAAAAAAAAAAAAACAGACACATCGATCAATGGAACAGAATAGATAACCCAGAAATGGACCTCAACTCTACAGTCAACTAATCTTCAACAAAGCAGGGAAGAATATCCAATGGAAAAAGGACAAGATCTTCAATAAATGGTGCTGAGAAAACTGGACAGCCACACATAGAAGAATGAAACTGGACCATTTTCTTCCACCATACACAAAAATAAACTCAAAATTATTAAAGTCCTAAATGTGAGACAGGAATCCATCAAAATCCTAGAAAATATAGGCAGCAAACTCTTCAACCTTGGCTGCATCAACTTCTTGTTAGACACATCCCCAAAAGCAAGGGAAAGAAAAGCAAAAATGAACTATTGGGACTTCATCAAGATTAAAAGCTTCTGCACAGCAAAGGAAACATTAATCGAAACTAAAAGGCAATCTATGGAATGGGAAAAGATATTTGCAAGTGACATATTAGATAAAGGGCTAGTATTCAAGATCTACAAAGAACTTATCAAACCCAACACTCAAAAATGAATGAATTCAGTCAAGAAATGGGCAGAAGATAGGAACAGACATTTTGCAAAAGAAGATATATAATGGCCAACAGACATGAAAAAATGCTCCACATCACGCGACATCAGCGAAATACAAATCAAAACCACAATGAGATACCACCTCACACCAGTCAGAGTGGGAAATTAATAAGATAGGAAACAACAAATGTTGGCGAGGATGTGGAGAAAAGGGAACACTCTTACACTCTTGGTAGGAATGCAAGCTGGTACAGCCACTCTAGAAAAGAGTATGGAGGTTCCTCAGGAAGTTAAAAATAGAGCTACCCTATAACCCAGCAATTGCACTACTAGGTATTTACCTCAAATATACAAGTGTTGTGATATGAAGGGGCACCTACACCTCAATGTTCATAGCAGCAATGTCTACAACAGCCAAACTGTGGCAAGAGCTGAAATATCCATCAACAGATGAATGAAAAAAGAAGATGTGGTAATTTATACAATGGAATATTATTCACCATCAGAAAGAATGAATACTTACCATTTACATTGCCATGGATAGAACTGGAGGGTATTATGCTGAGCAAAATAAGTCAACCAGAGAAAGACAGTTATACGGTTACACAGTTTCACTTAAGTGGGATATAAGAAACAGTGCAGAGAACATAGGGGAAGGGAGGGAAACTGAATGGGAAGTCATCAGAAAGGGAGAAAAACCATGAGAGACTCTTAATTACAGGAAACAAACTAACGGTTGCTGGAGGGGAAGTGGGCGGGAGGATGGGGTAACTGGGTGATGGGTATTAAGGAGGGAACATGATGAGATGAGATTGGCATGACCAAACTAAAAGGTAGCATAAGAGATTGATGTCTGCTAATTAGAATTGAAAGGACACTGCCAAGATTTAAGCAGGAATTAGAACTGCCTGCTACGTTTGAATCCATGTGTTCATGCTACACAGTACAAAAATTCAAAACTGTGAATCTCAAAAATCCCATATCATAAGTTATATCACCATTATAAAATGCAATTTTGTAGAAACATCAATTTTATGTGACAATATCCAAAGAGCTCATAAAATATGTGAGCTGCAGGCAGACATTTCTTTGAAAATTGAAACTAACTTCATAACTCTGATCTACTTTTTGGTAGAAGTAGAAGTAAAACATATCTTAACTTTAGGACAAAAACATCTGCCCTATTCTTATCCCCACGGAAATCTTTCTTCCTGGCCAAGTGCTCTTCATGAGAGCACCCCGAAAGGTGTAAACTCATGGTCCAGCAAATTCCAGTGCACATATCCACTCAGCAATGGCCCAGAGAAAAGAATCAAGGAAGATATGAGAAGAAATCATCTAACTCAGAAGAAGAAGAGACATTGACTACTTTAAAGATCTTAGTGAAAAAGAGACAAATGAAGAGGACAAAATGTGGTTCAAATGAGTACACAAGAAATTTAGAATCTCTCAGTTCCAGGGTTAACTCTGCTACTATTACAACACATGATAAAGTCATCCCGTGTTTATATTTTTCATACATTAATTAAGGAGTCACATAGTCACTCATGAAAATGAGTTCAAGTATTTCCCTTCTTAAATGTCTACCAGGTCTTAATATACCCCTCAATTCTTTCTATATGACTACTGAAAACCTTGAAAAAGGTGAACTTTCATGCTTTACCCAAAAACTAAGGCTGGAAAACAACCCCCCAAAAAGACCTCCCTTACAACTACAACAACAACAACTACTATCTTTGCCATTCTCTATTCTGATCTTGTATTATTTATATAATATATAAATTTATATAATTCCACTTTGGTTAACATATATTAGTTTCAGGTGTTCATTCTGTAATATTTTCTTCGTATCACTTACCACTGTCTGAAATTATATTACATATGTCTCCTTGTTTATTGCCTAGACTATAAGTCCACTAGGTATGGCACTTTGTTTTCTTCCCTACTATATCCCCAACATTTGGAAGCCATATTTAGCCTAGCTAATGTAGGGACTAAATAAATATTGATTGAAAGAATAAACCTAACTGCCTTTGTACTAAATTAGGTACTAAATGTACCTAAATGCCCTTTGTACTAAAGCATATTGAAACAGTTCCAGTGTTTCTCAAACTAGGACTTGAATTATCTGGATTACAAATACAATCACACTAATAAGAGAAGTCCTAAAGACATTTCACTCTAGACTATGACAATTCTATAAAAGTCCACTTCACTCTTGGTACTATGTGCTGCTGAATGACTTCTATAGCTAAATCCAGTATTTGTGCAAATATCTTGGTTATCTATAGCCTATTTACATGCTTTAACTTAATTACAGACTCTCACATTGGGTACTTAAAAAAGTGAGGGTGGGGTAGTCCATATTTTGGGTATGCAGACAAAAGGATGAAATAGAAATTATCACCAATTGACCTATCCTACAAACTCCACTATGGGTCTCAGAAAAGGAGATCCTTAATGGCTACAGACATATTTCTCTTCCTGAGTGTGGCTTGGCTACTTGGTTCCCCATCTTTCCCATTACAGGCCAAGACATATAACATCATAATAATAAATAGATATAATGCCAATAACAGCAGTCTCCTGCTGGGAACAAGACACACGCACACACATACATAAACATACACACACACATACACACACACACACACACCTGTCCAATAGAACAAACTTAGCTTCGTACAGGTCCCTCTACCTCAGGGTTTATTTACTCCTAAGACCCAGACAAAGGATAGAATATCTGCTATTTCCTACCTACTCAACTACTTTATCTAGCTTAAGGAGATACATTCAATAAATCAGATTATTTGTATATACAGGTCCTGTTGAATTATTTGATCTATTGTTTTAAACCAAAGTATATTTACTATCTATGGTCTGAATATTATTATTGCCTTTGTTTCCTTTTCCTTTTCCTTTTGTTGTAAAAAAAGGGGGGGAGTAAAAGATAATACCCAAGAATATGTTACCATAATAAAACTTTTTAAAAATATGGTCTATTGTCATCATGTGGCAAATAGCAGTACAGATATACTGATATCATTTGAATCTGTATCTTGGGGCACCTGGGTGGCTCAATCGGTTAAGCATCTGCCTTTAGGGATGCCTGAGTGGCTCAACCAATGAGTGTCTGCTTTCAGCTCAGGGTTTGATCTCCAAGTTTTGGGATCAAGTTCCACATCTGGCTCCCTATGGGGAGCCTGCTTCTCCCTCTGCCTATGTCTCTGCCTTCTTTCTGCATCTCTCATGAATAAATAAATAAAATCTTAAAAAAAAAAAAAGGCATCTGCCTTCAGCTCAGGTCATGATCTTAGGATCCTGTGTGCAACCCCACGGCATGTTCCCTGTTCAGCAAGGAGTTTGTCCCTCCCCACCCAGCCCCACCCCACCCCCAAATTATGGTCTTTCTCTGTCAAATAAGCAAATAAAAGCTTAAAAAAAAATCTGTACCTTAGAAGTCAGTGCTTAATGACAAAATGTTCATTTTGTCAACAATTTAATTTCAGAAAAAAAAATAATCACATTAATTTTAAGTTACTGGTTTTTCTGAAGAGGAGTATGTATTTAATTTACTAATTTGAGGTTTATAGTGATATAAGAGCTCATCCTGAGTTATAGGCTTATACATTTTGAGAAACAGTATCATAAAAGCCTTTATGTCATTGCTGGGGAACTATGAGTATTATCCTTTAAAAGGCAGGAAAAAAAGAGAATTGTGAATTTTGTAAAACTAGTGGGAGGGTTTAATAAATAGCCAGATAAAAATACACATACAAATATTAATAGTATTCCTATATACCAGAAATAAATAGCTTACAATTGATAAGGGGAAAGTTTTCTTTGATAATAGCAACAAATACATGTTTTAAATACCTAGGAATGACAATAACAATAATAACACCACAGATTACACTCATTTAACTTTAAGAGACAGAGGAGTGACCTGAGAAATAGAATTTGGGGAGGTTTATTTGAGGCACATTTTCCTTTCAAATTAGAAGAGTCATGAACTGATATATAAATCAATGAGGAAGATCCCCTTTTAAAATGAAATGTTAAATGTACTTGGAAGAGAAAGGTGCATTGTTGAATTCTTCTAATTGAACAAGATGAATTTATGTCCACATTAGATGTTTTGCCAACCATTGTTCCTTCTTTTTTTTTCTTATAAATTTATTTTTTATTGATGTTCAATTTGCCAACATATAGAATAACACCCAGTGCTCATCCCGTCAAGTGTTCCTTCTTCTCCCTGACCTGATCTTGTGCTGTGGTGAATCACAGTCATGGAAATACCATTTCTCTGATTGTAGGAAAATCAGAATAAAAGAAAGAAATTCTTTTGACCTGGTCTCCATCAACAGAGTAATCAGTATAATTGAAACAAGTATCCCAGTAATCATGATAATTTGTCTTTTAAAGATAAGAATAATCTGTTGTTTTGATCATACAGATAATTGCCTCCATTCTTCATTGCACTTTGCTAGTGTGGGCTGGGTCAAAATAAAAGGGGCAGTCCATGATTATCATTTTATTTGCATAATTATGCATGGAAGAAAGTGAGTAGGAAGCTTTGTCTTTGACACTTCTCTTTTCCACTTTTCTGGTGTTGTTTCCACATGTTTTATTTTGAGTATCAAAATTAACCATAGCTGTTTGTGAGGTAGTAAATGAGTCCCACCAGACAATGTTGGCTAGGCAATGGAAGTTTGGATCACATCAGACTACTTCTGTCTTGGCCCAATATATATGGATAGACTTCAGATTTTGTGAAGATGAAAAGAATGTATCAGTGTTTATTAAGTATTGAGGTTCCTAGCCACTAAGCTATAACAGTGAAATTTATACAAATAAGGCAATAGAGACTAGAATGTTTCTTTTTTAGTAGAAAAGCCAAGTGAATTCCTATATTTAAAACAAGCTGTTGAGCTCTTTTTCTCTCCTGTGCTCTTCTGTTTACTCTTTTAATTAATGGCCTTTTTATAATTTCTCTCTTTTCAATGCTAAATTATGAATGTAATGAGGGTGTCACACTTTAAGGCACCAAGTTGCTGAAGATAATCTCTAGAGGTAGTATCTTTTTATAATGTATTAAGTTACCAGGTAGGAACTTCACACTATTTTAGATCTTGATGCTGACATAGACTCCAGACCCATCTGGGTAAAGAAAACACTGATTCTTTCCATATGCAGCATAAAGATATTCAGTCTTAGAAGATTCCACTTAATTGCATCTCCAGGAAGAACACTCTGAAGTACAGATTTGACAGAAAGGGTAGGAGACGAGGTTTATTGAGGATCAACACCTGTAGGAGAGTGAAGAAAGCAGGACTGCGCAAAGGAAGAAGATGAATTTTGTAGCAATCTCAATAAAAAACCTCAGCTAAGTCCATAAGAAGTTCTGGAGCTAGAATGGCCCTTTGTCCCCCAACAATCCTTTGTTGGGAAAAACAGAGCCTTTCTCTCTCACGTGGACCAATCTTTGTATGTGGGCTGCCCTCCCGCTGGGGATGGGGGTAACCTTGGACAAGGTATACCTCTCTTCAGCCAAGGGCAAGTCCCAGAGACTCAGCTGAGCATTATCAGTTGCCAACATTCCCAGCAATTGGGAAAATGAGTGCTTTAGTCCTGAAGAGACTGCATATAACCAGTATCCACTACACAGTGGTATTAGGAAACAATATATATGTATTTTTTAAATCCAAAGCTTCTATCAAAGGAACTTGTCAAGAGAATCATCTATGGTCTCTTCTAATTTTGGTGCCTCATTTTTCAGCAAATTAAGAGGAAACGACTTCAGGGCCCCTGGGTGGCTCAATCGGTTAAGCATCTGCCTTCACCTCAGTTCATGATCTCAGGGTCCTGAGATTGAGGCCCACATCAGTCTCCCTGCTCAGCGGAGAGTCTGCTTACCCCTCTCCCTCTCCCTCTGCCCCTCTCCTCTCCCCCTGCTCATCTTTCTCTCATGCTCTCTCTCTCTCAAATATATAAATAAATTAAAAAAAAAAAGATTTCAAAAGGATTTCAAATGTACTCGTGCCTCATAAAAAGTTAAGTTTCACTTATATTTTACTCTTGGATCCTATTATCTCTCTGTTAAATTAGATCCCAAAACTCCAAAGTAATTTTCAAGTCCCTTTGATAGTACTAACATTGGTACCTTTTAACTAAATCTGAGAGTAAAATTTAATTCCGCAAAGAGGACGACTGAAGATGATTGATCATAGAATTCTAGTGCTGAGGCTGGCATTCCAGGCTGCTGAATTCAAACTAGGAATTCAAAAGAACTCCTTTAATCCTAACTAACTCCATCATCATCCATTTTTCCAAAGGAACAGAATTGCTAGTGAACTCATAATGAATTTGATTATCCCTGCAAAACCTAGTTGTGCTGTTTCTTCTAATGAGAAAAAGTAGAACAGCCACACTACCTCCTTTATTGTCTTCCCCTGTCCTTCTTCATAAAGGTCATTAGTTACATCTGGGGTCTCTAGAACTCTGAATAGCCAACTGATAGATATAAAAAGGTCATCTGCCCTCCCAGACATATGAAAGTCAGCCGTCTTTATTTGGGCATTTTGCCCGGGAGAGGTGCAAAAGAAAACTAAAATGACTACATTGGGTTTACTATATCACTTTATTAGGACTTGTGTAGCATCTTTGTTCCTTAGAGGAACAAAATGGAGAGAACTAAAAATAGAGGACATTGATCTTTTCCTGGCACTAAGCTTCATGAAGAATAGCTTTTTGCAAAAGAGCGGCTTTATTTCATCTATTTAAGTATTCCATGTCATGCGTGCAACATAGCATTTTCCTTAATGTATTCCATTCCTACTTCTGCTTTTATTTTGTCAACAGCAACTTTAATATTAATGATTCACACCAAAAAAGAGGAGACTGAAAATACTTAGTTCAGAATAAAATGACTCCTCTTCTTGTCATAGGCAGGAAGCTAACTTAAATTGATATTAAACTGTCACTGAACATGAAAACAAAAAATGCAAGCCATTGATTTTAACAGAACTTGTACATTGTTTACACTTGTGAAAGCCCTTTTTTAGTTATTTTGAAACAATTTTCTATTAAAAAGGAATGACATGTTTCCTGCTGTTTTCATCAGGCATACGTTTTCATTTTCTACTGGAATGTTTCCGTGTCCTTGTGTATGATTATACCCCAATTTCTGTGTAACTCTTCTAGAATATGTAATGATAAAACCGTACATTTTTGTAGTAGGAAGGGAACTCTGTGTCTTATTCAACAATATCCATTCTACTCAGTGCATCCTATCAAGTTTTCAAACATAAGATGGGATATACAAATAGTTCTTGAAAATTGATAACAAAGAATACTAATAAAAAATTTTTTCTGATATCCAAGGCCCACCTAAAACTGTGCATCTAGTTTGTTTTCCTTCCAAAATGTTAATCTGAGTCATGACAAAAGCAAAGCTACTGAAGGAGCCAATTTCCTGGACTGTACCTCCAAGCACAGCATGTGTGACATGCCACACACCCACCTGGGTCCCCTCTAGTGCTGCCATGAGGTCTGCATACTTCTGTCATGGCCAGAGAAATGTTTCTGGAACAATACAGAAAGTGAACACAGAACACAGAAATGCAATATTTTGGTATAAAAATATTGTTGCTAAGAGAAAAAGAAGACAAATTGGTTGACAAGGCAAAAATGAGGTTTTTGCAATTTAGTCTTGAAAGAAAAGAGATCAAGTTCTAATAACCCTTAGAACCTGTAGACTAATAAAATACCCTTAGACCTGTAGACTCCTTGGAGAGGAAGGTGGGTCAGGGTTATTGGAGTCAAGACAGGGTGCCAATTAGCTGTGATATGCACTGATTTGGAGTGGGTCAAACTCTGTGCCTTTGTGCATTAAAATGGAGCTAGAAAATACTTTGGGCTCAGGGTGCCTGGGTGGCTCAATTGGTTAGACGTCTGCCTTCGGCTAAGGTCATGATCCCAGGACCCTGGGATCGAACCTTGCATCAGGGTCCCTGCTCAGCAGAGTCTGCTTCTCCCTCTGCCCTTCCCCCCTGCTCTCTCTCTCTCTCTCTCTCTCTCTCCCTCTCTCAAATAAATAAATATTTTTCAAAAAAAAAAGAAAGAAAATACTTTGGGCTCAAAGTGCTCTGAGCTATATAGAGCTAACTAACTCTGATTTCCTGTCTAAAGCATGCATCTTCATTGAACCTCCAAAGTCAACACTAAACCAGGAATGAGAACCAACATACTCCTACAGCTGTTGGTTATATTGTGTCCCCAAAAAGATACATGGAAGTATTAATTCTTAGTACCTGTATATAAGTTTTTTGCAAATGTAATCAAGTTAAGATGAAGTTATACTGGGTTAGGGTGGTCCCTAATCCCATATGCCTGGTGTCCTTACAGAAATGAAGAGACATAGACACACGCAAAGAAGGAAGACAATATAAAGACACACAGAGAAATGGCATGTGATCGGATGATAGGTCAAGCCAAGGAACACCAAAATTGCCAGCAACCACCAGAAGTTAGGAAGTGGCAAGGCAGGATCCTCTCTTAGAACCTGAGAGGGAGGGCATGGCCCTGGCACCCCCCTGATTTCAGACTTATAGCCTCCAAAACTGTAAGACAATAAACTTCTGTTGTTTTAAGCCACCAAGTTTGTGATAATTTTCTATGGAAACCCTAGGAAATTAAAACACCTGCTTTGGAAATGGGAACAGGAAACAGAGATGGTGCTGCATTGAGGGAATTGGAGAAAGTAGCATGAAGCAAGCAACATTGATCTGTACCTTAACAACAGGATGAGGTTTTAATAAGTTGAGATGATGGAAGATGAGGGGGGACAACCCAGTAAACAGACTGCATGAGGAAGGAACAACTGTGGGGAAGGGCAGATCATGCTTGAGAAACACCAGGATATCCTATTTCAGTGTGCCTCAAGTGTGTATGGAGTAGAGCAGGTAAGACTACAATATGACATAGCCATATTGAGCAGACAGCTTAAGGAGCTCAGACTTAACCTGTAACTAATAAAGAGCTATTAACTATTTTAAGCGAAATGTGATTTGATCAGATCCATGCTTAGAAGGCTTGATTTGTCAGTGTTTGAATGGTGACTTGGGGAAAGGAGAGAAACTGGGGGGGAAAAAGCGAATACCAATTAGGAAATTACTGCAGTAGTCCAAGAAATGACAATAATAGTAAAATAGAAAATTATATAGAGGGAATAGGAAAGGAACAAAAGAGACAGAAATGCAAGCATAGTAGAGATAGAATTCATAGTTTTAGACAATTTCATGTAGGAATAAAAAGAATAAGTGAAAAATAACTGAGCCTGGTTGACTATGAGGCATATCATTAACAGAAAAAGGTTGGAAAGGTGGATTTAGGGAAAACATGAGTAAGAAGCTGGTTTATAACCAGTTAAACTAAATTCTTTCCTGCTATACAAAGATGCTGCATTCTTGCTTGAGAAGTCTCAGAGCCAGTTCATATCTCAGCCTGAACTGTTATAGCACTGAAGGGTTAGGGTTAAGGGAAGGCAAAGGAGAAAAATGAGAAAAGAAAAATGGACCCAAAACATGTTTGATAACATGTCTGTTGGGCACATGTATAGATTCCCTGAGACCATCTGAAAGCAGTCATGATGGAAGGTTGAATAAGCGACAAGCCACAATCTTTTTTTATTATTATTATTTAAGATTTTAAGTAGTCTCTAAAATAAACAAACACAGAGCTTGGCAAACCCTAGATATTCGGTAAGTGGGGAAAAACAGAAGACAAGAGACTCTTTGAGTAATCTAGGTGAGAAATGAGAGAAGTGGTTATATTCAGGAAGTAGTTGAGATAGAACAGAGAGGAATTCACAACAGATTGAAATAGAGAAGCGATGAAAAGGGGGGAACCCAAAATGACTCCCAGTGTGGTGACTTTGGCAACTGGCTAGATGACAATATCCTTGACTTAGAGAAGAAGGAGTAGGTTTGGGAAAGAGGATCAAGAGCTAGGATTAGGGCATGCCAAGTTTGTAATGCCTGTGAAACTGTCACTAAAGAGCTCAAAGAGTGAGTTGTTAAAAATTAAAAAAAGACAACAAAAATAGTCACTTATGCTAAGCACGTCACTGAACCAAGACTTATCTTAATTACAGTTTCACTGTAACTTTCCTAGAAATGGAAAGTTAATCCAGTTAATCAAGAATATCCTGATAAGCATTAGTTAGGTCATCTGCCTGAAAAACGCTACCATCCCCTATAAGGAAAGTAAACTTTTGATAACTAATCCACTTTTTTGTCTAGTACAACTTCCTTGCTCCTGCTCCCTTCTGCCTATAAAATCTCTTGCCATATGTAGTTTTTCAGATCTTCTTTGAATCTACTAGATTGAATGCTGCCTGATTCATGAATCACTGAACAAAGTCAATAAAATTTTTAAAACTTAATTGAATTTTGGTTTTTAAGAGTCTAGAAGTCAGAGAGGACATCTGGGTTGGACATATGCATTTAGAAATAGAGGAGATCACCCAGAGAATGTGTAGGAAAACTCCCATACCCAGAAGTGAGGTGAATGAAGAAAAATCTGCCAAAAGTCATTATCATTGTCAGCACACTTACCAGAATATTCCTCTTTTTGATTCAAAACCATTCCTACCCTCCTAGAGTTAAGCATTATCTGACTGTTAGGATAACCATTTCCTTACTTTTTTTTTTATAATTTTACCACCTAAATATTCAGACCTAATGATATGTTTAGTTTGCCCATTTCTGGCATCAAGGTTAGTCTATCTGCACACAATGAGTTGAAACGTAAATGCTCTTTGTCTATTCTCTGGAATAGTTGATTTAAGATAGGAATATTTCCTGATTAAAATGTTTGATAGAAATCATAGGTAAAGCCTTATGGGCCTGAACTTTTCTTAATTGGAAGGTATTTAACTACTGATTCAGTTTCTTTAATGGTTATAGAAATATTCAGGTTTATTCTCATTTACTGATACTAATACAAAAAAAATTGTACTGACAAATTAAACACAACTTTCATAAGCTTAATAAATATTTTTTCCTTTTAGGAGGGAATTCAGGGAAGAGTTGGGTTGGGATAAATCACTATTAAGTTACTAAATTTGCATTTTTAGAATATATATCAAATTACTCAAAAAAGGTACTGAATAGCTGACCAAAAAAAAGCAAGATTAAGTTTTCAACACAGATAATGTACTGGACTCCACTTATGCCTCCCTGGATTTGCTCAGTCAAGGTTTTCTGCTCAACGCTACCAGTGACTCGATTAGATCATCTTGCACTGTTGAAAACCACTGATACAAAGTTGTGCTCTCCAACAGAAGGGCCACTGCTGCATTTGCTGTGGGGCCATGTCCTCATGATACTCCACCTGCATGGCTGGCCAGGCTGCAAAAGTGTCTGTCCCAGTTCCTACCTATTGCTTGTAGACATGCCCTGATAGTACCTTACCTCTTGCCATCCATCATCTGATTCGCTGTTGCCCCTGAAGCATCAAACACTGGAGGATTTTCTCAGTACACACACACACACACACACACACACACACACACAAATGCAGAGTCAAGACTCAGAAGTCTGAAGACTCTGGGCAGACAGAATGCCCCGACTGGGGTTTGCTTCACCTGCTCATTCCCTAGGGCTACTGTTCATACAGAATTTGCTGCCCCTGATGTCTTGAATTCAGATTCCCAAGCCAGTGCTGAAGGGACTAAGAGGCACAAAATGGAAGTGTAAGGTAGGTAATATCTATGGAGCAAACTTTGACTATTGAAATGTGAGAATTGGCACATATTTTCTTCACTTTCTCTCCCCGATCTGAGACTAATTTGAGGCACAGTTAGTCTACAGCCTCTGTGCAGATGTCTCGTAAAGCCAAGTAATCCTCTGCACACATCACAAAGCTCTGGCCAGCTCATTAACATGCCCCATTGCATTTTCCATCGCTCCTTTCCTGCCACTACCTCTCTGCCCTCACTCCTGATCCTGGCTTTGCACTCCACGATTAACTATTAATATGTAAGATTGTGCCTCAAACTATTTCCTAAGGACCCCAGGCTAAGACAGATAATCAAGTACTACTATATATTTTAGGTTAAAAATATCTTTTTTCATTTTTGCCATATACTGCTTACTCATATATTCATAATTATAACCACTGTCTCTCAGACATTTTTAACGCCATTACTTCTCCCTTTGGTCACACTTGCCTGTCAAAGCCAACTATTCCCTTTTTTTCCCCGTCATTCCTTCTTCCTTCCATCCCTTCCTTCCTCTTTCTTTTATGTAATACACATATACAAAAATGAATAAAACATAAATGTATATTTGACAAATTACAAAATACCTAGTCAAGAAATAACATCATTATCATCACCCCAGAAGCTACACACCCATTTGATGAAAGTCCTCTCCCAGCCCCCCTAGACTTAAGCATTATCCTACTTTTAGTCATTATGTATCAATAGTTTATCAAGTAAGAAGCGAAACTGGAACTGCCCTTCTTAGACACCCAGGTGAAGAGGTTTTCTCTACCTCACAACTAATACCCAAGTAAGACCTAAAGTTCATTATGATTATGTGTGCAATTTATAGCCAAACATTTGACAAAACAATTCCCCTTCTTATTCTAGAAAACAGGAAAGCCTTTAATCACCACAATATCAAGAAAAAAAATGTCAAACGTGCCTTTCATGACTCAGGGTTCCTTTGATGATCTGTTTCACCTGTAAGAACATACATTGTGTTTAAGAGAAGAATTTGGAAACCAAGAGTAACTCAGGCCAAAAAGCAGACTGAAGATGGAGAGTTTCATTCCTGGATCTGCAATTAGGTCATCACTACTTTTCGAAAATGCTTACTTTTTCTCCTTATCAGCAAAATAATATACTACAACACAATCAACAAACCCAGTCACCAAGGCAGACAGACAGGTATTGATTTGCTTTCCTGAGGACTGAGGGTTTCAATGAATCAGACTTCTGGGAAGCTAACCATTCCTTAAACACATCGTAGTTTTATAACTGACTGGCTCTTTCTTTTTAGGCCTTGGTGGTTTGTAGGGGAGTGATGGAAATTCTCACCTGTCGATGCGTAAGTTTTTGTTGTTGTTGTTGTTGTTGTTTGCAAAAGTAATTGGGGGAGAAAAGGATTCACATTGGCAGTGAAACAAATAGTTTTGAAATTATTTTTTAATTATCCTTCCCAATTCCTCTCTATTCCTTCCATCCACATGAAAGCCCTGTATACATCCTCCCACAACTTTTTTCCTACAAATATGTTAAAACACAGATACAAATGTATGGACTTTCCTGATTATTTATTTATACACTAATGGAATCTTTTGTATACATATTATTTTACTTTTACATATTACTTTTACTTTTTAATACACATTTTACTTTTACTAGTTTTATGTATATTATGGATATAACTCTAGATCAGTAAACATAGGATGAATTCATTCTTACTAATTGCTGAATGATACCGTAGTATGGATGTAATACAATTAATCTTCCCCTATTGAAGCCCATGTAAATTACTTTCAGAGTTTTGCTCCTACACAAATAATACATTCATAAACTTCATATGTACTAGACTTTTTATTTCAGTGGAATGGATTTCCAAAAATAGGACTCCTGAGTAAAAAGGTAACTGTATTATTTATTTTTAGATATATAACCTACTTTTCTTAAATGTTATAGTAAATTATATTTCTACTAGGAAGAAATGAGTGCATATTCTCTCACTGGATATTTTTAGTGCGTAAATTTTGCCAATCTAATAGATGGAAAGTAGTTGCACTTTCTAACTCCTGGTTGCACTTTCCTAACCACTCCTGAGGGTAAATATCCTCTCTGTGGGATTTATCCTATACTTGTTTTTTTATTGATTGTTTAGCCTTTTCAGTTTCCTAATTTGAGTTTTATTTTTGGAGTCAATTTGTAAGAGATCTTTGAGGGATATTAACCCTTTTTCTGGCATATGGCTAATATCTCTCAAAACTCTCTCACAGATCTCCACATGTGGTACAAACTTTCTTCTCAGAAAACCCAGTTCACAGTTTTTACTTTTGTTTGTGATGTCTTTTGCCATATAGGTCTTTAAATAGATAATTGTGGTAGCGACTCTCAATTGCCTACCAAAATCCATTCTGGTTTCTTCTTCAACACGTGACTAGACTATACTTCCCTTGCAGTGAGGTGTGGCATGGGACTAACTTTCACCAATGCAATGTCCGCAGGAGCAGTGTGTACCTCTTCCCAGATTTAGGCCTTAAAAAGTAGCCATGACCCCTCCATGCTCTTTTCCTCCTTCCACCAAGTGGAACTTGGACATGACAGCCCAGTCTGGAGCATGGAAAGGACAATACTGTGAGAGATGACAGAGGCACATGTATTAGTCAAGATCCAATCAGGAGATAGAAACCAGGAGGATATTTAATATAAAGAATTACCAAACTCAGATAAATGAACAGCTGTGTGATAGGAGGAGCTCCTCCTCTAAGGGTGGGGTTCAGGCCTCAATGAGTTCAGCCCACTGGATAGCAGACTTTTGCTTGTTTGCCCAAGCAAGAGTTGGTCCATAGCCATCAGACAAGAAGGAAGCAGCCCTCCAGAGTGTAGGCAGGCATAGGCATGCAGGAGCGGGCCCCTGGAACACAGGTCTGCATAGGAAATTATGGCACCCCTGCAGTCAGGAGGACTTCAGCACCAAGTTTCATGTTAGCAGGCCTCAGGAAATCATCACCAGACCTGGCTGAGGCTGTAAAGTAGCCAAAGAACCTCTCATTCTGCGTGCACACTTGGGGCAGAACTCTACAGGGCATCCTCACACCCACACTGCTGACCCACCATACAACCACCAGAAACAGTAGGAAAAGCCCCTGCTCCCTGCAACATCCCTCCAGCACCCTCTACTGAGAAAGCCTAACATCTTGCACACTATAAAGGAAAGATGCTTAAAGGAATCTTGTTCACTACCAGAGAGCATGCACTGAAAGTGAATGTGGAGCTTAAAGGCAATAAAATGATAACCGAACCGACACACTGCTATTTGTCTACTCAGAAAAGAACCCAAGTTCCTGAATGACCACAGGGTCCCCCCCACAGCCTACCCACCAGCTGGAATGCTTGCCTCAGAACTGTTAATAAACTTTTGTATCTTTTAGTCACTTGGAGGGGGAAATTCTTTGCAATAGCAGTTTGGTTTTATCCTACCTAAATCAGGAGTCAAATATGTTGATCTTTCCTTTATAATTTCTGAGGTTCCTGCTTCACTTAGGAAGATTCTCTAAATTTCATTTAAAACTCTCTAGCAGATGACTATCCAATTAGGGGAGGACTAGTCAAAGGGCGCCTGGTGGGCTCAGTCAGTTAAGCGGCTGACTCCTTCTTTCAGCTCAGGTCGTGATCTCAGGGTCCTGGGATTGGCCCGCTGGTTCCAGGCTGAGCAGGGAGTCTGCTTGAGGATTTCTCTCCCTCTCTCTCTGCACCCTCCCTGCTTGCACAGGTGTGCACAAATGCTCTCTCTCTCCCTCTTTCTCAAATAACTAAATAAATACTTTTTAAAAAATAGACTAGTCAAAAGAGAATATTGCTACCTTGGTTATAGCTACTTGCCAGATACTTCCTGATGCAAAAAAAGAAAAAGAAAAACAAAGGAATATTGTATAAGTACAGACCCATGAGCACAAACCACTCTAGTTTCTTTGTTCTCTGTGAATGCTTTCCAAAATACAGACTTAAAGCAGCTGTAGAAAGAGTGGGATTTAATATAAAATAATCATAATAACTCATTCTTCTAGTTGATTGTCTTCACCACTCTATACAAATATTTGTTAATTAAACAAAAGGTTTGAATAGCTGGAAACACAGTGGAAAGTGTGGAAAGTTCTATACACTATCTTCCTGCCTCTGGGCTTCAACTCAGGTCTACACTGAAGATTGTCCCGTCATGTGGAACACTAATTATAGCCTCTCTATGTATTCTCCATTGTCCTTTCCTCTAGCATCATTTTCTTTTGTGTAAGACAAGAAGAGTGTGGCCTTATAGGGAATGTCAGTCCACATTGAAGGCTGTATTGCATAAGCATATTATGTTAGCTCGACACTGTGGGAAAAGACAAAGGAAAACCAGACCCCATCCAGATCCAAAGGTGTCATGGGCTCTCAGGGAATGTGAATCAATCCATGAAATAGGCAGGTCACAGGAATTTACCACTGATTAAGACACCAATTGTGACAATTGCCCACCAGCTCTAAGAACAATGAAGAGATACAGGTTAAACACATTTTCCACCCCTTTTCCTCTAAACGTCAGAAGAAATCACAGTATATGTGTATGACTCATTGAGCCACCAGAAGAAAGCAATAGAATTTGGTCACTACCTGAAGATGGCTCATGATAAATATCACTGTGCATTTGGATTGAATGTGTTTATTACATTTCAGCCACTTGCTCTAAACAATAGCAAAAAGTCTACTAACAAATAACAGCTTTTTCACTATTGTTTTGTTTTGTTTTAAGGTTTTATTTATTCATGAGAGACACAGAGAGAGGCAAAGACAGAGACTGAAGCAGGCTCCCGGTGGGGAGCCTGACACAGCACTCAATCCTAAAAGCCCCAGATCACACCCTGAGCCGTAGGCAGATGCTCAACCGTTGAGCCACCCAGGCGTCCCTCACTATTTTTTGTGTTATGTTCTGGAACCCTCTTCTGGAGATTCAGTCTTAATTTTGTGGTAATAGAAAATTAAATCACCCACCATTACCCCAACATTTTAACCACATCATTACCTTCCTCCCTGACCACACCCATCTAGGAAATTCCCATCCTTCAAGAATCAGTTCGAATATAACTCCTCTGATGGGTCTCTTCTGAGTTTCTCTAGAATTAATTCATCCAGCATGAGTGTTGTCATGGCGCTTGGATACATTTACATCTTCATCTCCTGCTGATCCGTAGCAGAGATTTGGCCTTATGTATAGATTTCTACCGTGTGCCATTTGTATGTGACCAATAAAAGTTTATTAAATGAATAAAACTTCCAAGTTTGCTGTGTTACCTCCATCTTCTAATGTCAGGACTTCGAATTCTTAAAATATTTCACTAAGTAACTAATAATGTTCCAGTAAAATAGCATGTCATTTGCATTTAGAGCAATATTAAAAGGCTCTCCACGGCTCTTCAGCAGCCTTTTACTATGAGTGGGTTATGTCCTGGACATGCGCTGCCCTCTGCTGGTGTCCGTTTAAACAAGTGCAAACGTAGTACCTGCTGCGGAAGGCTGGCCTTTCTCTAAATGGTGGTTCTAAACTCCTGTCGCGCCAGACAGCAGATAACCACATGGTCATAAACTATTTACAGAAGGCCAGTGGTACAAAATGTTCGCTTTTGTTTTATAGTCGTAAAGAATAGGCTGGATACCAAACAGGAAATAAAGACTGGTAAATTTCTTCATAGGTGTTTATAGAAGTCCTGAGTTGCTTTAAATATTTGTACTGTTTTTATTATGCCCATTATTTTAAGTGGCATAATTCCAATTTTGCTAGGACCACATAACTGTATCAAAGAAATGTAGTATATTAATACCACCAAATCATGATCCCAGGGAAACGTGAAGAGTTTCAAGCAACTGATGATGCCAATCTTTGATTCTACAAAATTATAAAATAAATGTATACTTATTGACTTGAAATATATTAATAATAAAGTTAAAACAGTATGTGTATGCATGTGTACATGTATGTGTATAGATATTGATATAGATATGGTTACATATATTGTAGTGTTTCAAATATATAGATACATATTTTATATGCATAGATCTGTAGGAAGAAAGATCAGGAATAACGTTAAAATGCTAATGACTGTAATCAGTAAGTAAATGGCAAAAATTTTAGCTGCTCTTAATTTCTCTGTTTATCTGTATTTTTCTAATTTTTTTGAAATGATCATGAATTAGTGGGGTAATGAAAACGAAGACCGAAAAACTCAACTAATGTTGCAGGGGAAATATTAACAGATAAGATCTGAAGTCAAAATTAAAACTATCCTGTCTAGCACAAGTAAAAGAGGCACCTTCTGATGCAATCATCACTAACACAAACAGATCTATGGCTGTCAATTACAGGAAGTGTGCTGAGCCCCAGAAGCCTGTCCTCTTGAGGAACAGGCTGGGTGAGGCATGGTTCAGCCCCATTTGTGTGGCAATTAATCATTAAGCCAGTCTGTTCTTCATTAAGAAGCCAATGAAGTCAGACCCACGGTTGCTCCGGAAATGTGGTTTGCTGAAAGACCGCTTGAGTTATTCCAAAAAGGAACCAAACCACAGGCACTTGAATAAGCAACGAATGCTCAAGACGGGGGAAATGGCATGAGCACTTGGCAAAGAAAGCTCAGCAATTTTCTTTTTAATTATTGAGATAAGAAAGTGAGTTTGGTTTCATTTAGCTGTTCAAATAGAAATCTATTTAAATATTTAAACAGAAAAGCCTTCTGATCTACCATCCTGCCCTCCTGTAACAGCTATGGCCTTTCCACAGAGATAAATTTTATAGTGGATTTGGTTTGGGAAACTTCTATTTTATGGGTTAGAAATTGATTTCAAGAGCCTTCAGCCGAGTAAAACACACACAATTGTATATTTGCTTTGGGGGTAAGTCCACACTCCCTTGCAGTACAAACTAAATCTCCTGCTGGTAAACACTATGATGTTTGGCATTTGAATTGCTTCTCTTTTAGAGATGTGGTCCTGATAATCTCTTTCACAAACCAGTGAGGACCCAAACCCTCCCTGAATGCCTCACCCTTACTTCCTAGACATCATCCTGCACTGTTTTTCTCCATTCTACTTAGACAAATAAAATTCAACAACAACAAAACAACAAATATTTATGTGCCTGCTTGCTGTCCCCAGTGAAAATTTACCCTCCCAGATGGGTCCCTATAGCCACACAAATCTTCCTGCTCTCTTCCTTAACCAAACCCATGCCAGAATTTAAGTTCTGCTTCAATTATGTATCCTTCAGGAAGCAATCCCATAAGGAGGAAAGGGAGCCTTTCCCAGCATTCAGCCCATCAGCCTTTTCATGCTTCCAGGGTTTTATGCTATCTAGAATACTTAGCCTATTTTTTCATCCAGCAAAATCCTTTGATTTTGAAGGTCTAGTTTGACTGCCAGTACCTTTAGTCTCCTGTAAAAATGTAAGTTTCAATCATTCCCAATCATTCTCAACTGCCTGGTACATATTTCAAGCAGGGCTCTAACATTATATTTCAAGTTTTTATTTAGTATTTTGTTTTGTTTAGTATTCCCAGTACCTACTGTTCAAAAAATAAATGCTGAATGAATGAATGAATGAATGAATGTAACAACCCCTACAGAATCCAATTTGCCTATATACTTTCACATGTACAGTAGAGAGATTTAACAGATCCAAAAGACAGGGTGAGCGCTTTATTTCCACTCTTTTTACAACATGGGATAAAATAGAATCGAATGAGTACTATTTTAATTAATACTTAACAGAATGGCATTTATTAATATTTCTGCAAAGGATAGTGTGAAAGTAGCAATTTTCACCTCAGGGTTTTTCATGGGGAAAATCAGCTTTTCAAGAAAAAAAAAATAGATTTCCTAGCAGCTCAAACTTCCTTTCACAAAATTCTGCTAACCCAAAACAGCCAGCCAAGAACTGTGTCACCTTTTGTCACCCCAAAGAATAAGATTTTTTCCTGCTATGTTGGCATGAACTTTCCTACATTGCTTTCTTCAGCTGTGTGTGCCATAAGCGGCTGAGAAAATAAAATCTCAGATATCATTGTTTGATTCAACACTTAGGAGACCCTGTAAATTTTTATGCTCCCCACTTAGCCTTTTATTTTCTTTAATCATATTCTTCCTCAGGAAACTTGTACTTCCATAATCATGAACTGCACTCTGCCCCTAAACTCTTCCCTGTTATTATTCCTAAATATTCAACACATAAATTTCTTTCTGAATTCTTTAAAGTTAGTCACTTTGTTGGTTAAGTTCAATTTTGTCTACTTCCTGTCAGCCAACAAGCAAGTTAAGAAAGATAGTCATTCTCTTAAGTCCACAGCAGCACAAAACGCAATCTACAGGCTGGTGGAAAACCGTCTACAAACCGAAGGAAGCTCCCAAGCTGATAATTCAGCAAAGGTCCAAACTGTCACTATCCACTATCCCATCACTTCATTTGTTCACCTGTGAAGCCATACAATAGGTCCATACAATAGATCTATTGTATGGAAATACAAAGCAAAAGTTGTCCTCATAATTCTGTTTTTAAAAAAATCTACTACTTGAATGTTTCAGATGAACATAGCATGAATAGTAAAAGCAGAAATGTCAGGCTTAATGTCTGCAACACAAACACCCATTGCTATTAGGCAAATCACTATATTTTGCCTGTATTGACACTTTTGTTTTCAACTTACATGTTTATTTATTTACCTGATACATTTCTAAAATCTATAGCTAATTTCATTCCTCAGCTAGTTTGTACATCGATAGTTTTGTTAAACATAGCAAAATAATCACCTATATTTGTGCATAATTCCCAATGCTAAGAGTTAATACTAATATCCTCTGGATGTGCTAGGCTCTTCTAATGAAGTGGTACCCAAAATCAATCTTTTAAAGAATGTACTGATTAGAAAGCAATGTAAATTGATATGTGACTTTATCCATGATAGACACAAGACAAAGTCCCTGATGATGTCAAAAAAGTGTTGAGGGGCGCCTGGGTGGCTCAGTCGATTAAGCCTCAGACTCTTGGTTTCAGCTCAGGTGATGATGGCATGGATCTTGAAATCCACCTCTAAGTTGGACTCCCCACTCAGTGGGGGTCCCTCTGTCCCTCCATCCACTTGTGCTCATGTGCACACTTTCCTTCTCTCAAATAAATAAATCTTTTAAAAAAGAGAAAAAATGTTGAATACGAAGTCTTATTTCCTAAGCTAAATGCTGAACAGATTAGTTTTTACTCTGCAAACATGGGTGAATGCACTCCTCCCGTGCATCTGTGCCAATCAACTAGGCACCTCAGTTCTAATTTAAGATTATTATATAAAGTTGGAATTTTTTCCGAAGCTATTTGGGGTTGTAATAAAACAAAAAGTAGCCTAAGCTTTAAATTTTGAAACAAAAAACAGATGTATGAAAATATTAAGCATGATGGACAAGATGGCATTAATTTTGTTTCTGGGCTTATTTCCTTCTGAGAGAATTTCTTCACAAAGGAAGATTTATCTGGGGAGATTCCAGTGTTCATTGTGTTATTAAAAATTCAGGAAGCTTATATACAGACCATGTAAGAATGAATATTTGGTGGCAATATTTGGTAGGTGGCAATATTTGGGGTGTAAAACTCATATTAAGATTTGAAACATTTTCATTTATCATAAATTTAATATATGGTTTATCAAATTAGCAAAACACTTTTAATAATGCTTGAAGCTAATACTGCTGCTGCTGTAGTTATGAATAATTTAAATTTGAATTTACATGTTTAATCATTTCTGTCTAAAAAAAAAACTAGTGAGATGCATGTTAGGTTGACTATTTCTCTGATTTCCATGTAAATTGCCTGTGTTAGTAAATTTGCTTGTCACTTAATACAGTCAAGAATTTATCTAATTACTGAATATTTCTGTTTTTTTTTATAAATCTTATAAGCTTTTCTGGACGGGAAATTTTGTAGTGACCTAATACCCAGTTATTCTGATATACTGGAGTAAAGATTACTTTTTAAAATCTAACAAAACCATGTATTATTTAAATAAAAATAAAGCCTCTCATCTAACTGCATTACTTCAAATGCTTATTTTCTTCAAATGCTTATTTTCTTTATTGTTAATGACACCATCTTAGAAGCTGAATACATTTCTTTTGTGCTTTGCTCAGTGTATTTGATGTTTGTTTGAGATAATATCCCATTTAATTTACTTGAGATTCCTGTTCTCTAAAAGAAATGGGCCAGGAGAAGGTGAGAAGGGAAGGGAATTGTCCCTAGATTGTAGAACACTAAATAACAAAACAACAGGTGGCCAATTATCTTTATGAGCCTGTACGTGAGTACACAGGAGAAAACCTGTGCCCCCAAAGAAGGCAAGCCCAAAGGTCATCAACAAGTCATGCTCTCTTTAGAGCTCTGTGCTATGGGGAAGAATCCTCACAAATATCAAGGTGAGCCAAAGACCACACGTGGACTAAACTTTTATGACACATGGTCACATCCTGTCACCACACTTTTCTCTTTGCTCTTTACCAAAAGTACCACCAAAATGTTCACTGATTCATTGATTTATTCATTCAGCACATACATTTTGGACATGAAGTATGTGTAAAGCACTATGCAATGCCCTAATGCTAAAGGTATGGCCAGCCCATGCCCGCACCTTGACCCCCTCATTAAGTTGGCAATGTGCACAAGCTCAGACCCCCACCTATCGCAGAAAAAAATCAGATTTATCAATGTGTCAACATCAAACCAAAATAATCCCACAGAAACCATTTAGAATCAGAAGACAAAGCTAAAGGTGTGCTGAATTTATTAGGCCTGCTGCCTGATTCTCTTTAGATGGGCAATTTACCCTTCACTCTAGTAACCATTCTTTGATGTCTTTCAAGACCTTGGTGTGTGGATCAGGTCTTATATTTTACACTAATTACACAAATATACACACAGCTCCCTAAAATGTACAAAACTATTCTCTTGATCCAGGTAATTTTAAAATCCTTTGTGTTTAAATCCTCTATAGTTCATTGGAAATGCTAAATCCACTATTCTTAAGGGTAGTGGCGAGCCATGATGAGCAAAAGATGCAGGTGATAATACTTGGAATAATAAAAGGCATCACTGATTGGTTCATTCAATAAACATTTTTATCCCCGTACTCTGTATCTGGCTCTGTGCTATGCACTGGGGCTATATAGATAGACAAAAATAAAGATAATCACAAGCTAAATTCCTGCCTCAAGCTGCTCATGCTCTCTTAGAGCAGGAAGACATGTAAACACTTACCATGCAATAGAATGGGTACATAAGAGACATGTGAACAGGATATTGCAAAACAGAAACATTACAAGATTTATCTAGAAGCAGAAGAGAATGAGTCAGAGTTTGACAAAGTAAGTAACAACTGAACCAAATCTTATCAGATAGGTGGGAAGCCTAGGTGAACAAGAAAGAGTAAAAGGACTTTCAAAGTAGTGAAAAGCACATTGCATTTAGAAAATTAGATGTAGCTAGAATAAAATTGTGTCAGGAGATCAGCTAAAGAGGTAAGCAGAGATCAGACCACAAGGAGCTCTGAATGCATTACTAAGGATAAGTTTGAGTTTTAGTCTGAGGAATCACATGATCAATTTGGGAATGGAACTAGAGGTATAAAATTTGGGAGTCTTTGATTTATGGATTGAATTTAAAAGTAGAATACATGATATAGATAGAGCTTATGAATTAAAAGAGAAGCAGAGAAACAAGCCCTTTTGAGCACCATCATTTAAGAAGCAGGAAGAGAAATAAGAGTCTGAGAGGAACTTTTTAATTAGCAGCCAGAAAGTAAGAGGAAAACCACAGAAAGCCAGAAAGTAATGAGGAAGAACACACTAGGAAGGATTTTGAGAAGAAAATCCTTAACAATGCAGCAGAGAAGTGAAGTAAGATAAAGAATAAATTCAGGGGTGCCTG
Organism: Canis aureus; assembly: GCF_053574225.1. NCBI lineage: Eukaryota > Metazoa > Chordata > Mammalia > Carnivora > Canidae > Canis > Canis aureus. The sequence continues at coordinate 20,417,659 of NC_135619.1, forward strand.
GGTGGCTTAGTCAGTTCATCATCTGACTCTTGTTTCAGTTCAGGTCATGATCTCAGGGTGGTGAGATCAAGCTCCATGTTGAGCTCCATGCTCAGTGAGGAATCTGCTTGAGATTCTCTCTCCCTCTGCCACTACCCCCTCCTCTCTCTCTTAATAAATTAAATAAATAAATAAATCTTTTTTTAAAAAAAAGAATAAATTCAATGGATTCAGGGAGAAATAATGGTTAGTGGTAGAATAAGAGAGGGGGCAAATTGCAGATGGCTAAGGAATAAATGGGAGATGAGGACATAAAGACAATCCATCCATGCTTCACAGAACCTAAGGCTAGAGGGAACTGAGGGTCTTGAGGTTTTCTTTTTAAAATAAACTTAAACATTGCATTAAAGGAGAAGAAGAGGTTCAAAATGCAGGAGAGATCCACAATGTTAATAGAGAAACTAATCTTGAACTCAAAGAGAATGGGAAGAAGAGAAATATGGGTGCAGATAAGGACTGTTCTAAAAAATCAGTGGTAGAAGTCAAGAGTATTCATTTCTCCTAGCTCTAATGAGGAGAAAGGTTTAGAGTAGGAAGCATGAGGAAAGACATAAAAGTTGTAATATCTTAATACAGGAAGTAGGAAAGGGAGCTGAACAACAAGAACCTAGAAGAATCACCTGGGGCCTTCTGGTCTACTTAGGATTGGAGAGCCAAACTTTTTATAATGACATCGAGCCATAATGCTCTAGGTTTCAACTGAAGTTTAGCAGCCCAAGAATAAAACCAGAGAAGACTCTGTTGAACTGATTCAAGGTTTGACATCGCATGGTGGATAACGAAGAGAGTTGGAAGGGGTGGTCAGAGAATTTTAAAGGATGTACATGAAGGAAGGAAAAAAAATAATCCAGCAGAGGTATGTTACTGAGAAGGCAAAAAAAATGTCAAGGATTGGAAGTCTTCACAAATTCAAGAACTACAGATGATGAAACTACAGACAGTGAAACGCTATGGGGTGCCTGGGCGGCTCAGTCAGTTAAGTGTCTGCCTTCGGCTCATGTCATGATCCCAGAGTCCTGGGATTCGGCCCAGAGTCGGTCCCTGCTCAGTTGAGAGTCTACTCATCCCTCTGCCCCTCCTCTCTGTTCATTCTCTCTCTCTCTTAAAAGAAAGAAAGAAAGAAAAAAGAAAGAAAGAAAGAAAGAAAGAAAGAGAAAGAAAGAAAGAAAGAAGAAAGAAAGAAAGAAAGAAAGAAAGAAAGAAAGAAAGAAAGAAAGAAAGAAAGAAAGAACGAGCTAAAAAGACAAAAGGTCTAAAAACAGGAGTCCCTAGGGGTGACTAGACCAAGAGAGTGGGTTTCAGAAGCAGAGTGAAGGTACAGACAATGGAATTGGATAAAGGAACTCCAGGTTGGATATTGACTGCAAGTTTCAGAAGACTTCATTTATTATATACCAGGCATATAACCCTATGAGGTAGGAACTATTATTATCATCATCCTCATTTTACAGTTGAGGAAACTTGACACACAGGTTAAGCAACTTGCCCAAGTCACACAGCTTTTCTACAAAAGCTGAGATTCAAACTCAGACAGTTTGGCTGCAAAATCCTTGCTCCCAACTTTATATACTGCATTGCCTCCCCCCTTGAATGAGAGCAGTTGCATCTGGAAGCCATAAGTAGCATAGCTAAAATCAGGAGACATTTTTCTTAGGAAGAGTAGAAGATGAATGAGCATCTAAAATTCTAAATGCTCTCCCTAATATCAGTGGCATCAATCACTACGTTTATTGAGCTTCCACTATGTGCCAGTTTGTGCTATTTTAAAACAATTGATCCAGCTTACCAGTTGTAGAGCCAAAATTTCATTTCTTCCATATTCTTGCCCTGAAATTTGAACAAAGGGTTTTTATTGTAAAAACAAAACTAAAATGATACCCTAGTATTCAGCCTTCTGGGTAGTAGGATCTTAAGTTAATTTATTCTATAAAAACCCACAGCTTAGCAGCCAAATATATCCATCTGAGAAATAATTGAATAATTTACAGTAGAATCGAATGATGATGCACACATAGGAATCACCAGCTGGTAATAGTTTACTTTGCAGCTTACCTATGATAAAATTGAGAAGTTATACCCAACACTAGTCAATCTGGCCACCCCAAAACTATGTGTATTGCAATATCTTAGATAGCCTAAGAAAAATATGTAAAGAGGTAAGACTCTTTTTTTAAGATTTATTAATTTATTTGAGAGAGAGAGAGAGAGTATGCAACCAGGGGGAGAGGGCAAGAGGGAGGGAGAGAATCCTCAAGCAGACTCCCTGCTGAGCATGAAGCCTGATGACATAGGGCTGGATCCTAAAACCCTCAGATCATGACCTGATCCAAAATCCAGAATCAGACACTTAACTGCCTGAGGAGGTGCCCCAGACTCATTTTTTAAACCAAACTGGAAATCCCTTCTAGAATAGTGTGACTATATGAAAGAGTTCCTCCTTGCTCAAATATTTAATGATATCATGTTGCTTTAGTCTATCAGTTTTTCAACACCTACTGAGAATTATACCATGAATTGTGGCCTGACTGGCAGCATTGCATAAATTTCCTAGTACCTGAGTTATTGGTGGAAGTGGGATGTCAATATAATGTTATAACATGCGTTATTCAATATTTGTGGCAATAAACTTCAGGATGAACTATGATTTACCATAATTTTTCTGTGTTAATAGAGGATGGAGTCACATACATTTAAATTTTATAGCCTCCTTTTAACAAGTTATAATTTTATCAGTCTTCCCTCAAAAATCTTTATGGGAAATATCTTGTCTCTTCCCACCCTCCATCAAGGAATAACAAGGTCAAAAGGTAGCAGCAGTAGGCTAAGATATTAGAGTTAAGAATTAAAATCTTCTTCAATGTAAATTATCAAAACTTGCTGATCAACCATAGAAGAATGCAAATACTGCTATTGCAGTGGAGATCTTTGAAGAAACAGTAGTCTAGAGAGTAGAGATGTTGGTTTGGATTACTGCTACCACTAACTGGGCATTTGTCCTTAGGTATGATACATAATTTCTGTCTCCTCATCTATAAAATAACAATTTATTCCCATGATTTTACACAAATTACATATATTAAAGCATTTAGCATAGTGCCTCATTTAGAACAAAGTTAAATAATATTTCTCTTTCTTCCCTTTTAATTTGATCACTCAGCAGCTCATGATCCAACTGGCTACTCCCTTCCTGATACAGCCTCTTCTCTTTTTCCCTTGTCTCCTGATATCTTTTTTTTTAATTTATTTTTTATTGGTGTTCAATTTACTAACATACAGAATAAACCCCAGTGCCCGTCACCCATTCACTCCCACCCCCCGCCCTTCTCCCCTTCTACCACCCCTAGTTCGTTTCCCAGAGTTAGCAGTCTTTACGTTCTGTCTCCCTTTCTGATATTTCCCACACATTTCTTCTCCCTTCCCTTATATTCCCTTTCACTATTATTTATATTCCCCAAATGAATGAGAACATATAATGTTTGTCCTTCTCCGACTGACTTACTTCACTCAGCATAATACCCTCCAGTTCCATCCACGTTGAAGCAAATGGTGGGTATTTGTCATTTCTAATAGCTGAGGAATATTCCATTGTATACATAAACCACATCTTCTTTATCCATTCATCTTTCGTTGGACACCGAGGCTCCTTCCACAGTTTGGCTATCGTGGCCATTGCTGCTATAAACATCAGGGTGCAGGTCTCCCGGCGTTTCATTGCATTTGTATCTTTGGGGTAAATCCCCAACAGTGCAATTGCTGGGTCGTAGGGCAGGTATATTTCTTAAAAGGCTCCTTTGCTGGCTCTTGCTCCCAACCCAAACCCTTTAAAAGTCAGATTCCGGGGATCCCTGGGTGGCGCAGCGGTTTAGCGCCTGCCTTTGGCCCAGGGCGCGATCCTGGAGACCCGGGATCGAATCCCACGTCGGGCTCCCGGTGCATGGAGCCTGCTTCTCCCTCTGCCTGTGTCTCTGCGCCTCTCTCTCTCTCTCTGTGACTATCATAAATAAATAAAAATAAAAAAAAAATTAAAAGTCAGATTCCTGTAGGGCTTAATACTCAAATAAATAAATAAATAAATAAATAACACCCTTCCCTTCCTCCCTACTTCTCCAAGCCATGAGAGGTTAACTAAAATGGACCACATTAAAGGGCTCCTTTGCCTCCCACCTTCTGACCTGGGTGGCAAATGAGGAGCTCCCAAAACACCCAGAGACAAGAAGTGGAGTCAGGGTATTTATTCTCCCAGCTTCTCAAAAACTGAACATAACTGTTGACTGAAAGACATAGCTCACAACAGGAGAGCTCCACATAGCCTTCTCTGTTGTAATTGTGCCGTCCCCTAACTCTTTGTATTAGCTATCTATTGCTGCATAACCAGTGGCCCCAAAACTCAACAGCTTAAAACAGAAAGCACTTATTGTCTCACAGATTCTGAGAACTTCTGCTTCAGGGTCTCTCACAAGACTGTAATCCAGGTGCCATCTGAAGCTATGGTTTCACCTGAAGGCTTAAATGAGACAGAATCTACTTCCCTCGCTCATATGGTGTCACAGGTTGTTGGACTGAGGCATCTCTGAGTTTCTCATCATGAGGGTCTCCCCACAGAAAGTTCAAACCATGGCGATGGCTTCCCTCAGAGCAAGTGATCAAGACACCAAGCAAGACAAAATTCAGTCTTTTCATAACCTAATCTTAGAAGTGACATTCCAGTATTTTCAGTATGTTCTTGAAGAGAACATACCAAAAGCAAGTGACTAGGTTAAGCCCACATTAAAGAGGAAGGGAATAGACAAGGGCATCAACATCACACTTCCAGGGAGGTGGGCATCAGTGGGGGCCACCTTAGAGATTCCACACCACATCCCTTTAAGCCTAGAGAAAATAACTGGACTGTTACCAGCCCTGGCTTATTGAAATAATCATCCAGGTTTCCCTAAACCCTGGTAAACAGTCCCTCATTAAGCTCTCTTCAAATATTTCATTTTTGACCTATACTTAAAATTGTTTGTAAGTCTAAAGTATTTCTTACTGAGAAAATTTTTAAATATGTTATAAATATACAGACTAGGCTAGAATCCGAGCTTGATCACAAGATGTGAGTAAAATAAATATGTACTTGTTTAACAAAATTGTCTACAAAACCTTGCTTAAGGGGTGCCTTGGTGGCTCAGTTGATTAAGCGTCTGCCTTTGGCTCAGGTCGTGATACCAGGGTCCTGGGATTGAGCCCCGCATCAGGCTCTCTGCTTAGAAGGGAGCCTGCTTCTCCCTCTGCCTGCCACTCTGCCTATTTGTGCTAGCTCTCTCTCTCTCTCTCTCTCTCTCTCTCTCTGTCAAATAAATAAATAAAATCTTTAAAAAAGAAAAAAAGAACCTTACTTAATAATTGGAATAATGGGTTTGGAGATAAATAAAAGAAAAAAACTAATAAATAACATGAAGTTGCCTTCTTGAATATCATAATCCAAGAGTGACATTGCCTAAAAATACAAATTAACTCAAGATGGGTTTGGATCGATCATTATGTTTAGTCAATTTTCAGTTCTGAAATCTCCTGGTATTTTGGATATATTCTCTAATCTTTTGAAACAACATTAATTTGCCCTCCCTCAAAATTTCCTTTGCTTCACCATTAGAATACAGGATTAACTACATGGGAGACTAATGGTTTGCTGCTTAGTATGCTCTGCTAGGTCCTTTGCCTTATAATAAACCAGTTTTGTGAAGCATGTGCTTTACAGAAATCAGTTTAAATGATCTCATAAATCAGGAAAGTCAGTGTACTCTCTAAACTTTCAACATAATATCCTATTCATAATCCTAATTTCACGTGAAATCACTTCAAAAATACCATTAACATCCATAATAAAGTACAGGGGAGAATCAGCTACAAATTAAGCTTGGACATGAAAGAATCAAAGACTAACGTTCAAAGTTTGAGGGCCACAAGAATAATATTTGAGAGACTCGGGGCTGAGATTTCATTTTTCCAAACAGCTCAGTGTGAAAGAAAATAGTAAAAGTAACCCGAGCACAGCTCTGAACAAGCAGAAAATTGAGGTACACGGCCAAAAAAAGAAAGAGAGAAGAGGTTCAAATCAAACTTTTCAATTATAAGTAATTCTAATCTTCCCTTGGTCCTTACATGAGAAATGAAATTTGTTCTGGTAAAACAGGAAAAGATAAGAAAAAAAAAAAGAAAATGAGGAACTAAAAAGAAAGATAAGCTAAAAGCAATAATGAAAACTAATCATAACATCTGGGAAAATTTAGATGACCTTTATGAGAGCAGAGACACAAATTCCACCGAGACTAATTACCGTATTTTCAACTTTGACTTTACATGAAATATGAATCTTGAGAGTAAAATAAATGTTTACCTTTAATGAAATGATTTTTAGGTAATAATGCATTGCTGTCTCGCAGACAGGTTGAAAAAAATTTTCCATTACTAACACTTTTGCCAGTGCTCGACATTTTCATCAATCACTGCCATACTTACTAATCTGAAGTTTAATACTAATGCTAAAATAATTTACATTTTTATTAAAATGCTTACTTTCCAAGGAAATTATTTTTATCCCAATAGTATCTCTCACTGTCTGAAAAAGAAATAGAGAGCAAGACTTTACCTGTTAGCTTGATACTTACAGACCCAAGGATTCCCTCCCTTCTCTCCTTAACCCAAATATAATTCTTCAAGCCAGAGTAGAAGCAACTCATTTATGGAATGTCCAGCATTCGACTAGATACACAAACATAATAGCAAAAGGATAAATCTTAAATGGATGGCAGTTTTCATCCTTAGTCATTGTGTGAGTTATGAATTTCCTACTTTTCTATTGAAGCTTAAGGGAAAAAATGGCCCATCACTTTGGGAAAATATGAAATACACACTTTGATTACCTGTTCTGAAAAGTATATTTGTAAATCAAAGAAAATTTCCCAAATGGGTATCATTTTATAACTTGGGGAATAATTTTTAAATCTAATAATTTTGGGGGCACCTGGGTGGCTCAGTGGTTGAGTGTCTGCCTTTGGCTCAGGTCATGATCCCGGCTTCCCGGGATGGGCTCCCTGCAGGGAGCCTGCTTCTCCCTCTGCCTATGTCTCTGCCCCTCTCTCTCTGTCTCTCATGAATAAATAAATAAAATCTTTAAAAATAAATAAATAATAAAAAATAAATCTAATAATTGTTTACATTAAAATTAATCTCTGACATTAAATACCAAGTATGTAATTCAATTAACTTGATTTTCCCATTGCAATCACCTGGAAAAAGTTTATTCTTTTTCATTTTACAGTGAAAAAATTCTTGCAAATCTTATGTGCAACCATGTCAATATATAGTAAATGTAACTGGCCATTTAAATAAAATTCCCTAAGGAAGCTCACACACTGGCAGTGATGACTCACTACCTTATGTTTATTAGCAGGTTGTAGGTGAGTAAATGCCATCAATACTAATAAATTACCTCAAATCATTATGTTTAGAAGGATCATGGTGATAATATCAATGTCATAAGTATATCACTTCCTCCATCTGTATTAACTCATTTCATGTATGCCTCATTACTTCTTTTTCCCCAGTTACTCATTGAAAGGGGGCATCATCTACTTAATGTTATGAAAAAAATAGGTCACAAATAAATGAAAGTCAAAGACTTGTAATGGGAACAAAAACTCTCCTGTGAATGTCAGTGTTAACTTTCACTTGATTAAAAAAAAAATCCAATATAATTTTTAACCTGAAAAGAAACGTTGCTTCAAGTATAATACATTTGAATTATGTAGAGCTCTTGTCCCTTAGAGTTCAGAGCTCCTCATTACCCAGAGAGAGATGACTGAACTATAGAATAATAAGCTGACATATTTGAAAGGAAATGCTGTACATTTGATTTAATCAAAAGATTATAAAAATGACATTATCAGATCTTTCAGACAAGAAAAACAACTTGTTTGAAATTGGGCATCAAACAAAAATCATACAATGGAATTCCATTATAACTAGAAAAAAAATTAATATCCACTCCTTCATTCTACAAATATTGGCTCACTAAATAATTATTGAAACATGCCATAGGCTGGACCTGTGCCAAGCACTGGAATTGTGAAGATAAATAGGACATAGTCTCTGCCCTCATGAAGCATAGAATCTACAGACAAAAAAGTTAAGTAGACACATTCTGCAATACGGAGAGAAAAAGACTAATAAAAGTATACATTCCAAGATTGCTTCTAATTACCGTTATAATGGAGATATTTTAATCTGTTGAGGCTACTGTAACAAAATACCACAGGCTAGGTAGCTTATAAACAACAGAAATTTATTTATCATAGTTCTGGAGGCTGGAAGTCTGAGATCAAAGAGCCAGAATGGTTGGGTTAGGGCCCTCTTCTAATTGTATGCTCACATGGTAGAAGGGTCAAGGGAGTTCTCTGGGTTTCTTCTATGAAGAGCAGTAATCCTATTGATGAGGTATCCACCATCATAACCAAATCACTTTCCAAAGGCACCACTTACCATCACCTTTGAGATTAGGATTTCAGCATATGAATTGGATGGAGGGGACAAACATTCAGACTATAGCAAGTGTGCTGCAATCTCTTTTAATAAGGTATAGGCATTTCTTAAAAGCTCTCTTGGATAATGATCTCATCTTGGAAGTGAGGAAAGAAAAACAGGTGTCAGTTACTTCGAACATTTTCTCACCATATACTACTAATATCACTCATGTTGAAGGAGAAATGAAAGATACATTGACATTATACAAATCTGATAAGAAAATACTGAGTTGACGAACACGACCTGACAAAACATAAATTAGAATGGTTTTGTTAACCTAACTCGATCTTCTTGAGCAATTAGCCTCCTTCTTTTGTGTATTACAGAGACATTAATGGATAGGTGACAAGCCCACTCCATTCTATCATAGAGCTCTGGTATAATGGCCTTGAGCTCAGAAGGACCACTCAGGAGTTAGCATAAGTGTGTACGTGGAGGAAGGAGATGAGGAGCATTATATAGAAGTCTGAATCCTGATCACTTAAACTTCTCCCATTCAGATTATTTCTTTTTTTTAAACTTTTATTATTTATGATAGTCACACACACAGAGAGAGAGAGAGAGAGAGGCAGAGACACAGGCAGAGGGAGAAGCAGGCTCCATGCACCGGGAGCCCGACGTGGGATTCGATCCCGGGTCTCCAGGATCGCGCCCTGGGCCAAAGGCAGGCGCTAAACCGCTGCGCCACCCAGGGATTCCCCATTCAAATTATTTCTAATCCTTCTTCCTCTAACATCCCTAAAATTGGAGTCTGGGGAGGGGGAGACAGAGATTACTCAGCAGACTTTGCCTTCTGTCAGATACTTTTGTCTTGGGGGAAAGAGGGTGTACTGGGTAACCCTTAAAGTTTATGGTCATGATCAGGAGGGGCAAACAAGAGGTGGATTGCTCCATACCATCAAGTCAGCTAGTTGTTTTGCAACTTTGTCAAGCACCTGGTGGAAAAGGTGCTTAGTTTGGGGGCACCTGGGTGGCTCAATTGGTTACGAGTCTGCCTGGGGCAGCCCGGGTGGGTCAGCAGTTTAGCGCCGCCTTCGGTCCAGGGCATGGACCTGGAGACCCTGGATCGAGTCCCACATCAGGCTCCCTGCCTGCTCCACATCTCACTCTGCTTGTGTCTCTGACTCTCTCTCTCTCTCTCTCTCTCTCTCTCTGTGTCTATGAATAAATAAATAAAATCTTAAAAAAAAAAAAAAAAAAAGAGTCTGCCTTTGGCTCAGATCACGATCCTGGGGTCCCAGGGTTGAGCCTGACATCGGGCTCACCCCTCAGCGGAGAGTCCGCTTCTCCCTCTGACCTTCCCCCTTCTTGTGCTCTGTTTCTCTCACTCTCTATCTCTCAAATAAATAAATAAAATCTAAAAAAAAAAAAAAAAAAAAGACTGCTCAGTTTGATCAAAATACATAAATGAGTTAAATACCTCTTAGAAAAAATTTAGCCAGAAGCCATTCTGCAATACGCACTTACCATACTGCAAATGTATTCCTCTCACTAGAATCCATATTCTCAGAGGGTAAAAACCAAGTCTTTCTTCATTATGTCCTCAGTATTTGGTACCAGTGTGTCTTCCCCTGCATGAGATGCTTCACTACTTGACTAGTGTTGAATGTCTGAACAAATGAATTTCCCTGAGGGATTCATACTAAAGTCAAATACTGGCTTCTGGTTTCTGTATTTTATTATTAAACATAAGTATATAAAATGAATAAAATAAAGAGCAACCCCACTCTTTATAGCAGAAAGGGGCAGAATAGAACGACTTCTCTCTTTTTTTTTAAGTTTCTACTTAAATTCCAATTAGTTAACATACAGTGTAATATTACTTTCAGATGTACAATATAGTAATTCAATGCTTCCATACAACACCCAGTGCTTATCACAAGTGTACTCCTTAATCCTCATCACCTATTTATCCTATCCCCCCACCTGCCTTCCCTCTGGTAACCATAGATTGTTTTCTATAATTAAGAGTCTGTTTTTCACTTTGTCTCTCTCTTTCTCTCTTATTTTTTCCTTTTGCTCATTTATTTGTTTCTTAAATTCCATATATGAGTGAAATCATATATGAGATTTATAAATAATTCTGACTGATTTATTTTGCTTAGCATAACACTCTCTAGCTATCAATGTCATTGCAAATGGCAAGATTTCAACCTTTCTTTTTTATGGCTGAGTAATATTCCAGGGTGTATATATATACCACCTCTTCTTTATCCATTCATCAGTCATTGGACACTATGCTGCTTCCATAGTTTGGCAATCAGAAAATGCTGCTATAAACATCTAGGTGCATGTGCCCCTTCAGATTAGTATTTTTGTAAGGATAGAACCATTTCTAACCCAACTAACCATGTTATCATGGAGTGACCTTAGGGTTGCTGTGTGCTTCAGGTGGTGAGACCTGCCAGCATCTACTAGGTTCTAGTTCTCCCAAATGGTATCAATTGTTTCCGTAAAGTTTAGTCTAAAAGGAAGATATTTGGTAATCTTCTCTTTGCTACTGATGTATTATAACATATAGATAATTTCATACATGTGTTCTAAGTTATGGCTTCCAGACATATTCTGATGGACTGATATAAAATCGATAGGACTACAGTCAGAATGTGATCAACACAGCAAATAATAAACTCCTACTCTAATTATCTCCATTTTTTCATTTTTCCCTTAAGAACCATGGTGACCTATGAAATTCTAGTGTTCTCACACTTCATTGCAATTGAAATCTGACCAGGGTGCCTTCACCATCTTGTATCTCCTCCCTATCTTCTAACCCCAACCCCATCCTAGGACCTAGGAAGTTTCCAGAATACTGTAGATAACATAAATGTTTGTTATATGACTAGCATTTCTTTATAGCTAAAAATGTTACAAGCGGATGAATACATATTCCTAGAAATCCTTACACATTAGAAAATCTCAAGAGAACAAAGTATGACAATTCAGATGGAGCTTATATCAAAGAACCTCAGTAAAGAAAACTACCAGTATCTCATTATCTGAAAGTAACTTATTGAGTCTGCTACAAAGGTATTTTTATTATTTTTATATGGTTTCCTCAAAACTTTATAACAGTTTTAATTGAGGAAAAAGCTGTTTAAATCATCAAAATTCAACTGCCCATCTGCTCAAAGAAGATACTTGTATAGTTATTTGTTTCTCCAATAGGAATAACTGGTTCACTGAATGTAGAATATAGTTCTTTTGATGGTATTTCAATTCCTATGTTTATCTAAAAGGTAGAATGGTCTGGGATTTCACTGGAATTTTATCAAATTTTTTTTTTTTACTCTGTCCGGGCACATCATAGGTATCAAGTTTTTCTTGCCACACTATATATATCAATCATACCTACCCAGATGAGAAATTGGGTTAACCAGAGTTCACTTTTTTTTTCTTCAAAAGTGAAGTCTTTTAAATATTGGAACAAGAAATCTATATTTTAGCTTATTATTCAGCATGGCTTCTAGTTGTTTCCATTCTGAATTCTACATTACAAGTAAATCAATTCTAATTTTCTCAAAACCAAAATTAAAGAAAAAGAAAAATTTCAGTGGTAGCAAACATTGATCCAGCATGAAAACTGAAATAATTTAAAATTCATTACCCAATCTGTTCCTTCACTCATTCAACATTAGGAATAAAATAACTCTTTATGCCCTCCCAAACTCTATGCTAGTGAGATTGAGTGGTTTCATCATTCTTTTTACACCAAAGACTCCTTTTTTCAGTTGTAGTTATGTGCAAACAGGAATAGCTTCTCAAAAAACATGATTATGTTAAATAATTATTTAATAAATGTAATTCTAAATCTCTCAACTTTTAGTCAATATTATTGACGTGGTGAAACAGTGGATTTTTTTATGGTAAATGGAACATTCTAAAATTTTCAACATAGCTTAAGCTTACTTTATAGTTGGTACTTTGAACCCATGTTATAATTAGATTGGGGGGGTCTTTAAAATATGTTAAACTTAGCACAATGTTTGGTTCTAATTTCTTTTATTTTTTTAAGATTTTATTTATTTATTCATAGAGACAGAGAGAAAGAGGCAGAGACACGGGCAGAGGGAGAAGCAGGCTCCATGCAGGGATGTGGGACTCGATCCAGGGTCTCCAGGATCATGCCCTGGGCTGCAGGCGATGCTAAACCACTGCGCCACCGGGGCTGCCCTCTAATTTCTTTTAATTCTAATAACTTGCAGGTGTATTATCTAATGTGTAAATTCATGTATATATTGGATATCTCTTTGACATATATAGGGGCAATTATTATAACCCTATTTCATTGAGTGAGAAAGCAAAAGACTAATGAGTTGTAAAAATTAGTGTGAAATAAAAGGAATATGACATGGAGACTGCTGACCAAACAGAAATGTGGTTTAGAGACTCTGAGCCTCAGCACCACAGAACAGGGTACAGAAGAATAAGAGGTTTGGAGTTGAGAGACAAGAGCTTAAAAACTGACACATAATGGCTTATTCCAGTTGGAAAGAAGAGGTTCAAGAACGTCTTGTTAGATGAAGTTGAATTGCATCATGCGTGCATTTATTTAATAATCACAATGTGTCAAGCATCTTAAGGACTTTAAATCCATTAGCTCATTTAATTTAATCCTCACGACCACCATTTGAAATAGATATTACTATTCCCAGTTTACAGATTTAAAAAAACAAAAACAAAAACAAAACCCTGAGGTTCAGAGACACTAAGTGAATTGACCAAAACTATACAGTTAGTAATTCCATAACCCTGAAGTAGTGGTTCTCAAACTGTGGTCTGTGGAACCCTCGAGCTCCAGGAGTTACCCTGAGGGGCCACTATGGGGATGACAATCAGACGAAGCTAGGCTTGCACCCCTGCTTCAAAGTGCAACAGCTCTACTATAACCTGTTGCATGCATGAAGAGGATTCAGAGGGAATGTGGAAAACCATGAAAGATTCCACTTGGAAATAAGGAGTTTGGTGCTGAAAAACCTTGAAAACCTCTTTCTTAAAAGCAGGTGAGTATCTTTTTTTTCACCCTGCAGAGTCACTCCTGAACAAGTCCTGGCTACTTAGTTTAATATCACTTTTCTCCTATTCTAGTTTGATTATCAGATTAAGGGCAAGAATTGTTTTTTTAATATCCTACTGGTACCATCTAATTTCTCCTTTCCGAAATTAATGACTCCTACGAAGAAAAGATACTTTTAATTTATCCCAGAGTTTGACAGGCTCAGTAGCACTCTGAGCCCTCTCATTCTATCTCCTCCTTCACAACTGAAGCCCCTTTCTCTCCCAGTCAGCTCCAAAGTCACCTGCTCACTACCTCTTCCATTTGCATGTGACTTTGCCATGTTATAATCCAATCTTCTGCTAAGTCTTTGAGACTCCTGAGTCTAAAATCATAATACATATGTAACAATTTTAAAATAAAGCCACACAATGAAGTCTACTGAAACTCAGATCCGTCTGCTCCTTCCCCAGCAAGCCAGGAATGTCAGATTGCAGCACAAAGGGAGCCATGCATAAGGTAATGTATCTTCATTTCACAGAAGAACTTTGCATTAAGTCAAATCCAGGCGTTAAATGAGGGGTTACTAAGGAGTAGTTGTCCTTGAACTAGAATTTGTAAATCTTTTCATTTATAAAAATTAGTTTTATTTCAACTGAATCTAGTAGTTAGTCATTATGTGAAAGCTATATATGATTATCCTTTGGGAATGAGGTAGGGTATAAAGATTATAAAATTTGGGTCATACTTGTAATTAGTTATTAATATGCACATAAAATCTTTGTGCATCTTAAGCTTTGTCGAAGAATTTCTGCAAGTAATCAAAGAGCCATAATATGACATTGGGTAAGGATGCAAATTAATTTTAAGCCATGTGGAGCCATTAAGAATGAAAATGAACATGCCATGGAGAATTAAGTGCAATTAAAAACACTTATGCCTTTTTAATCTGTACAAAGCAAACTATAACATTTTATCATCATAAAGCAACTAGTCTTCATAATATTTAAATGCTCACATAAGAATTAGAGAGAGTACCTTAAATCAAAGGAAAATAATTCCTTAGAGTTGCAGTGTGTGGCTTTATCATTTCCAGAATATTTTTCCTGATCACTCATATAAACTAAAGAACAATGCTTTACCCAGGAGAAGTATCTGTGCCCAAAGATATTTGGTGTTAAGCCCAAGATCACACAGAAAGGTAAAGAGAAAGAATGGCAGTAGATCTTCTGAATTCTACTACATTACACACAGCAAGTAGCAAGGCAAATCAACATAATAACATGCTTGCATTTGCACACTAGTATAAACATATGTTTATCTGTGCACACAGGCTCTCCTTATAGCCTACATCTAAAATAATCATAAAAAATTTAAAATTATTCCAAAATATGGCATTATGAAACTATAAACTCACATAACTAAACTTAATTTTGTAACATATACATTTTTCACATTCTGTCAGGTATTGCTATATTTATATACATCTCAATTTCATTATTAGACCACAAACTTCTTGAGAGAAAGGACCATACCTTATATTAAACATATTTTTGTCCTCAGAAAATTTTAATAAAATGTCTTACACATATGTTTTCAATATGGGGAATGAATTATAATTCAAGCGTAACTATACCACAAATCTTTTAAGACTAAAACAAATTTAACCATTTTTACATTGAAATCAACTGAGGCAAGACGTTTTGTGAATTTACCAAAGGCAAGTTACCCCAAACTTGAAGATATGCTTTATGGCTAGGATAATACAGTATACATTCTTAGTCACCTATGTCTTACTATATATGAATTTTTACCTGAAAATTAGTGATGCAAATGGATTTCAAAATTAGTATTTTCAAGTATCAAAGTGTTAAAAAGTCTCCTGTTGTAACAGAAAAATAATGATGTTCTATTAAATCTTGTGTTTCAAATAAAAAAAAATTTATGTCTCTAATAAGAAAAAAAAGGCAAGTTAGTGTAAGAGTCAGATCTAAACTGTAAAATCTAGACAACATAACAATGAGTTTTTGAGATTCAGCAGCCTTTTCATAGGCTTCTGTTCACCGATTACCTCTATTTTAGGTAGCTTTTGGTGTGATTAAATCTACAGACAGAATCCTAGATCAATGCACACCAAGCTTACTTGACATATTTGTATTGAGCCACTGCTAGAGTCATAATAAAAATGCATCGTGTGAATGAATGAAGAATGCCATGAGCAAGTAGTCCAGTGACACCAGAAAGAGCCTGAGCTATGTGACTCAGTCTCCAGGCATTGATTTCCACACTAAGATTATTAATTGTTCCTCCAGCTCGTTCAAGTCTCCCCACTTATCTGAAAAGCAGGCAAGATACTGCTAAATCACTTATATACATATTAGCCTACAAAAAAGAACTGACTTGCTGCCATTGAGGCTGTAGTAAATTGAGGTCTTACTTTCATAGCAAAGTCCCAGCTCAGGACCCATGAGCTTCACTCACCTGACAGCCATTGCAGAGAAGAATCACTCCCTTACACTAGACACCTCATTGAGTCTTCTTTCATTTTCACACTATGAGATCAGTAAGCATCTGGAATTTCCAAGGTCAAGCCAAAAATGAATGAATAAGAGTTCTACCCAAGAACATATAAGTTGTATTACAACACACATCTCTGGACTTCCTTCTTTTAAAAAAAAAAAAAAAAGATTTTATTTATTTAGTCATGAGAGACACACCGAGAGAGGCAGAGCCATAAGCAAAGGGAGAAGCAGGCTCCCTGCGGAGAGCCTGATGCATGACTAGATTCCATGACCCCAGGATCACAACCTGAGCTGAAGGCAAATGCTCAACCACTGAGCCACCAAGGTGCCCCCATGTCTGGATTTCTGTAACATAAAATGTTTTTCATATTACATTCTCCAATCACACTTAAACCCTATAGTTAACAACTTTTCATAACTTAAAATTTCTTTTACAGGTAAAAAAAGAGTAGCTTGACTTTATTTCTGACATATTTCTGGTATAAAAGCCATCTCTATTTTTAAATTCCCTATTGGAAGTTTCTAAAAAGTTCTTTGATTTTCATTAGTCCCAGGCCTTGCCATTTTTTAACATAATATGAAAAAATCCCTGTAGCCTATGTGTCCTACATGAAGCCATATTCAGTATTTCTCACAAGCTCTTCTGATAAAAAGTTTGGCTGTGTGTATTTAAGTAATAAACGAGCAAAAGGGTTAAGGAACTAACATAAAATCGGTAAATGAATCCTTCTCAAAAGCAAATTTGAACAAATGCCACTTCACTGCACATATTACCTCCTTATCAAAATGATGTCAAGGACGGTTTCAAAAACCATCCAAAATCTTCTCACAGAGATCAGTTCAAGCCATTTGAACTGCAGTGTATCATTCCACGTCCTCCATGTTGTACTGTCATGGTATTCACTTTGTCTCATGTCACATAGATGTTTTGGAAGAACTATTGTTTCCTGATATTTTTCTATGGAGCACAGTACATTAAAATAAGCTGAATACAAGGGAGCATGCAAATAATTTTTAAATTGGGGAGAGAACCACACAGGAGTAACATAATTTCAGTGCGCTCCTGAGCATTTATAGACCTATCTTTATTGTTGGATTTGTCTTTGTTATACTTAATAAATTAATTATTATTAACAAAAATATAATCCTACACCATCCTACAAAGACTTTTTTTTGCCAAAAGGAAGCTTTGAAATACAGGAAAGAAAGTCTGACTATTAGCTGATATGACAGATGGCATAATGACATTCCAACCAGGCATAGCTGTGATTAATGTACATGCAAACATCCTTTCAATAGAAAAATCTCTACAGCACCAAATAGAAAATCATGGGTTGTTATGACAAGTCTTCAGTATTTTTATAATCCTGGAGACTGTTATCCAGTTAGAACCTAATGGTTCAGCCGTCCTCCTGGAGGTAAAATAAAGATAGATACTCCCAAACAATACATTTACACTATCATAGGCATGTTCTCTGAAAATGGCCTCTCTGAGCCCTGACAGCAATATTTCTATTACACAATTGTGTAAATCATGGTTGGTAGACTAAGGACAGGTGCTCAATCCAATTAGCATAATCACATTTCTTCAGTTGAAAATTTGGAATTGGAACCAAGTAACCCGTCAGCAACGTGCCAACCTGAGCACGGTAGGGTGCCTCAGAAAAGGAGTCAGTGGTGGGACTGGCTGGGGGCGTGGGAAACAGACAAGGGAAGTGGTGGCTTTCTAGTCCTTCCAGCTCCTTTTCAGAGTCCCTGCTGCATTCCTGCTCTTGTGGTACGTTCCTCCTCCTTCTAATAACTTCCTCTGTGTTGTTTAAATCCCTAAGTTGGCATGTTACCTAAAACCCAGAGCCTTAAGTAATCATATAGCCATACATTGACTTAGTTACTCTTGTATTTTTATTTACACTTGCATGGTCTATAGCTCATCTTCTCATCCAAAGTATAAGCTTCCTGAGGGCAAAGATTATTTTTTTATTTTTTTAACTTGAGTATAGTTGGCACACAATGTTGCATTAGTTTCAGATGTACAGTTTAGTGATTTGATAGGTTTATACATTATGCTATGCGCACCACCAGTACAGCCACCATCTGTCCTGTAGCACTGCTCCTACATTATCATTCACTGCAGCCCTATGCTCTGCTTTTTTACTTCCATGACTTGCTCATTCCATAACTGGAGGCCTGTCTCTCCTTTTCCCCCTCACCTGTTTTGCCCAAACTTCTATCCCTCCACCCTCGCCCTCCCCCACCCCCAAAATTCCCCACCATCTCATTCCCCAGCTCCCTATCAACAATCAGTTGGTTCTCTGTATTTATAGTTCTGATTCTATTTCTTTTTCTTTTTTTTTTTTTTTTTGGATTCCATTTATGACTGGAATCATATGGCATTCGTGCAGACTATTCTTTGTACTCCTTACATGCACAGACCACATGTTCAATATATAATATATTCAATACAGTAAGCCCACTTTAAGCATTGCTCAGTAATTACAGCTCTATGTTAACATCTTTTTTCTTTTATATTAAAAAATGTTATTGTTTATAATTATGATCCATTGTTTGACCTACATACAAATACATATGTTGCCTTTAGAGTATTTGCAAACACCAAGAATTAACCCCCTGGCTTTGTTTTGCAACTTTTAGATGACAGATTGTGTTATGTGCTGTTCCTTATATTACTACTGCAACTACACCATGTTAAAATGCAAACTAAGAAAATTGAAGAGCACCTCTTGAGAGAATAGATATGCTGCAGTGAGGGACAGTAAGATCTTCTGTGGGAAAAAAAAAATGTTCACATAACCAAATCAGAAGTTCAACTAAGTGACTCCACTGCTGAAAAGCAGGTGATAGGAGAGAAAAAAGCTAGCTTTAGTGATCTTCTACCTTTCTTTCTTTCCAGACAGTACCCAACACCTCTTCTCCTGAAATTGCCTCTGAGCTATTTGGAGTGAGCCCCCGACAGCTGTATTTGTATTATCTAATCTCAGAGTGACCAGAAGCAGATCTTTGCTTATTTATGTGAGGGTCCTCATAGTCATACCTTTCAAATCCCAATAACAAGAGTCAATGTTCTCATTAGATCAGGCAACAATCTCCTAGCAGTACTCTTTGGTTTATCTCATCTCTTTTCAATTTGTCTTCCATAATACTACCAGTACTAAAAATCATGTATATGTGAATTGCTCCTTTACTCCAAAATCAAAAATCAATATTTGGCTCTCAGAGGCCAAAACTGAACCCATTTACCCTACCCTTTTAGCCTAATTTCCTACTATGTGCATTCATCCATTCAACAATGTCTATCAATCATATGCAAGGGCAGGCATTTGCTAAGCATTAGGAACACAGTGAGGAATACAGACAAGTAAACAGGATGTGGGACCATTGTGATAAGCAGTATAACAGAAAGATATACATGGTGATAAGAAAGCATACAGAAGATGTATCAGATCCAGTCTGGATGGGTTTATCAGAAAACGTGTCCTGGAAGAAATGATACCCAAAAATGAAATCTAAAGGGCAAGAAGTTATTAGGAAGGTGTGGATGAGCAAGAAAATAGCCTTGGGAGGTGTGTCTGGGTGGGTCAGTCGGTTAAGCGTGGACTCTGATTTTGGCTCAGGTCATGATCTTAGGGTGGTGGAATCAAGCCTGGAGTTGGGCTCCATGCTCAGCGAAGAGTCTGTTGGAGCTTCTCTCTCTCCCTCTTCCTCTCTCTGCCCCTCCCCCTGCTCTCACTCTCTGTCTCTCTAAAATAAATAAATAGATCTTTTTTTAAAAGAAAAAAAGAAAGTAGCCTTGGGAGAGCAAGGGGTAGGAACATGAAGAAAGAGAAGTTGTCCAGGGAGGAAGAAATATGTGCCCAGGGTATCAGCAGGTGGCAGCAGTGGAGAGGAAGAAAAATGATGAAGCTAGGTAGAATCAATAGGACTCGATAACAAATTAGATGTGAGAGGTGGGATCCCTGGGTGGCGCAGCGGTTTGGCGCCTGCCTTTGGCCCAGGGCGTGATCCTGGAGGAGACCCGGGATCGAATCCCACATCTCCCGGTGCATGGAGCCTGCTTCTCCCTCTGCCTGTGTCTCTGCCTCCCTCTCTCTCTCTCTCTCTCTGTGTGACTATCATAAATAAATAAATAAATAAATAATTAAAAAAAAAAAAAAGATGTGAGAGGTGAGGGAGGGGAAGAAACCAAAATGACTACCAGATATCTAGCATGAGGATTATGAGCACAGAAAAGTCCTAGACCATAGGATAAAGGTGTTTGATAAGGTCTAGGGTGCCTGGGTGTCTCAGTGAGTTAAGCGTCCTACTCTGGATTTCAGCTCAGGTCACGAAATTAGCCCCTTGTCAGGCTCCGTGATCAGCATGGAGTCTGCTTGAGATTCTGTCTCCTTCTACCTCTGCCTCTGCCTCTCCTGCTTGCTCGTGCTCGCTTGTATGCATGTGCTCTTTCTCTCTCTCTCGCTCTTTTTCTCAAATAAATAGCTTTTCATAAGGTCATAAAACCTAAAGAGAACTTTTATTCATTATGGCATCTTGGGTACAGCTAAGAACATTTTAAAAGCTGAGCTCTTGAGAGGATGAATCAATATATTTACAGAAGAATGTGCGCCAAATAGTTAACATTTCCTAAATCAGGATAGTGGCCTTTTTGACTTATCTATATTTTCTAAATATTTTGATATGAACACGTACTACTTTTTGACATAAAAATATAGGGATATTTTAAACAAAGTATTATTAAAAAATCTTCATATATGTGCAAATATATGTGTGTGTATATATATATGTTGTATTAAGGCTTAAATAAAATAGGAGGAAGAGGTGAGATTGTACCAAAAATACAACAATTTTTACATTGTTTTGGGACCAATATGATCCCTATTTCTTATTTTAAAAAAATAAAAGAATTTCACTTTTGTAAAAATACAAATGAGGTAGCACCATCTGGTATTCAGATCGAATTCATCTGGTGAAGTGTAACAAAGTAATATTTCGAGGCTCACAACATCTACTCCTATGTTCCCTATGGTATTAACTTCCTCCATACTGAAGAAAGCAGTAAGCCAGGCTGATGTTCAGGGCCCAGCATAGTTCATCAATAGTGCTGAGAAATTAAGGCAAAAATACTTCTCATATTCTCATATTTCTCATCAACTTAATTATTTGAATTTGTTCACTTCCACCCCAGGCTTTCTAGCTCATAGAAGTCAAGTTGTTTTACCATTAGAGGCATGACTGTACTTTTTTTTTAATTATTAGTCGTTGTTTTCTCCCTTCATCGCAAAGGGCTCCATGTCACTACAGGCCTTTAGCTCCCTCATTAAAAATGAGGAAAACACCATATTCTTACCTCAAAACATTCAGCACTTTGAAAAACTAAGTAATGTTATTTATAGCAGATAATGGCTATGAGGAGGAGCTAATGACCATTATCTGATTACTCAGTTTGGCATCCCCGGAAAATGCTGACTTTCTACTCACCAAACACGTTTTGTTCTCCCTGGATGCACGACTATACTGGGTGCAGCCACATGGCCACATGGCAGTGGAGATGGAGAAAAGTGATGAATTTGAGGCTAGAGAGAATCACTAGGACTGTCACAGACTGGGTGTGGAAGTTAAGGAGAGAAGGTGGCATCAAAAATGACTGTCAGGCATCTGACATGAGAAGCTGCATGGACAGGAAGATCCTATAGGACATATAGAAAAGTGTTAGCGTGGGACGCCTGGGTGGCTCAGTAGTGGAGCATCTGCCTTTGGCTCAGGTCATGATCCCGGGATCCTGGGATGAAGTCCCACATCAGGCTCCCTGCAGAGAGCCTACTTCTCCCTCTGCCTATGTATCTGCCTCCCTCTGTGTGTCCCTCATTGAATAAATAAATAAAAGCTTTAAAAAAGAAAAGTGCTAGAGTGACATAAGGGCATAAGGGAGAATTTCAGTATGACATCCTGGCATGGCTGAGAACAATGGAATGTGAACAAAAATTGTGTTTGCCACTTTCTATCTGGGTCTGTAAAAACTGCCCACTACCTTCATTCATTGTCTTTCTCTGCCCACGGGCTAAATGCAGTAAAATCCAGGCCCCACTATCTGGTGGAGACATAAAAAGAAAGGAAACTGGGTCCCTTTCTTTGACCACGGGAGCTATATCAGCTTCTCATGGCCACTGGAACAAATTACCACAAACTTAGTGGCTTAAAACAACACAAATGTAGCCTCCTACATGTTTGGAGTCTGGAGTCCTAAAACAATTCAGCAGGGCTGCATTCCCTCTGGAGGCTCTGTTTCCCACACTTTGTGGCTTCTAGAGGCCACCTCCATGGCTCACAGACCCATTCTCCATCTGAAAAACCAGCAACATAGTATTTCGTTATCTCTCCTGGTTCCTCTGCTTCTGTAATCACGTGGCTTCTGTACTCAACCCACACTTCCCTCCTTCCCTTTTAATAACCCCTGTGATTACATTGGGCCCTCCCAGATGATCCAGGATAATCTTCCCATTTCAAGATCTTTCACATAATAACATCTTCAAAATCCCTTTTCCACATAAGGTAACACATTCACAGGCTCTGGGGATTATGACATGGGCATTTTATGGGGTAGAGGGGTGGAATTATTCTGCTTACAACAGAAAGTACTTTGTACATCACATGAGTGAGAGAAAAACAGGTATTGTGTTGATCCACTAACTTCAGAGGTTTATCTCTTACTAGCTGATATTACTTTATAAATCCAACTGTCAATGTCTTTCTCTAGCAGAATTGTAATTAGGATGACAACCACACCTTACTCCATTTTGTTACTAAAAATTTGCCCTGCAAATAACATATTATAATACTATAAAAATGTTTATAATAATGATAAGGTCATCATGTTAAGAATAGCTAGACATAGACCAGGAGTAGATCAAATTTTATTTTAGCAAATAGCTTGAGACTTTACCCATCTTCAAACTTTAATCAGAACTTTTAACACCTCAGGGAAAATTGGCTATTTTACATCTTACCTTTCTTTGCCTGAATGATTTCTAGCAAAGGTGCTGCCAAGAAATAAAATGGTACAAAAAGAGACAAGGACATACCAAGATACAAGAGAACTTATGGATGAGATATAAGGAGGCATATACTTAAAGGGGTTTTTTTTTGTTTGTTTTCGTGAAATATAGAACTGTAGAATTATTGCTTTGAGGTCAAGTCAACCCCAATGTCCATGGACTTTACTTTCTGTAAACTTTGTATTGCAACCATAATTGGGTTATCACCAAAAGTTGTTTTTATGAGAAGAAAACTAAAGGATGAGGTAGGTCATGTTCCTGCTAGACATTCATCACCAGCAAATTCCTTATTACTCTAATGACTGTTCACTAGAAAAAAATTTTAATGCGCTTTCATGTTCTTCAATTTAAAAAAAGAATCAGAGTTTAATGCGAATGCATTTTTAACATTTTTCTGTGCTTTAGGGAAGCTGCTTTCAGGAGGGAAATGTAATGAATGTTTTTAATCATACTAAAATGGTTTGCCCAGAGTGTGTGATTTAATTCAACTTTTCAATGACAACAAAATAGAAAAGAGGAAGCACATTCATCAGCCAGGGTTCCTCCCACCTTAACATGGTTACCTATTGTTTAAATATATTTGGAAGATCAAATAAGAAGCCAACCTGCTTAATTTTCACAATCGTTTTTTCCCCCACACAGGTCTATACAGATCACTGCCACTCTTCTAAGAAGCCCCAATCTCATGTCTCCAAGCTGTTCCCATCCTCAAAATCCACCTCACCCCATCCCATTGATGCACTCTCTTCCCCTTTTCCCTAGTTTGTTTTTATGTGCCCTTCAGGTTTTCAATAAATTCTTAATGTCATCGATGAAAATGTCACTGCTGAGGAGATTTAAGTCCCATTGTTCCACTCAGGCCTTTAACTGCAAAGTAAACAACTTGCTTTCAATAAGCTTGTCCTCAGATTTAAACTGAACAGAAATCAAAGAATTAATTTCTGTGCCATTTTTCATTGCCTTGATTTGAATCATCATCTTGGAGATTCCATCTGAGTATCTGGCTGAAGATGTTCCAATCGCCTTACCATGTCCACATCTCCTCATTGCTTTTAAAAGTGCCAGAACCAAACCTCAATGATATCCAGTAATGCCTTTCTTGTCTCAATCTAGGGACAGGAGGTGTCATGGGGAGGCAGATTTGAAGACTACAATAAAGGAAAGTGATAAGAGCGTTTACACACAATGAAGAATTTATAAATGTTGACTGGTTCTTGAGAAAGGGAGAGTGGATACAGAAAATAAATTATCTGAGAGAAGGGTGTTTTCCCCTATTTACTTCTATTGCCACCACAGGATATCTGTATAATGGATATCCAGAACCTTCATGAAGTTTCCAGAAAATTATATATTTGATCATTATCACATGTTCTACCATTAAAGGTGCTTCAGAATAGATGTGAGTAGTTTATAGGATACCACACTTCCAAGTTTTCTATTTTAAAACATCTCACAAACTGGTTCTGGAAAACACAATGGATGGCTGATGCAATCAACTGGGTAATTTGTGCACAATCCACCTGCCTCAATTCTAGTAATTTTAAATAGTCCGCTCACCTATCCACTTCTTTTGGTTCACCAAAGCATCCATTTTTCTGGCCCATTTCATGAAAAGAAAAGGTATCACACAATTGTCCTAGGCAACAGGTGGAAGCTCTAGTGAATCCAAGTCAGCCAATCCCTGGAGGCACACCACCCAGTCCTGCCTGGTTCATCCCTCTTTGGGCCCCCCGGGGCAATGTTCCCTCTGTTGTCTTCACACTCTGGGGTAATGTGACAAGGTAGCTCCAATTCCTGGCAAAAAACTAAACATAGCAGTTATAAAGTAGCTCCAATAACTCTCCAACAGTATAAAAAAATATATATATATATTCTTTAGGTCACCTTTTTTGTCATTGTATCTGTTAGCTAACCCCTCTCAAGGTCTACCCCCAAGGATATAGGACAATAGACTTTATTCTAAGGAATTCAGAATTCTTCACTAAAAGGTGTGATTAAGGACTAAAAACATTACTATCCAAACTAATTAGAGGGAGTTACGGTCTAATTTAGTTCCATGATGTGAAGCTGTTCTAAGTTGGTTTTATTGGAAACACAAATTCTATTATATTCTAAATTCAATTGCACAATTCCACAGCAAAGAATTGGGTAATCCATATAGCTCTTCAATTTTCTTGCTAAGATTCAAAGTTTTGCTTATTTCAGGTTATGAAATATGAATTATTTCAGTGAATCAACCTCTAATTTCAAGGAGATTTGAGGAACAACTCTTTAATTAGTCTTTATCATGCTTGCTTAAACCTTGCCAGCCATCTCTCTCCAGAAAGTAAATTAAAGTGAGAGGAGAAAGAATCTGAATGACCTGTCATAACACAGCTGGCTACTTGACAGATAAGTCTTCATAAGACCCATCATTCTGAAGAATGACATAATTTTAGTTCTAAGAACTGAGCGTACTCAGAAGTTAGAAGGCAGTGCAATGAGAAGTCAGGGTAATAATTTGTGTGTGTGTGCATAGACTATCTACATAAATATTTACATCTGATAAGTAATGCATGCTCATTATTTAGCATTCATTGTTAATAGTTTTCCTATCCAGATATTCAGTTTCTCCATAATTTCTAATTACCAACACAAAA
The DNA here is from genome assembly GCF_053574225.1 of Canis aureus. Lineage (NCBI taxonomy): Eukaryota > Metazoa > Chordata > Mammalia > Carnivora > Canidae > Canis > Canis aureus. The sequence goes on from NC_135619.1 coordinate 20,443,487, forward strand.
TATATTAACTTTTTCCACTATTATATATTTTTAATAGTTATTCCAAGTTTTCAGCCACAATTCACAAAACAAGCACCTAGAAGCCAGGCCTTACTAGTCCAGAGTGTCATTTTAAAAAGCAATTCTTATTTTCCTTTAGCCATCAGAAAACATTAGAAGCAGAAAAGACATGAAGTAAATAGACTGACAAGTACTTCTATTTTGTGACTCATAGACGAAGTAGCTGCTATTATGTGCTCCCAGACTCTGTGCAAAGTACTTTACATGGATTATCTGATTTAATCCTCAAACACTCTCTAAAGATGTTCTATATTATTTCCATTTGATCAACAAGGAAACCAACTCAAAGAGGTAAAGTAGCTTGCCCACGCCCCATGGCTAGTTAGAAACTGGCCTACAGTTTGAGTGTAGATCTATCCAAAGTGCTCAGTTACCATGATATATGTTGCCTCTGTGTGCAGATCCAGGCCCCCCTGCAAACTGGCATGTAATAGCTGCCAATGTGCTGAGGCTAAGATGGCTAGGGGTCTATAATTTGTGCCATCCTTCCATGCATAATGCTGATGCTGATAAATGTCCACTCAGGGACTACATTTCTAATCCCCTTTCTATCTAGGTGAGGCTGTAATACTTATCAACGGAGTATGGACAGAGCTGATGTACATCACTTTCAGAACCAAGCCCATAAAAACCTCCTAGATGAGATTCTCTATGCTCACTCACCATCCCATCTTTCAGTTGATGTCAGCTGGGTTGTCAGATAAAATGGAGGAAACCCAGATAATCTTGTGTTTCAGAAAAACACCAAATGTGTCGGTGTAAGCATGTCCTATGACATATATCAGGGCATTGACATTCGGGTTGCCAGATTTAGCACATAAAATGCATCAAAAATGTAACTGTCCCGAACATTGCACGGGATATACTTATACTAAGAAATTATGTGTCATTTACCTGGAATTCAAATTTAACTGGCTCCTCATACACAGAGGGCAAGGAGAGACCAAAAAATGATCCAGGACACTCCAGGTCAGGACGCCTGGGTTGCTCAGCAGTTGAGCATCTACCTTCAGCTCAGGGCATCATCCCAGGTCTGGGGATCGAGTCCCACATTGGGCTCCCTGCGAGGAGCCTGCTTCTCCCTCTGCCTGTGTCTCTGCTTCTCTTTCTGTATCTCTCATGAATAAATAAATAAAATCTTTTTAAAAAGGGACACTCCAGATAGGTAGGTGGTAGCTTTAATAAGCAAGGGAACTTGTCTTGCAGGCTTCTCTTGGGCAGCTGCAAGACAAGCAGATTTCTGAAACAACAGGCCAGAACCTTAAAAGTTCATATAAAGACCTTAACTGAGTTCAGTCACATATCCCATCCAGGGAGTCTTAATACATCAGTCTCTCAAGGCAGCATCCTTGAAAAAGCTTCCCACTGTTACAAATGGTACACACAAATGGTACATGGAGATGTCATGTCCTCCAGATGACCTCCTCCAACAGTGTCAAGTGTTTTAGTTTGCTAAACCTACCACCCCAACACAACCTCTAGATACCTTAGAGGCAGTCACATGCTGAAGGTGAGCAGAGCCACCAGCAGCATGGATCTGATGACTGCAACCTAGAGCATCTCCTCCTTTGAGCTTTCAGTGAATGGGAAATATTCACTATTGTGGTAAGCCACTAAGATTTGTAACTAATGCAACACAAGCAATACTTACTAACATTACTAATTCAAATACAAGTGCCAAGAATTCACCATTCAGGCCTTACACAGAGGTAACTCAGAGAGTGGAAATCACCTAGGCTTGGAGTCACACCAGCATGTCCTGGGTTCAAATTTCTGCTTCGACACCTCCTACCTTTGTGTTTTTAATCGTTAGCCTCAGTTTCTTTTTTTTTTTTTTTGTATATTTTTTTATTGAAGTTCGATTTGCCAACATATAGTATAACACCCAGTGCTCATTCCGTCAAGTGCCCCTCTCAGTGCCCATCAACCAGTCACCCCATACCCCCACCTACCTCCCCTTTCACTTCCCCTTCTTTATTTCCCATAGTTAGGCTTCTCTCATGTTCTGTCACCTCTGATATTTCCCACTCATTTTCTCTCCTTTCCCCTATAATCCCTTTCACTATTTTTTATATTCCCTGTATGAATGAAACCATGTAATGTTTATCCTTCTCCGAATGACTTACTTCCCTCAGCATGATACCCTCCAGGTCCATCCACGTCGAAGCAAATGGTGGGTATTTGTTGTTTCTGATGGCTGAAAAATATTCCATTGTATACATAGATCACATCTTCTTTATCCATTCATCTTTCGATGGACACTAAGGCTCCTTCCACAGTTTGGCTATTGTGGACGTCGCTGCTATAAACATCGGGGTGCAGGTGTCCTGGGGTTTCACTTCATCTGTATCTTTGGGGTAAATCCCCAGCAGTGAAATTCCTGGGTTGTAGAATACCTCTATTTTTAACTTCTTGAGGAACCTCCACACTGTTTTCCAGGGTGGCTGTACCAGTTCACATTGTCACCAACAGTGCAAGAGGGTTCCCCTTTCTCCACATCCTCTCCAACATTTATTGTTTAATGTCTTGTTAAGTTTCGCCATTCTCAATGATGTGAGGTGGTATCTCGTTGTGGTTTTGATTTGTATTTCCTGATGGCAAGGGATGCAGAGCATTTTCTCATGTGCTTGTTGGCCATGTCTGTGTCTTCTTCTGTGAAATTTTTGTTCATGTCTTTTGCCCATTTCATGATTGGATTCTTTGTTTCTTTGCTGTTGAATTTGATAAGTTCTTTATAGATCTTGGATACTAGGCCTTTATCTGATAGGTCATTTGCAAATATCTTCTCCCGTTCTGTAGATTTTCTTTTAGTTTTGTTGACTGTTTCTTTTGCTGTGCAGAAGCTTTTTTTTTTTTTAAGATTTTATTTACTATTTATTTATTCATGAGAGACACACAGAGAGAGAGAGAGAGAGAGAGAGGCAGAGACACAGGCAGAGGGAGAAGCAGGCTCCATGCAGGGAGCTCGACATGGGACTCAATCCTGGGTCTCCAGGACCAGGCCCTGGACTGAAGGCAGTGCTAAACCGCTGAGCCACCCAGGCTGCCCTGTGCAGAAGCTTTTAATCTTGATGAAGTCCCAATAGTTCATTTTTGTTTTTGTTTCCCTTGCCTTCATAGATATATCTTGCAAGAAGTTACTGTGGCCAAGTTCAAAAAGGGTGTTGCCTGTGTTCTCCTCTAGGATTTTGAGGGATTCTTGTCTCCAATTTAGATCTTTCAACCATTTTGAGTTTATCTTTGTATGTGGTATAAGAGAATGGTCTAGTTTCATTCCTTGGTACATGGCTGTCCAATTTTCCCAGCACTATTTATTGAAGAGACTGTCCTTTTTCCAGTGGAGAGTCTTTCCCGCTTTGTCGAATATTAGTTGACCATAGAGCTGAGGGACCATTTCTGGGTTCTCTATTCTGTTCCATTGATCTATGTGTCTGTTTTTGTGCCAGTACCACACTGCCTTGATGATCACAGCTTTGTAGTACAACTTGAAATCCAACATTTTGTGATGCCCACGGCTCTGGTTTTCTTTTTCAATTCCCCTGTCTATTGGGGTCTTTTCTGATTCCACACAAATCTTAAGATTATTGTTCCAACTCTCTGAAGAAAGTCCATGGTATTTTGATAGGGATTGCATTGAATGTGTAAATTGCCCTGTGTAACATAGACATTTTCACATTTATTCTTCCAATCCATGAGCATGGAATGTTTTTCCATCTCTTTGGGTCTTCCTCAATTTCTTTCAGAAGTGTTCTGTAGTTTTTAGGATATAGATCCTTTATCTCTTTAGTTAGGTTTATTCCTAGGTATCTTATGCGTTTGGGTACAATTGTAAATGGGATTGACTCCTTAATTTCTCTTTCTTCGGTCTCATTGTTAGTATATAGAAATGAAACTGATTTCTGGGCATTGATTTTTGTATCCTGTCACATTACCAATTGCTGTATGAGTTCTAGCAATCTTAGGGTGGAGTCTCTTGGGTTTTCTATGTACAGTATCATATCGTCTGTGAAGAGGGAGAGTTTGACTTCTTCTTTGCCCATTTGAATGCCTTTTATTTCTTTTTGTTGCCTGATTGCTGAGGCTAGGACTTCTAGGACTATGTTGAATAGTAGTGGTGAGAGTGGACATCTCTGTCGTGTTCCTGATCTTAGAGGAAAGGCTCCCAGTGTTTCCACATTGAGAATGATATTTGCTGTGGGCTTTTCATAAATAGCTTTTAAAATATTGAGGAATGTTCCCTCTACCCCTACACTTTGAAGAGTTTTAATCAGGAATGGATGCTATATTTTGTCAAATGCTTTGTCTGCATCTATTGAGAGGATCATATGGTTCTTGTTTTTTTTCTCTTGTTGATATGATCTATCACGTTGATTGTTTTATGAGTGTGAAACCATCATTGCATATCAGGGAGAAATCCCATTTGGTCATGGTGAATAATCCTTTTATTGCTCTGTTGGATCCTATTGGCTAGTATCTTGTTGAGAATTTTTGCATCTGTGTTCATCAAGGATATTGGTCTATAATTCTCCTTTTTTGTGGGGTCTTTGTCTGGTTTTGGAATTAAGGTGATGCTGGCTTCGTAGAACGAGTTTGGAAGTATTCCCTCCATTTCTATGCTTCAAAAGAGCTTTAGTAGAATAGGTATGGTTTCTTCTTTAAACATTTGATAGAATTCCCCTGGGAAGCCATTTGACCCAGGACTTTTGCATCTTGGGAGGTTTCTGATGACTGCTTCAACCTCCTCCCTGGTTATTGGCCTGTTCAGGTTTTGGTAATTTGTGGTTTTCCAGAAATACATCTATTTCCTCTAGATTGCTTAATATATTGGCATATAGCTGCTCATAATACGTTTTTAAAATCGTTTCTATTTCCTTGGTATTGGTTGTGCTCTCTCCTCTTTCATTCATGATTTTATTAATTAGAGTCTGTTTGTTTTTAATAATGCTGGCTAATGGTTTATCTATCTTATTAATTCTTTCGAAGAATCAGTTCCTGGTTTTGTTAACCCATTCTACAGTTTTTCTGGTCTCTATTTCATTGAGTTCTGCTTGAATCTATTATCTCTCTTCTGCTGGGTGTAGGCTTTATTTGCTGTTCTTTCTCCAGTTCCTTTTGGTGCAAGGTTAGCTTGTGTATTTGAGTTTTTTCCAGTTTTTTTGAGGGATGCTTATATTGGGATGTATTTCCTTCTCAGGACTGCTTTCGCTGTATCCCAAAGATTTTGAATGGTTGTATCTTCATTTTCATTAGTTTCCATGAATCTTTTTAATTCTTCTCTAATTTCCTGATTGACCCTTTCATCTTTTAGCAGGGTGTTCTTTAACTTCCAAGTGTTTGAGTTGCTTCCAAATTTCTTCTCAACTAGATTGAGTTCTAGTTTCATGCATATCTTCTCATTTAGGGCCCAGAATATATCCTGCCAGCCCTTTCTGGCCTGCCAGGTCTCTGCAGAGATGTCTTCTGCTAATCTAAGATTTCTCCCCATATAAGTTAGGAATCTCTTGTCTCTCGCTGCTTTAAGGATTTTCTCTTTATCTTTGGAATTTGCAAGTTTCACTATTAAATGTCGAGGTGTTGCATGGTTTTTATCGACTGGGGTGGGAGGAACCTCTCTATCTCTTGAATCTGAATGCCTGTTTCCTTCCCCAAATTAGAGAAGTTCTCAGCTATGATTTGTTCAAATATGCTTTCTGGCCCTCTGGCCCTCCGGCCTTCTCTGGAATCCCAATTATACGTAGATATTTCCTTCTGATGCTATAATTTTTTCCCCTTAACCTTACCTCATGGTCTTTTAATGGTTTTTCTCTTTTTTCCTCAGCTTCCTTCCTTGCCATCAACTTGTCTTCTATGTTGCTCACTCTTTATTCCACCTCATTAACCCTCATCGTTACAACCTCCAGTTTGGATTGCAACTCATTTAATTGATTTTTAATTTGGGCCTGATTAGATTTAAATTCTGCAGGCATGAAGTCTCTTGAATCCTTTATGCTTTTTTCCAAAGCTACTAGTAGCTTTATAATTGTGCTTCTGAATTGGCTTTCTGACATCAAATTGTAATCCAAATTCTGTAACCCTGTGACAGAGAGTACTCCTTATGATTCTTTCTTTTGTGGTGAGTTCTTCCTTCTAGTCATTTTGCTCAGTGTAGAGTGGCTGTATGAGCGGGCTGAGTCAAGAATATCAACCACAACCTAAGGCAATTTCACCCTAGATGATTCTGATGAGGTCAGAGACCAGAAATTGAAAACAAAGATCAGAACAAAACAAAACAAAAGGACCACTAAAGTGAAAAACAAATTTTAAAACAAAGTAGTAAAAATAAAAGGCCAAGAATCCCAAGAAGAGAAAAAAGCAGAAATAGAGAGGAAAAAAGAAAAAAGAAGAAGAAAAGGAGAAGAAGAAAAAAAGGGAGGGGACTGGAAGATAGTGGTGGTGATGAAGTTGTTGTGGAGGGAGATTGTAGTCTACCTGAGGGGTTCTAGAGGGTGATCCTCTTGGTTATAAGTATATTAAGTTCTGTATGTTAGAAGATGCTCAGTCCCAAATTTATATAAGTTAGAAATGCTTGTAGAGAGCCTCAACATTGACCACCAAAACATAAATGAGATAAAAGAGGGGGGCAGAATTGGAATGAGGAATCTCACAGAATGAACCAGCACAGTATACCACCTGGTTCTGGGTACATTATGGTCATGTTTTAGAAGGCATTAACTTCTGCCATTGTAGAACAAAATGAGACAGAGAAAACAAAAAACACAAAACAAAACAAAAATATCAAATATCTCCCAAAATTAAGTTGAGTATGTTAAAGGGACTCTAGAAGTGGAAAATATATCTAAGACCTGTAATTGTAAAAATATGAAAGTCAAAAAGGAAGAAACTTAAAAATGAAGAGGTAGTAAAATATTTTAGTTAAGGTGGGAAAAGAGAAAAAAAAAGGAAATTTATAGTCTGATACAAAAAGAAGTTGTACTGGAAAAAGGAAAAAAGAAAAAAGGAGGGGTACCCTCTGGTTCTAGATACTGTAAATCCCTCAGCTTCCCCTGGAGTTTTCCAGCGCTGAAGAACTTGCTCTTCCCCTGTCCTTCCAGCTGGTCTTCTGGGGGAGGGGCCTGCTGTGCTGACTCCCAGGTGTGTGCACCTGGGGGAGCTGCCCCGCCCCCCCCCCCCCGGTGCTAGGCTCAGTGGGAGCTGTTGACCCCATGAGGCCCCTGTTCCCTGGCGGCCCCGCCCCTCCCAGGCACAGGGTGACACCAGGAGGAACAACACTGGCAGTGGCCAGCTCTCCAGCCCTGGAGTCAGCTCCCCCAGTAACTACCGCAGCTCCTAGTCTGCTGTGGCCTGGATGCTCCGGGGGCCGGGGGGCGCTGATCTGCACAGCTCGGTGTCCCCACTGTCCTGTGCCCTCCTAGCCTCCACCTGTTCCGGGGGGGAGCGCAGGATCCTGGGCTGTGTCCCCCCGCGCCCTGGGCTCCGGGGCCTGCGCTGCTGGAATCACGCTCCCTAGGGTGCAGCTCCCGAAGGCAGCAGGGCACAGCCCCCTCGCCCGGAGCCCCCGCCTGACCCAGCGGCTTCTCCCCGAGGCCCCGCCAGGTACGTGCTCCAGCCCGTTACCGAGATCCGCCTACGGTGTGCGCCGCGCTCTCCCCCAGGTGCACCTCCTCTGTTGGTGACCCAGGAAACTTGGGGGCTTCACTGTCCCTCCTGCGGTTCTGCCCGAGTTCCCTGCTGAGCGCCCTTCCATCCGGAAGACTCCAGTGCAGATTTTTAAAATTCCCGCTTTTCCAAGGCTGGGCTTTCCTGTCCAGAGCCTCTCACCCCTAGGCCTTAGCCCGGCTCCTCGCGGGGCCCCTCCTGCACTGGATTCTTTTTTATTTTTTTCCGCCTTCCTCCCTCGTTAGAAGTGCAATCTCCTCTCTGTAGCATTCCAACTATTCCAACTTTTCTCTCGTTAAATCCCAGGCCGAATTCATAGGTTTTCAGGATGATTTGAAAGTGATCTAAGTAAGTTGGTGGGGACAGGTGACTTGGGGACCCTACTCCTCCACCATCTTGCCTGAATTTAGCCTCAGTTTCTTTATCTGTAAAATGGTAAAGCCAATGCTTTCTTGAGAAACTATCATAAAATTCAGAGTAAATAATATATGCAAGAAACCTAGAATAATATTTGGCACATAATAGATCTATTGTTGATTTTTATTATTTAAAAAATAGGCTAATTTTGCATTTTTAATATTGATCTGCAAAATTCTATACCTTTTTAATTAAAGTTCATTCTGTTGTTTATAATTAATTATTAAATCCATAAGACTCGGTTTCATAATTAGCTCTTTTTTATCTCACTGTCTTTGAACTCAACAATTGGCTTGGCTGATTTTTAAGCTGAGATCAGCCTTTCCCTGAGTTTTCTAATTGGACTGACACTACTAAATGGACTAGTTTTTGCACATGGTTCTTAAAACAAAGCCCAAAAGGCACTCTGGACAAAGTATGAAATCTGCCTTTTCTCCTGATTGCTGAGCCCTTCTCAGATTGATCAGCTCACTGGGTAGAATTCAAAAGTCACTTTCATTTGAAATTGGATAACCATCAAATCACCCTATTACTATTAAAAGCCAGGATGCGCACCATAACTAATCCCAAGACTAAGGCATGTTCCCCATAGATTCAGAACCTGGCTGTCCCTAAAGCCCAAAATATTGGCCCTTTCTGATTTATGTGGCTTACTATATAACAGGAAAATTAAAGCCTAATTTAAAATCACTTTTTTAAAATAGTTTTTATTGAAACATTTTAATCAAAGTGTTTTCATCTTGAAGGTGATCAAAATTAAGCTATGTTTTCAGATGTAAGCAGTTTCCATGACTTCCTTCTGAAAGAAAAACTAAAAATGAAAGTGAATCCCTGATACTTCTGAAAAGGTATTCAGGGGCTTATAGGCGATAGAGGCATGTTTCAATTTTGACTTTTTAAAAAATTAATAAAGAGTAATTAACATTTCTACTCTCAGACAGCATTTTGAGGGACCTCCAAGTATGATTCAAGTACAAGTGAAGATCCAAAGAGCACCATACCCAGTTTCCCACACAGCTGAACACAGCCAGCTGCCAGAGTGCACATGGCCACTAAACAGTTGTAAAGGACTTTTATTTTTATTAGTCAACTGTTTGATCCACATCATAATGGACTATTGGTTAAATTCAGGAAGTTTAGCGGCACCTGGGTTCAGCTCAGGTCATGATCTCAGGGTCCTGGGATTGAGCCCTGTACTCGGGCTCAGTGAGGAGCCTGCTTCTTCCTCTCCCTCTGCTCCTCCTCTCTGTGCTCTCTCCCTCCCTTTCAAATGAATAAGCAAAATATTTTTTAAAAATTAAAAATAGGGGCACCTGGGTGGCTCAGTGGTTGAGCATCTGCCTTTGACTGGGGTGGTAATCCCAGGGTCCTGGGATCGAGTCTCACATCAGGCTCCCTGCAGGGAGCCTGCTTCTCCCTCTGCCTATGTCTTTGCCTCTCTCTGTTTCTCTCATGAATAAATAAAATCTTAAACTATAACATAAAATAAAAAATAAGTTCGGGCAATCTAAGGAGCATCGGCATTAATACTCAATTTAAATAGGAGCATAAAAGTAATGATAATTCTCAAATTTCACCTCATAGTCATCTTTTTCAGAATTCTAAATTGCATTCATCTGATAAAAGTTCTTATATAGGACCTCAAGATGTCTCCAATACTGTGAAAGTAAAGTTATGAAGATAAAATAGAGTGACAATTACATTAAATTTGGCTTTCTAATTCACTGGGAAAAAAGGTCATCCATATTCATAAGGCATTACAGAGAAGGGCTTACAAAATGGCAGGCAGAAATTTTTCTATCTCATCACATGCAAACAAAACACAAAAAAAGATACAAAATAAAGCAATTGCTTTTTACTTAAAACACAAAATGCAAGAACTCCAAACATCAGATTTTTTTTAAATGCACACATTTTCTTCTATTTCAGATGCCTCTAAACAATGTTATAGGGCATCATGATGCAGCTTGCTCTTGGGATGGTAGGGGGAAAAGGTTATTTGTTCTATTCTTACAATTCTTCTAAAGGTTTAATATTCATTCAAACTTTTAAAAATTAATCTATATTTAAATATCTTTTTAATCCTAAAATCAAACACAAAGTAATGTTTTTAATTTATTGGTTGAACCACACTATCAATTTAAAGTAAAAGTATAGGGGTATCTTGGGTGGCTTAGCCAGTTAAATGTCCCACTCAATTACAACTCAGGTCATGATCTCAGGATCATGAGAAAGAGCCCAGAATGGAGCCTACTTGAGATTCTCTCTCCCTCTCTCTCTGCCCCTCTATCCTCTGTCTCTCTCTAAAATATATATATATTTATATTTATATATTTTATATATAGTTGTTATATATATAACAAAATAGTATATATTTCTTTCTAAATACATTTAAATACTTGGCAATCATTACTTAAATGTATGACACTTAAGGTCCATTAAAGATACTGCTGAAAGGTCTCTTATCAACCTTTCTCTACCCTCAGAAAACTATTTAACAACCAGAATTCCATTTTGCAAACACAACCACAAAAAGTCTTCCCTCCACAAATACCTCATTCCTAGTATTTCTGCTCTGATCCTTTCAGTTTTTCTCTCAGTCTATAATCCCCCACCTGGCCCCTTTCTACTTTTTTTTTTCAATCTATCTAGAACCTATGTTATCCAGTGAATAATTTTAATTACTCTCTCACCAGAATTTTCAACTCCCTTGCCCTCTGTTTTCTATCATACCTATCTATCAAACTTGCAACTCTGGACCAATATAACCATCTGCCTTCTAAATTCATTCATTGGAGAAAACTGAACAATTGTGTCTGTTGGGAAACTCTAAATTATGGCTTCCAATTATACCAGTTGTGAAGTTATGTGTCTCTTGGCTCCAAATCAACCCTTGTATACTCTTCTCTGAGATATACAAGTGTCTCTCTTGGAGTTGAGACACTGTAAACCACATTTTCTCCATCCTGCAGTTGATCAGTGATGAACATAATGGAGCCTGGGCATTTACATTTTTGATACTCCAACTCCTTTCATAGTAATAGATAATCTCATTATTTCATTCCATCACTTTTGAAAATTACATGATAAAATAATATTGTGAAGTGAAAAAAAATCTTATTTTAGATAAGAATATTAAAGTATTGGGATGCCTGGATGGCGCAGCAGTTGAGCATCTGCCTCTAGCTCAGGTCATGATCCCAGGGTCCTGGGATCGAGTCCCGCATCAGGCTCCTCACAGGGAGCCTGCTTATCCTTCTGCCTACATCTCTGCCTCTCTCTGTGTGTCTCTCATGAATAAACAAATAAAACCTTTTTTTAAAAAAAAGAATAAGCATTTATGACCACTCTATTTCTCCCCATCCTTCTCAGCATTAAATATTTTTGAGTGTCTACTTTCTGAAGACATTATGCTTAGGTGTTGGGCTTGCCTAAGCAAATAGGTGCAGTCTGAGGCAGAACTCTTTCTTTAGTCTCCCTAGGACATGCTGGTAATAAGTAATGTTGGTAAACGGTCTTTTAAAAAAGCATTGTGTGCTTAAGAAGTATTGACAGCAGATTCTCCCATCCCACCCCAGGGTCCACCTGGTGGGTTCCATCGGACCATTTGTATTAGCTTTAGCAGTCACAGTGTCGTTATAAGCTCTCTGAATCCCCCCTAAAGCTGTTGGAAGAAAGGAGGGCAGGAAAGAAGGGAAGGGGAAAGGAAAGGAGGGAAGAAAGAGAGGGAGGGAGGGAAGGAGAGAGAGAAGGAGGAAGGAAGGAAGGAAGGGAGGAAGGAAGGAGAAAAAGAGGAGGAAGGAAATATCTGTGTTTCAAAAAATAAGAGATTGTGTTCAAATGAGAAAATTGATCAGTTCACAAATTATGAAAAACAGGCTCCCAATTTACCAAACCCACAAATACCTCAGAACTCTTGAATATATTACCTCTTTAGAAGAATAAACTTTAAATACATGCACAAACACACACACACCATAGCTTGCGTGGCTCTGTTCAAATAATATTTAAAGCCATTTACAGTAATAGAGCTAACAGAGGGACACCCGGGTGGCTCAGCAGTTGAGCTTCTGCCTTCTGCTCAGGGCAAGATCCCAGAGTATTGGGATCGAGTCCCACATCGGGATCCCTGCATGGAGCCTGCTTCTCCCTCTGCCTGTGTCTCTGCCTTTCTCTGTGTGTCTCTCATGAATAATAAATAAAATCTTTTTTAAAAAAAAAATAGTGCTAATAGAATCTGAATCACTAGAATCTGCCTCTTTGTAACTCTGTCCATTTGTCTAGCTACCATCCAAGGAAATAGGGCAAGTCTCATCCCTCAACTGTTTTAAGTCTGTTCGTGTAACTCCCATAAATCTGTTCTCTAAGCTGAACACCCCAGGATCCTTCTACTCTTCCTTGACTGATAGGACTTCAGTTCTCATGACTGCTTTTCTCTGAAGTATCCCATTTCGTCCACATCAAAGCAGCACTCCTGATAACAGGGCACTCTTGCAGAGTGGACTGGCACTTGCAAAACCAAATATTATACTGCCAATATTGCACCCAAGAATGGACTATTCTTTGCTTCTTTTTGATATTTTCAACTAAGACTCGGTTTTGCATCTGCTATAAAAACAGTCACCCCAGGTCGTGCCTTGGTGGCTCAATTGTTGAGAGTGTCCCTTTGGTTCAAGTCATGATCTTAGGGTCCTAGGATCAAGTTTCACATTGGGCTTACTGCAGGAAGCCTGCTTCTCTCTCTGCCTATGTCTCTGCCTCTCTCTCTCTCTCTCTCTCTGTCTATCATGAATAAAAAAATAAAACCTTAAAAAAAAAAGTCACCCTACCTGCACCAACATCTGTGCCTGTTCAGTCTACCAATGACTATTTCTCAGCAATCCTCAACTATATCATGTTATTCAAAAATGTGCAGCTGTATATTTAGAATGATGGGGTTAGGGATCCCTGGGTGGCGCAGCGGTTTGGCGCCTGCCTTTGGCCCAGGGCGCGATCCTGGAGACCCGGGATCGAATCCCACATCGGGCTCCTGGTGCATGGAGCCTGCTTCTCCCTCTGCCTGTGTCTCTGCCTCTCTTTCTCTCTGTGTGACTATCATAAATAAATAAAAACTTAAAAAAAAAATTAAAAAAAAAATAGAATGATGGGGTTAGATCCTAGAGTTCATAGTTATGCTTTGCAAATAAAGCATTGTATGGCTGTTAAAATTTTACAAAGGATATGCTCTCCAGCTGCTCTTCTCTCTCTAAATTAATTAGCTTTGCTGAAGATGTTTAATCTCAGGAGCTCATTCTATACGGTATTCAGGATTAGTCCTTACAGCAGTGTTATATTTCATATCTTAAGTCAGAATTTTATTGTTTTGGGCTGTTACAAGATCTGAAAACAAAATAGATATATAGTATGATTTTTTAAGATGATAAGAATCAAACAAAAAAAAATCTTGGTCTATAAATAAATTAAGGGGACAATATACAAACCAGCAAGATGACATCAGACCAACATGTCACCACATCATTTTAACTATATAAGTAATAAAATAGCCAGTATTTGTTTACTGATTTTTATGTGCCAAAGATAGTTCTAAGTGCATTTATACCTATCTCATTTAATCCTCAGAATAGCCTTATGAGGTGGGTATTGTTATTCTCTGTATTTTACAGATGAGGAAATGGAAACCTAAAGAACTTCAAAACATGCTTGTGTTACACAGCTAGTGAGTGACAGAATCAAGATTTGAAACCAAGCTATACTGAACCCATACCACTTTCTGGTTTCCATTGCAACCAGTCAAAGGTACTGTGCCCCAAAAAAATCGAGTGATGTTATGTAAACACATGGAGTGTGTGTAATCAATCAGGTTTCAGCTCGTATAACCTTTCTAAGAATAATTTGACACTCTCCATCAAAAGCCTTACAATTTACCATGCAGAAATTGAATAAGTGTTGAAATACGTATGCTCAGGGTGGCTCAGTCAGTTAAGCATCTGACTCAGTTTGGCTCAGGTCATGATCTCAGGATCCTGAGATCAGAGTCTTCATTCAGCAGAGTCTGCTTGAGATTCTCTCCCCACCCACTTCTTCCCTTTCTGCTCCTGCCCCATGCTCATATACTCTCTTTAAAATTAATTAATTAATTAAATATTTTCAAGAATTATGATTTAGATCTCTAAAGACATAAAAGGTGTAGATACAACTTACTGAAAATGCATGTATAAAACAGAATCTAAAAGATGATATTGTTTATAAAAACATACATATCATTATATATATATATATATATATACATCTACTGACTTTTAAAAGCTCAGAGAGATATAGAATAAAATGACATCAAAATGTGTCTCTACTAATATATGCTCATTGAAAAAAAAAAACAAAATGTGTCTCTGTATATTTTCCCATTATTTCTTCATTTCTCTACATTAAACATGTATTTTTTATTAAAGAAATGATAGTTTTGGGATCCCTGGGTGGCGCAGCGGTTTAAGAAATGATAGTTTTAATTCCTATCTAATGATAGTTTTAAAAAAGAATGGTCAAAAAGATATATACGTTTGCTTAAATATGAAGAATCCATGATCTTATCTTTGTGAAAATCTGTGTATTCTTTATATATATAATGTATAATATATATAACATATATGTGTATTACTTATGTTAATATATTACATTAAAAGAAAATACAATAAATTTACCATTATCTCTGAGCAGTAGAATTAAAGATGTATTTTATTTTTCTTCATTTTGTTTGCATTTTAACTGTATGCTGCATTTGTAATTAAAATGTGTTATTTTAAAAGATCTATTATTGATAAGTATTAATGAGTTGTATGAAAAATTGAGCTTAAAATAGCATAGCCATAGCGCGCGCGCACACATACACACACACACACACAAAAGGCATTAGTGCTCAAAATGGGTTAAACAAATGTAAATTGTTAATTCTTTCTTAGTGCTCAGAGACTTGTCCACTGTGATGCTCCGTGAAGAAGATTAAAATTAAAGCATTAACAAAACTTGAAAAGATAAGGATTTCAGGAGCAGTTCTGAAATGTCCTTAATACAAAACGCACACAAAAAGCCATCAATTTGTTTCTGAGACTTTTTTAAAATGACAAATAGGAAACATTAGACTTTTGTTATTAGGTAAAAGAGATTCATTCAATAAAAGTCTTAATGCTAAATGGAGCTACCTTGAGATTTCTGCATAATATTAAAATTAAGTTTCCAAATATATGAAAATTACATATTATACACTTGTGTAATAATAATTCCATGTTGTACAAGCAAGAAATTTGTCAAAGTAGAGACGGATAACACATTAAACAATCTCTAATTGAAACAGAGTATAGCTCATTATGTTCTTTCCAATAGCTCTACACTAACTTGTACAGAAGGCAGGAACAAAAAAAAAAGAGAGAGAGAGAGAGAGAGCGAGTTAAATGCAAGCTGAACAAAGTTTGTACAAGGGGAATAATTTTCTGTCAGAGAACAAGAAATGATACACATAATTTAAGGTTAAATAGGAATACTAATAAAGAATCAATAGTTTTGACAACTTAGGGCAATTACTCTGTAGAAAAAAAAGGATCATATGAGGTAATAAAAAAATTTCACAATAATTAGAAATTCAGAGTTACTTGAGTCTCATTCTAGTCTAATAAAATATATATCAAATCTGTCTACCTTAAGAATGAGAAATAGAATAGTGAATAATGAAAGCACTGAAAATGCAGCATGGAAGACAATTCTAAGAGAAATACCACCCAAAACCATGACGGAGTCCTAATTTTCTCCAGGCTAAAAGGTGTAATCAATATTCTTCCCAACCATTTGATTAAATGATTAAAGAGTTAAGATGCCCAGATACTAAAAGCTTCACTTGCCTAAGATTAATGTGCATCCTTGTCAGAAAACAGATCATTCCCAAAAATAATGAATAAGTGGAACCAACAGAGGCTAGATTTGGACAGTTTTGTGGCCTTATAAGCAAAAAAGAGAAATACTTTAAGAAAAGCCTTTGTCATATGTGGTTTCAAGGCAAGAGCTATCATTTCCCACAAAAAGCAACAGTGCCACAGTACAAATCTAGGAGCACAAGTCACGTGGAACACAATGGTGACTTAATACTAGGCAGTGCGAAGAAAACACTGATGAAACAGATCCACTGACATCAAATAAATGTCATAAAAGGGAACACTTAATTTTAATGTCATTAACTGCAAAGGACTGGACTTTCTATAGACTTAGTTAAATATCTCAGTAAAAAGCATTGCTTAAATACACAGGAAGATTTTGTGTGTGTGAAAAAAGTCTATTGTTTTCTTTTTTGTACAATTTTCAACTGACTTCTTGTTTCATTAGCTAGGATTAGCACAGAAATGCAGCTCTGTTAACAGGCAATCACAGGGTCTGTACAGATAGAGGGTTAGTTCAGTCCTTCAGGAGTCAGCTACAAGATGAAGGGTGAAGGACAACTAGCCTAACAAAGTTTCTCAGCAATATATCCACCATTAGAGTCATTTCATGGAATTAAGTCAGTGTACCCTCTTCCGAGCACCTGTCAAATGCAACTAGGAGACACCTGAGGAATTTGTTAGTTAAAACTGCATTCATTCCAAGATGCTTCAGTCATCTGAGGGGCATTGACTCACTTCACGCCTCTTCTCTAGGGGGAAATCTCTCCAGAGCTGGTATGTCAGCAAGAACTCCAGTCATTCTGAGTTTTTGCTCTGCCTTTCTTGGTGTATGACTTTCTTCCTCAAGGTCACAAAATGACTTCTGCAAGTTCTATCCCCTGTTAAAAAGCTGAAAAATGACAAGAACAAAAAAATAACCTGAGAACTCCAGAAACCAGTTTTACTTATTTTTTTACATTTGTTTTTATTTAAATTCAATTTGCCAACACATAGTATAACACCCAGTACTCATCCCATCAAGTGCCCTCCTCAGTGCCCATCACCCAGTTACCCCATCCCCCTCCACCCATCTCCCCTTCTGCAACACTGTTTCCCAGAGTTAGGAGACTCTTCATGGTTTGTCTCCCTCTCTAATTTTTCCCACTCAATTCCTTTCCTTTCCCTTGTAATCCCTTTCACTATTTTTTATATTCCCCAAGTGAGTGAATCCATATGATGATTGTCCTTCTCCAACTGACTTACTTCACTCAGCATAATACCCTCCAGTTCCATGTCGAAGCAAATGGTAGGTATTCATCCTTTCTAATGGCTGAGTAATATTCCATTGTATATATAGACCACATTTCCTTTATCCATTTATCTGTTGAGGGAAATCCTGGCTCCTTCCAAAGTTTGGCTATTGTGGACATTGCTGCTATAAACATTGGGTGCAGGTGTCGCAGAGTTTCACTGCATCTGTATCTTTGGGGTAAATCCCCAGCAGTGAAATTCCGCTATTTTTAACTTCTTGAGGAACCTCCACGCTGTTTTCCAGGGTGGCTGTACCAGTTCACATTCCCACCAACAGTGCAAGAGGGTTCCCCTTTCTCCACATCCTCTCCAACATTTATTGTTTAATGTTTTGTTAATTTTCCCCATTCTCAATGATGTGAGGTGGTATCTCATTGTGGTTTTGATTTGTATTTCCCTGATGGCAAGTGATGCGGAGCATTTTCTCATGTGCTTGTTGGCCATGTG
Source organism: Canis aureus (assembly GCF_053574225.1). NCBI lineage: Eukaryota > Metazoa > Chordata > Mammalia > Carnivora > Canidae > Canis > Canis aureus. Next base: position 20,461,279 of record NC_135619.1, read on the forward strand.
TATATCATCTTTGGTGAAATTTCTGTTCATGTATTTTGCCCATTTCATGATTGGATTTCTTGTTTCTTGGGTGTTGAGTTTGATATGTTCTTTATAGATCTTGGACACTAGCCCTTCAACTGATATGTCATTTGCAAATATCTTCTCCCATTGTGTAGGTTGTCTTTTAGTCTTGTTGACTGTTCCTTTTGCTGTGCAGAAGCTTTTTATCTTGATGAAGTCCCAATAGTTCATTTTTGCTTTTGTTTCCCTTGCCTTCATAGATGTATCTTGCAAGAAGTTACTGTGGCCAAGTTCAAAAAGGGTGTTGCCTGGGTTCTCCTCTAGGATTTTGAGGGATTCTTGTCTCCAGTTTAGATCTTTCAGTCACTTTGAGTTTATCTTTGTGTATGGTGCAAGAGAATGGTCTAGTTTAATTCTTCTGCATGTGGACGTCCAATTTTCCCAGCACCATTTATTGGAGATTGTCCTTTTTCCAGTGGATAGTCTTTCCTATTTTGTTGAATATTAGTTGACCATAGAGCTGAGGGACCATTTCTGGGTTCTCTATTCTGTTCCATTGATCTATGTGTCTGTTTTTGTGCCAGTACCACACTGCCTTGATGATCACAGCTTTGTAGTACAACTTGAAATCCGGCATTGTGATGCCCCTAGCTCTGATTTTCTTTTTCAATATTCCCCTGGCTATTTGGGGTCTTTTCTGGTTCCACACAAATCTTAAGATTATTGTTCCAACTCTCTGAAGAAAGTCCATGGTATTTTGATAGGGGTTGCATTGAATGTGTAAATTGCCCTGCGCAACATAGACATTTTCACATTTATTCTTCCAATCCATGAGCATGGAATGTTTTTCCATCTCTTTGGGTCTTCCTCAATTTTTTTCAGAAGTGCTCTGTAGTTTTTAGGGTATAGATCCTTTACCTCTTTGGTTAGGTTTATTTCTAGGTATCTTATGCTTTTGGGTATAATTGTAAATGGGAATGATTCCTTAATTTTTCTTCAGTCTCATTGTTAGTGTATAGAAATGAAACTGATTTCTGGGCATTGATTTTTGTATCCTGCCACATTACCAATTGCTGTATGAGTTCTAGCAATCTTAGAGTGGAGTCTCTTGGGTTTTCTATGTACAGTATCATATCGTCTGCGAAGAGGGAGAGTTTGACTTCTTCTTTGCCCATTTGAATGCCTTTTATTTCTTTTTGTTGCCTGATTGCTGAGGCTAGGACTTCTAGGACTATGTTGAATAGCAGTGGTGAGAGTGGACATCCCTGTCGTATTCCTGACCTTAGAGGAAAGGCTCTCAGTTTTTCCACATTGAGAATATTTGCTGGGCTTTTCATAAATAGCTTTTAAGATATTGAGGAATGTTCCCTCTACCCCTACACTTTGAAGAGTTTTAATTGGGAATGGATGCTATATTTTGTCAAATGCTTTGTCTGCATCTATTGAGAGGATCATATGGTTCTTGTTTTTTCTCTTGTTGATATGATCTATCACATTGATTGTTTTATGAGTGTGGAACCATCATTGCATATCGGGGAGAAATCCCACTTGGTCATGGTGAATAATCTTCTTAATATGCTGTTGGAGCCTATTGGCTAGTATCTTGTTGAGAATTTTTGCATCTGTGTTCATCAAGGATATTGGTCTACAATTCTCTTTTTTGGTGGGGTCTTTGGTTTTGGAATTAAGGTGATGCCGGCCTCCTAAAACGAGTTTGGAAGTATTCCCTCCCTTTCTATGCTTCAAAAGAGCTTTAGTAGAATAGGTATTATTTCTTCTTTAAACATTTGGTAGAGGGATCCCTGGGTGGCTCAGTGGTTTAGCGCTCCCTTCAGCCCAGGGCGTGATCCTGGAGTCCTGGGATCCAGTCCCACATCAGGCTCCCTGCATGGAGCCTGCTTCTCCCTCTGCCTGTCTTTCTCTCTCTCTCTCTCTTTCTGTCTCTCTCTCTCTCTCGAATAAATAAATAAAATCTTTTTTCAAAAATTGAAAAATAAATAAATAAATAAACATTTGATAGAGTTCCCCTGGGAAGCCATTTGGCCCTGGACTTTTGCATCTTGGGAAGTTTTTGATGACTGCTTCAATTTCCTCCCTGGTTATTGGCCGTTCAGATTTTCTATTTCCCCCTGTTCCAGTTTTGGTAATTTGTGGTTTTCCAGAACTATATCCATTTCTTCTAGATTGCCTAATTTGTTTGCATATAGTTGCTCATAATACATTTTTAAAATTGCTTTTATTTCTTTGGTATTGGTTGTGCTCTCTCCTCTTTCATTCATGATTTTATTAATTTGAGTCTTTTTTCTTTTTAATAAGGCTGGCTAGGAGTTTATCTATCTTATTAATTCTTTCAAAGAACCTGCTCCTGGTTTTGTTGATCTGCTCTACAGTTCTTCTAGTCTGTTTCATTCAGTTCTGCTTAAATCTTTATTTTCTCTGTTCTTCTGCTTGGTGTAGGCTTTACTTGCTGTTCTTTCCCAGATTTCTTTAAGTGCGAGGTTAACTTGTGTATTTGAGTTTTTTCCAGTTTTCTGAAGGAGGCTTGTATTGCGATGCATTTCCCTCTTAGGACTGCTTTTGCTGTATCCCAAAGATTTTGAAAAGTTGTATCTTCATTTTCATTAGTTTCCATGAATCTTTTTAATTCTTCTCTAATTTCCTGGTTGACTCATTCATCTTATAGTAGGATGTTCTTTAACCTCCATGTGTTTGAGTTTCTTCCAAATTTCTTCTTGTGATTGAACTCTAGTTTCAAAGCAAAGTGGTCTGAAAATATGCAGGGGACAACCTAATCTTTTGGTATTGGTTGAGACCTGATTTGTGACTGAGTATATGGTCTATTCTGGAGAAAGGGCACTTGAGAAGAATGTGTATTCAATTGTGTTCGGATGGAAAGTTCTGTATATATCTGTGAAATCTGTTTGGTCAAATGTATCATTTAAGGCCCTTGTTTCTTTGGTGATATTGTGCTTAGAATATCTGTCATTTGCTGAAAGTGCTGTGTTGATATCTACTACTATTAGTGTATTATTATCTAAGTATCTCTTTGCTTTGGTTATTAATTGATTGATATACTTGGTGATTCCCAAATTAGGGGCATAAATATTCATTATTGTTAGGTCTTCTTGTTGGATAGACCCTTTAAGTAGGATATAGTGTTCTTTTCATCTCTTACTATAGTCTATGGGATGAACTTTAATTTATCTGATATGAGGATTGCTACCCCAGCTTTCTTTTGAGGACTGTTTGAATGGTAAATGGTTCTCCACCCCCTTTATTTTCAGGCTGGAGGTGTCCTTAGGTCTAAAATGATTCTCTTATAGACAGCATATAGATGGGTCTTGCTTTTTTATCCAGTCAGAAACCCTGCATCTTTTGATGGGATCATTTAGCCCATTCACATTCAGAGTAACTATTGCAAGATACGAATTTAGTGTCATTGTATTGCCTATTCAGTCCCCATTTTTGTGGATTGTTTCTTTAGGCTCCCCCTTAGTTTTACAGGGTCGCCCTTAATGATTCTTGTAGAGCCAGTTTGGTGGTCACATCTTCTTTCAGTTTCTGCCTCTCCCGGGAGCTCTTTATCTCTCCTTCTATTCTGAATGAGAGCCTTGCTGGATAAAGTATTCTTGGCTGCATGTTCTTCTCATTTAGGACCCTGGATATATCCTGCCAGCCCTTTCTGGCCTGCCAGGTCTCTGTGGAGAGGCCTGCTGTTATCCTAATGCTTCTCCCCATAAAGGTTAGGTATCTCTTGTCTCTTGCTGCTTTAAGAATTTTCTCTTTATCTTTGAAATTTGCAAGTTTTACTATTAAATATCGAGGTGTTGAATGGTTTTTATTGATTTTTGGGGGGTGTTCTCTATCTCTTGGATCTGAATACCTGTTTCCTTCCCCAGATTTGGGAAGTTCTCAGCTATGATTTGTTCAAATATACATTGTGGCTCTCTCAATCTCTCTCTCTCTCTCTCTCTCTCTCTCTCTCTCGGCCTCTTCTGGAATCCAACTAGATGTATATTCTTCCTTCTCAATATATCATTTATTTCTCTAACCTTTCCTTGTGGGCTCTTAATTGTTTTTCTCTTTTTCCCTTGGTCTCTTTTCTTTCCATCAACTTGTCTTCTATGTTGCTCACTCTCTTTTCCACCTCATTAACCCAAGCAGTTAGAGCATCCAGTTTGGATTGCATCTCATTTAATCTATTTTTAATTTTGGCCTGATCAGATCTCAATTCCGCAGTAATGAAGTCTCTAGAATCCTTTACACTTTTTTCCAGAGCTACCAGTAGCTTTATAATTGTACTTCTGAATTGAATTTCTGGTATCATATTTAAATCCAAACTCTGTGGCAGAGAGTATTGCTTCCGGTTCTTTCTTTTGTGGTGAATTCTTCCTTCTAGTCACTTTGTCCAGTGCAGAGTGGCTGTATGAGTGGGCTGAGTCAAAAATATCAGCCACAACCAAAGTGAAATACACCCTAGATGATTCTGAAGAGGTCAGAGTCCAGAAAAAGGAAGAAAAGACAAAATAAAAGGACCACTAAAGGGGAAAATAGATCTGCCCTACGACCCAGCAATTGCACTGCTGGGGATTTACCCCAAAGATACAGATGCAGTGAAATGCTGGGACATCTGCACCCCGATGTTTATAGCAGCAATGTCCACAATAGCCAAACTATGGAAGGAGCCTCGGTGTCCATCAAAAGATGAATGGATAAAGAAGATGTGGTCTATGTATACAATGGAATATTGCTCAGCCATTAGAAACGACAAATACCCACCATTTGCTTTGATGTGGATGGAACTGGAGGATATTACGCTGAGTGAAATAAGTCAATCGGAGAAGGACAAACATTATATGGTCTAATTCATTTGGGAAATATAAAAATAGTGAAAGGGAATAAAGGGGAAAGGAGAAAAAATGAGTGGGAAATATCAAAAAGGGAGACAGAACATAAGAGACTCCTAACTCTGGGAAACCAACAAGGGGTGGTGGAAGGGGAGGTGGGTGGGGGGTGGGGGTGACTGGGTGACGGGCACTGAGGGGGCACTTCATGGGATGAGCACTGGATATTATGCTGTATGTTGGCAAATTGAACTACAATAAAAAAATTGTAAAAAAAAGAAAACAAATTTTAAAACAAAGTAATAAAAATAAAAAGCCAAAAACAAAGAAGAAGAAAAAATTTAAAAAATAAAATTTTAAAAAATGGAGAAAAAAAGACTGGATGGTGGTGGTGAGAAACTGGTAGTGGAGGAAGAATGTAGTTTATCTGAGGGGTCCTAGAAGGTGATCCTCTTGGTTCTGAGTGTATTTTGTTCTGTATGTTAGAAGATGATCAATCTCAAATCTATATAAACCAGCGATACTTATATAAAGACACAACATTGACCACAAAAACATAAACAAGATAAGAAAGGGGGGCAGAATGGGAAGGAATAGATAATATAATCTCACAGAATGAACCAACATGGTGTTCCACTTGGTTCTGGGTGTATTTTGGTCATGTGTTAGAAGGTACTGACTTCCACCACTGTAAAACAAAACGAGGCAGGAAAAAAAAAAAAAAACAGAAAACAAATACCCATATCTCGTATATCTACCAAAATTAAGTTGAATACATTGCAGGGAATCCAGAAGTGAAAAATATATGTAAACTGTGAAAGTCAAAAAGGAAAAAACTTGTTAGAAGCAAAAACTTTTCTCTCTGTAAAATTCCAGCTGTTCTCTCTTTAAATCTCAAGTCGAATTCGTAGGTGTTCAGGATGTTTTTAAAGTTATGTAGGGGGATCCCTGGCTGGCGCAGCGGTTTGGCGCCTGCCTTTGACCCAGGGCGCGATCCTGGAGACCCCGGATCAAATCCCAGGTTGGGCTCCCGGTGCATGGAACCTGCTTCTCCCTCTGCCTGTCTCTGCCTCTCTCTCTCTCTCTCTCTGTGACTATCATAAATTTAAAAAAAAATTAAATAAATAAATAAATAAATAAATAAATAAATAAATAAATAAATATAAATAAATAAATAAATAAATAAATAAATAAGTTATGTAGGTAAGTTTGTGGGACCAGATGAGTTGAAGACCCCTACTCTTCTGCCATCTTGCCCTGACTCCCTCTGAAACCAGAGTTTTAAAGCTTCCTCTTCCATTCTTCCCAGATAAGAGTAAGATTAACTTCTGATGCATGTGATTGCTGCTTATAATAGTTTCACCTGCAGATTTAGAATAAATTTTATCTCTGGCTCACAGTGACATTGTAAAGAACAATCAGTTATAACACCTCACCTTTCGAGATGGAAAGACCATTTGGAAATAGGGAAAGACCTCCAGGTAAGTGCCAAATGTCTCACAGCAAAGGGTAAAATGTCCATATCTCTTACCAACTAGGGAAGGGCCAACAGGATGGGCCTGGATTCCTGGCCTACTTTTTTGGTAAACCAGAAATAACAATAGCAGCTACAATAATGTGAGCACTAACTGTATACTGGACACTTCATTAGGTGCTTTATATTTATAAATAAGTATATATTTAGAATATATGCTATATATTCTATTTTTTAATATTTTATTTAAATTCAATTTGCCAGCATATAGAACAGCACTATATATTAAGTATATACTAGAAATAAGTGTAAAGTACTTCGTTGCATGAAATCAGAGTACTTTTCATTACATGAAATTTGAGCAATACTCCTATGTCTGAGGCACTTTTCTGGTAGCACTGTTTTAAAGATGTAGTACCTGAGGATTAGGCTTAAGTAACTTGCTAAAATTACACAGCCAGGAGGCAACAGAGCTGAATTTAACCCTAGATTACATGAGTCGAGTAGGAGACTGACACTCAAATGTTCATAGTCCCCTTCTCAGATGGACTGTGGCAATAGGCCAAATGCTTTACTGAAACACCTGTTGCTCTTCCAGAAACTTAGCATACTTTTAGCTGAACTGCGGAAAAAAAAGGGGGTGGGGGGGTGGGAACAAACTGAATTTGCAAATTCAACAGAGATCCTTGGGTTGCAAAAAAAAACATTCATCTGTGTAGCACCATTTAGTAAGCCCAGGGATCCTGAGCCAGGGGCTTTACAAGATTTTTTTTTTAATTTAGTTGCTAAAATCTTTTGTATGAACTATTATATCTTCCCATAAATTAAATATGAGCCAATATAAATCACTATCATCAATTTAGCTATTACATTCATTTCACAATTGTCTATTGCTACAGGAAAAGTCCTTGTTTGAGCATCATACCAAAAGGATAAATGCCATTGATGCATTTTTCATATTAAACAAATACATACTCAAAACATGAGACAGGGGAGAAACAATAGCAAACCGAAGAATATGAACAATGAGAGTTATTAAAGCCCATGTACCAAACCAAGTTTAAGATAACATAGTAGTACAATGAAATCTGTCCTCATAAAGATAAAGTTATCCTTTATTAAGTTCAAACAACATACTGATGTGTGAAAACTATATGGATAGCATGAGAGAAGAGGATTGTTGACACTCCCTTAAGTCAGTAAAAACTTGTAGTCATAAAGTCTTAGAGGGTAGCAATATACCATGCTCCTTCTGAAAAGTAATAAGGATGCCTAATAATTTTAATAGTTAAAGAACAAGGTTACCCTTCTGGTTTTTGTTTTAATTTGTTTTGTTATCTAAGCAAATGGCCTAATGTTTTGTGAGGCCATGGCTTGGGAAAGTTGGAACCTGAAGTTTTTTGTATGTTTGTTTTGGATTGAGTCTTTTCATTCTTTTCTTTTGCTTTCTTTTTATTAAGGTGCAATTCATACATCATAAAATTAACCATTTCATAATGAACAATTCAGTGGCATTCTCAGTACATTCACAATGTGTGCAATTACCACCTCTATCTAGTTTCAAAACATCTTCCTCACCCCCAGGATAAAACCCTGCACCCACTCAGCCATTACAACCTACAACAGCCTCCCCCAGGCTCTGGCAAACACCAATCTGCTTTCTGTTTCAATAAAGAACTTATGAAATGTGTGTTTTGATAAATTTACCCTGAAGTTTTAAATATTTTTACAAGTTTTTATTATATAATCACTAAGTATAAGGGACAGACTTACAAAATCAAGGAGATGGTACAATCTAGGCTCAGCATTTCTAATGGAATGCCTCCATATTTTTCCTTTCAGTATTTTTACCCACAAATCAACACAGAGCACCATATACTCTGGATGTAAATAACTTCTTGCGCTAAAATAAAGAAAGGTGGGAAGGCTGCCCAGGAAGATTCTCTATCCTTTGGTATCTATGCCAGTTGTCTAGAATTTTATTTGGCAGATTCTGCCAAAGACACTCTGTGGGCTCCTAAGTGATATTCCTGTACCTCACTTCTACAAATGTCAAACCATCCCCCAAAAAACTGTGAGCTACATCATTAACCATAATATTCTGTTACATAAAACTAGCAAAATACAACCCACTACTTTCTAGGCTGTATACTCCAAAAAAGGTATAGGAAATAGCGGTTATAATATAAAACTCTGCTTTGTTGCTATCTCCATGTACAGAACACATGGTCATAATAGCTCTGAGTTCACATGAAGGCAATGAAAAAGAACATGTACTTAGAAATATTTAGAATTTTGATGCTTTCTCAGGCTAGCAATACACAGTACAACACTTTCTCATGACACTAGGCAGCAGCAGCTACAGCTCCCGTTCAGTCACACAATCATGACAGCAAACAACCAAGAGAGATACACTTAAAACCATTCTACTTTTCACTTTCAAGCACAGTATTCAATATATTACATGAGATATTCAACACTTTATTATAAAATAGATTTTGTGTCAGATGATTTTGCCCAAATGTATGATAAATGTGAGTGTTCTGAACACATTTAAGGTAGGTTAGGCTAAGTTCTGATGTTTTGTAGGTTATATGGTATTAAATGCACTTTCAGTTATGATATTTTCAACTTAAGATGAGTCTATTGAGACATAGCCCTTCATAGGTCAAGGAAAATCTGTACTATGTTTTTTCCTATACCTACATACCTACAAGTTTAATTTATAAATTAGACACAGTAAGATATTAACAATAGTAATGAACAATTATAACAGTATACTGTAATAGTAGTTATGTGAATGTGGTCTCTCCCTCTCTCTCTAAATATCTTATTGTACCATACTCACCCTTCATCTTGTGATGATGCGAGGTGATAAAATTCCTGTGTGATGAGATGAAGTGGGGTAAATGACACAGGCATTATGACATAGCCTTATGCTACTACTGACCTTCTGACATACGGAGGATTATCTGCTTCTGGGCCATGGCTGACCTCGAATAACTGAAACCGCAGAAAGCAAAACCACAGATAAGAGGGGACTACTCTAAATTCCTAAGTGATAAGAGCACTAGGAGCATCTTTTGTTCAAATGACACAACTCTGGGTGGGCTCCTAGCTGGCTCCTGGATGGCTACCCAAAATACTAAGCCTGGAGAAGCTTGGAATTGTCAACTCCTTCCCCTTCCTCACTTCTCCAGAAAGGGGAGTAGAGCTGGAAATGAAGTTAATAACTATCAGGCCTACATGAAGAAACCTCCATAAAAACTCCAGTACCACAGGTTTTGAGGAGTTCTCAGGTTGGTAAACACATGCACACTGGCAGGGGTGACACCCCCAGCTACATGGGGAGAGAAGCTCCTGTGCTCAGGACCCTCCCAGATCTCACCATATGTATCTCTTCATCTAGCTATTTATCTGTATCCTTTATCATATTCTTCAACAAACTAGTAAACATAGGTAAGTGTTTCCCTGGGTTCTGTGAGCCACTCTTGCAAATTAAACCAGAGGAAGGGATCATGGGAATCTCTGATATAGCCAATCAGTCAGAAGCACAGGTGACAACCTGGGCTTAAGATTGGCAACTGAAGTGGGAGGCAGGCTTGTGGGCCTGAACTTTCAACCTGTGGGATCTTATGCTATCTCCAGATAGATAGCAACAGAATTGAATTTAACTGTAGGACACCAGCTAGTGGTCAGAGAATTGCTTGGTTTGGGAAAACCACACACACATAGAAGCATTGTGAGTATGGAGGTAGTGTAAGGGTAAAGGAGAAACATAGGAAAGACACAGGAGGTGGAGCACTGGGTTTTCCTAACTCAGGAGGGAGAGACTGTTTTTCCTAATAAAAGTACTCATTTGGTTCCCTGAATTTTCCAGATCCTCTAATTTCGACTCTATTCCTCTTTGTTCTAATTTGACCATTAAGATTCTAAATATTCTACTACACATGCATCTCTGCATCAAGAAGTTTTCAAAGCTTTCAAGTTAATCACAGAAGAAAGCACAAGTGAACAACTGCCATTCACAAACTATAATACTGCATGGCAACATAGCAGTTATAGTGGTGTGTTTGTTTGCTTATTGCTAGATAGAAAAATCCAAGAAAAGCCTAGGAGGACACATGTAGAATTGCAGTGGTCCAGCACCTAATAAATTCACTTTTGTTAAAAAGACACTCTATTTTAAGGATTCATCTCAGGTACGTATTTTCATGCTCTAATTGTTGGAGCATCATGTTGTCTAATTTCCTAAGATCACCACCAATCTCCAAAATCCCATTCCTTCCTTTCCCAATACCTTCTTTCATGTTCCCTTTGTTCTAGACCAACCCTATCTAAAGAATTTTCTGTGATGAAGCAAATGTATTGTATCTGCACTATACAAGATAGTAGCCACTAGCTATTTGTGCCTAGTAAGTACTAGGTTCAACCGAGGATCTAAATTTTGAGTTTAATTTCACTACAATTAATTGAAATTTAACTAACCAATGTCTCTAGTGGCTACCAAATTGGACAAGGTAACCATAGATGAAGAAACCTAATTGTCCTTTCCCCACCCTTTACTCATTATTCCATAAATATTTATTGCCCATCTACTTTGAGCCAGACATATGCCTTGATGAACAAGACATCTCTTTTTTTTAAGATTTGTTTATTTTATTTTAGGGAGAGAGAGGCAGAGGAAGAGGGAGAGAATCCTCAAGCAGACTACCCACTGAGTAAGGAGCCTGAATCCATCCCAGGACCCTGAGATCATGACCTGAGCTGAAACCAAGAGTCAGACACTCAACTGACTGAGCCACCCAGGGGCCCCAAGACAACTCTTTCTTTATGAATGTTGAGGAACACAGCTAGTACTCAATTACACAAATGATTTCTTGATGCCAATTCATAGTACTACATCTCATCAATTCTAAGATGTTTAGTTTTTTCATATATTAACATTTCTAAAATCATGATGTGTGCCTTCTATCAACAGCATCTTACAACCACTGCCAGCCAGGCCAGTTATGCCTCACATGCAAGACAGAAGCCACTATCCATTTGTGCTTAGTTCATATCCTTAGTGTTATGACCAGACAACATGCAACCCCTTGACATTTCAGCCAACAAATTACATGAAGATGATTTAAACAAAGGTATGAGTCCTGGTCATTTTCAGAAAAGAACACCTTCTGGTAAGATCAAGGTATCTATTTGATACCTCCCAGTAAAGTCAAGATGTACAGATTAGGTGTCCAGGAGTTTGGAATAAAATCCCAAAGACAAGAGTAGAGCACTCTGTTAAGAACTGCAGCATCACCAGCACACTGAAAAACACAAGGATAAATAACACTGTGTAGAAAGGATATTATCAATTATACATGGAACAGTGATTCAGAAGAGTCAGATTCTAAATTTAAAAACCTATTAGGAATATTATTTTGTTTATATTTTCCTTTTTACAAATGCACAAGAATAAAATATGATAAAATCCACATTACATAAATCTAAAAGAACTCTCTTAATAGCATAAAATTAAAATTATGAAGAAAAAATCCTATCATGGATTAATTGTGAGTCTTTTTTTCCTATGATAAATAAAATGGTTGAGTGTTTTCCAATATATGCATCTTAAAATCAATGGAATTTGGTAAATGCAGTGCTGAAGTGCTCATGCTTCCTGTCCTTTTTTGATACTTTCCCCTCTATCTGAGATGCCCTTTTTATTCAACCTTCTGCGCCAGGTCAGATCTTCACGTCTTTTCCATCTCTGGTCTTCATTGTCTTTTCCATCACAATTATTTTTTTCCTCACCTGAATTCTCCGAGTGCCTTCTCAGGACCTACCACAGCATTTAGCATTTCCTTTATTGTATTATAGTTACTTATGTGTGTTCTTAGCTTCCTCAGCATAGTATATGGAGACTAGAATCCTTAAGGTCCAATTGCATGTCTTATTCAAATCTTACATCCCACTTAGTATACTACTTTGCCCATTTGAATATTTACCAAATGTAGGAAGGCCCTATGGTATATAATGTAACAGGGAGAAGCTTAGCATGTGTGACTCCATGTTGCTTCTGTGATCTACAGATTAGACACCCCCACTTAGCCCTGCATGTAGGCATGTTAATCATCAAAGGAATTTTGCTTACAGCTAAGATTTGCAAAACCGCTCTTTACCTGAAACCTACCTTACCAGAGGAGATAAGGAAAATAGCTAGAGTGGGCACCATCCTAATTCCTTCAAGATTGAAGAATGATCATATCTTAGGGGGAATTGAAACCATGCTCCCTAGGGTTAATGAGGTTGAAACTAGCAGAAAATTTAAAGCTTGTTTTTCAGAGAACTGTTTCTGCTTAATCAGCTATTGCAGTTTTTGGACCCACTAACAAATCTACCAGGTATCTCTGCAGAAGCCTAGATTCAAAGTCAACTAATATGGTTTCAGCCTATGAGCAAGCAAGGCCTTGCACGCCTTACCAGAGATAATGTGCCCAAGACCCCATCCAGTTTATACTAGCTCTTGGAACATGCCCATAGCCCCTTCTTCTTGTCCTAAGATATACTCTTGACATCAGGGGCTGAATTTTGACCCTTTCTGATATTAAGTCTCCACCCCAAAGTCAACACTGGATGTATGTTTGCTCAATGCACAAGCTCCATCTTTCCTCTTGAATAGTCAGTCGTAAGTCTCCCCACTCTTGTCATCAATATGTGTGGAATCACAACCCCTAAGACTATAAACTATTTTTTCTCTTCCCCTTCAGGGAGGCAGATTTGAGTCTTGCTTTCCTGTCTCCTCCTTTGGCTGCCTCTCAAGTAAGTCCTTTCCTTGCTGCAAACCTGACGTCTTAGTGATTAACTTTACTGTGCATCAGGCCGACAGACATGGGTTCAATTATGATAATGTCACATAGATGCCCAGAGAGTGATGTAACATCCTTTAGACCTGTAATGTGGCATATGCTATTTCATTGTAAACTTCCAACTGGGTCGATATACAGCATGAGTGAGAGATGCCAAGAATCATTCTGACCAACACATGCTGTGGTCTGGAAGCAATGCCACAAAGGTGTGAGGTTTTGGTGCCATGTTCAAAGATCCCACAGGGCTAAACGTAGGTGATTGCACACAATTTTTTCCCAGAAGAGATTACCTCTGCTTCTTCTTCAAAGCCCCAAAAAATAAAAGTAAAGGAAGTAACATTAATAAATCCCAAATACTAAAGAAACCTGCTAAAGGAAATGACAGTAAATAAGGTTAACAAATTTTGGAAGATGATAAGCAGATAGACAAGAAATTTTCAGGAATGAGAAACAAAGTCTGCCTCATAGGTGGGATATGGCCCTGGAGTAACAATAGAAGGATTTATTGAAATTCTGCATCAAGAGTGGTTAAAGACCCAGGTCCCCTCCTTCTAGCAGACAGGTTTACTTCTGGAGAGGCTGACAGGAGGAGGTCTGTACTCCAGGCAAATCTACCTTGAAATATAACTAAAACAGGGGGGAAAAGTGGAAATCAGCACTGTAAACAATGGGACCTCTAGCTTCTTTCATTCAGCTCTGAGAATACAGGCTTATATGCCTCCAGAAAAAGGTCAGTAAATTCCTCTTCGGGGAAAGTAATCACCCTCACTTTTTTTTAAAGGTTTTATTTATTTATTCAAGAGAGACACAGAGAGAGAGGTAGAGACATAGGCAGTGGGAGAAGCAGGCTCCCTAAGGAGAGGCCGATGTGGGACTCAATCTCAGGACCCCGGGATCACAACCTGAGCCAAAGGCAGACGCTCAACCACTGAACCACCCAGGGGCCCCAGTAATCACCCTCTTAAATATAAGTCTGCTATTAGCTATTTTAAAAGATTATATTTTTACCATTTTGTACATGTATGTTGTTGTTGGCTACCTACACATATATAAGGATGCTGTTGAGATCCAGTTTGAAATTTGAAAATACATGTGTATCTCCCACTAAATGTTAAGCTCCTTGAGGATAGAGTTCTATCCTATCCATATTTCCAGCCCATAATGTCAATCTTTGCATGTAATAAGTGCTCAGTAGATATTGGTTAAATTTAAAAAGAAAACTTTTTTTTTTTTTAAGCGCGCAGGGTGAGGGATAGAGGGAGAGGAAGAAGAAGAGAGAATCTTAAGCAGGCTTCACACCCAGCACCAACCCCGACAACTCAGTCTCATGGCCCTGAGATCACAACCTGAGCTGAAATCAAGACTTGGACACTTAACAGACTATGCCACCCAGGCTCTCCTCAACAGAAAACTTCTAAGAATACAATATTAACTGCTATATATTCAGACATGGAGTTCAATTCTAAACAACCAAAAGCTGTTCAGCAAAATCTCCTTGCCTCCAACTAAAAAACAAAACCAAAGTGGCCATGAGGGTTTATCAAGTTCACAGTGAGCATAGAACACAAATTTCTTCTCTCAGTCCCCTCCAACGTAGTTATCTGAAGCCCACCATGCATGCTCTGATGACACTGTAGTGTTAATCTTCATAGTCAAAGCTCAAGGTTTAACGGTTGGTGCCTACACAATCTGAAAAACTTCTATCATAGTCTCTGCAGTAGCCTGTTTAGCAATATTATGACTACCTTTTAAAAACATTTATAAAAAAGGGTGCCTGGGTGGCTCATTCAGTTGGGTAGTCTGCCTTTGGTTCAGGTCATGACCCCAGGACTATGCAATCGAACCAGACTCCCCATGTGGCAGGAAGCCTGCTTCATCCTCGGCCCCTCCCCCTGCTCCTATTCTCTCTCTCCTCTCTCTCTCTCTCTCTCTCTCAAATAAATAAATAAATAAAATCTTAAAAATAAATAAAAAATAAATAAATTTATAAATTTGTTAAAGTTCTTGAAACTTTTCTAATATGTTTCTTTTCCTCAGAGAGTTCAATCAATTGCATTAGATGTTATTACTATAAAACAGGTAGGCATGATAATTTAGTACTAAAAATATAGAAAACTTTTCATAAGACCAAAGTTGAAAACACGCTACTTTCATAATTTTATGACATTTCCTGACAAAAAAAGATGGCTCAGTCTCAATTGATTTTATGCTGTCAGTTCTGGGAAAACATCTGTGGTTTTCATCATTATCCACTAATATTAGTTGTTGATAAGCATCACTAAGTGATTTTAAGGTTTTATAAAGCAATTGGAGCCTTGGGAGTTCTCCACAGTGTTTTGCATATACCAAGAGTTGGCAACAGTTCGACAACCAGTGGAATTGGTGCCTTTTGCGAGATTGAAATCATGGCAGGTCCAAAAACCAATGCCCAATTCCATTTCACTAGTATCAAAAAATATTTCAACTCTTTTACTGTCACAGGTAGAATGAACTGTGTACTGGCCACATACGGAGGCATTGCTTTGATGGTCTTATATATTAAGGTCTTAAAAAACACCAGCTGTGAAAGCAGCATAAATGGACTTTAACCTGTAACTCATCTGTTAAGTTCCCATGCCTGGGGAAGCCAATGTCAACTCATCGTGTGATACTCAATTTGTACAATGAATTATGAACCTAGAAATAAAAAAGAGTTGGCAACAGTTTGACAATGGGGTGGCCAAATCACTGACACCTTTTCTTTAAGCAGAGGTATATCATAAGAGAACAGCAATAGAAGGGGAAAGGTAGAAGCCAAGAATCTTTTTTTCCTATAGATGAGATCAGCTTCACTTAGAGAATAAACTTTTACATTATGATGCAGGGTTGGGAAACAACAACTTCAAAACAAAGGTATGTCCAGGGTTGGCAATTGTAGTTGATCCTCACAACAGCCTTGCCAGTTAGGTATTTTCACCTCTACCTGATGCCCAGAGAGTATGAGTAAGAGCCCAGACTACTGGTGACTGCCTTGAGAACCTCTTCCCTCACCCTCACCAGCCAGTGTGCTGAGACCCAGCTGAGGCTTGCTTTTCTCTAATCAATCACATAAGAACAGCCTCTCTGAACCCTGCCTCCTTCTCCTGTCTCACTACCAAGGACTCTACTTCTCTAGCAACTCACCAGGTAAAGGCTGTGCATTGTACCATATCCCTCGGAGATGAGAATGTTACAGGAAATTCCTTGCTCCTAACACCTCTTCTAGACCATCACTCCTCCAGTCTCACAGAAAAGTCACTGCCCCTAGGAGGTACATGCCACCTAAGACACTATCCCTGGCTTTCCATGACCCTGTCATCTACCTACCTCCAAGTCAGACCCATAAAAGGTGAGTGTGAGGATCACTATGTTCCACTCCAACTGCTGAAGAATGATGCAGAAGAAAAAGTGGGTGTCACCTTGGATACACCGGGAACCACCTGCATCTTGGAGTGCAATCAGCTTTTGGTACATGTACCAGTTTGCTAATGACTGGACTATACAATATAGTCAAGTATCTGGAATGAATTCTATTTGACTAATATAAATCATAGAGATTCCAGTTTCTAATAGCCAGCAACATTTGGAAAAGTTAGACGGACTTTTGTGAATATTATCAGTATTCAGTATCAGTATATCAGTAAAATAAAGACATGGTTAAATTCATACTATCATCTACCATCTGATAAATGGTCATTTCAAGACCTGGGGAGGTGGCTGAGCAGGAATTGTGAAAGAATGACCAGTTGAAAGTTGCCAGTCCCCAGTAAGGGCAAGGAGGAGACCTCAAAGGCACACTCACAATAGCAGCAATTCTTCCCTCCCTTCAAACATTTTCTATGTGGCTCTCATTGCCCTGAGGTAGTTATCAATTACTAATATCCTAAAATATTATCCTTTCCTGGCCTCTGTTTCTAGGCTCTATGAAAATATCTATTTCTACTTTTCATAAACATCCTAACAACTATATCCCTTTTAAATCTGTAAATTCTAATCTTCAGTTCTTAGCTCAAAAATTTCAGAATAATACCCTACTTAGAAAGGCAAACCAGATGTACCGTATGGTCTTCCAGTGGGGGTAAAAAATAACATACATGTCATATGTTCACAAACATTTAAATGGCATTGTTGTTTGCCTACACGACAGCTGTCCTCTACTGCCTCCATCTCAACATGTATTCAAGTTTTCCCCCACATAGATCATGTAACCCAGCAGAAATTGATCCTATCTCCAGGGGGTGGATTCTGATTAGTCTAATCTGATCATGATAACCCAATCCCCCTCATCAGTGATTGGTTAGGAATCCAGCCTTAAACCAATCCACATGTGGCAGTGCGCCACAATTGCTACTTACCCAGAGACTAACATAAGATTTAAATTGATCCAAATTATTCCATGACTGCAGTACATTTTCTCCCTCCTGGTTGGCTATGAATAAGGAGGCATGGGACCCAGATGCTATTGACATCCATCTAGCCACCATGAGGAAAGACCAGCCAACACATATAGGAAGCAAAACAACAACAAAATCACACGAATCTGACCCAGAGCCCTAATCATGCTGTGCCTAGAGACACCCTACCCTCAGACTTCCTGCTACTAAGGTAATAAATATCTTCACAGATTTAGCTAGCTTGATTTAAGTTTTCCCTCACTTACAGTTAAAAAGATCCTGATTGATACTATGTATCTGTTACAGATGTTTTAAGAAAAAGATAGTTACATATTTAAAGTAAATATCTGAAGGCTACCTTCCAAATAGAGCAAGTTTAACCTCTAGTGAATGGTACTGGGGTGATGGTGTGGGGGCTGATATTGGAATGGGGAAGTTTTATTTTTACCTTATATATTGCTACTCTTCCTTCTCATAGTCAGTAAGTACAATTTTTAATAAAAACATTTCTTAGGAAAGTAGGGTGAGGAAATTGGCTAGTAGATCTTTCAAAAACACATCCACACCCTAATATTAGGACTTCTTCTTTATTAGTATTCTAAGTGGCTTAAAACTTCCAATTATGAGAGAAAAAGCCATCATGCACAAGGTTTATCCTGTCTGCCCAGTCCAAGCATCTGTTCACTGAGAAATACTCACCTTCATGTCTCTTTGTCCCTTCCCTTCTCCTCTGCCTTCCCCTCATGCACCCTTACACACACACACACACACACACACACACACACACACGGCTCCCAAAATCTATACTTTTACTATCAATACTGATGTGGTGTCCTGGCCACAGCCTCTTAGCCCTGTGATAAACACCTGACCCAGAGATGCTTCCTACCCTTGGATGAAAAGTTTCTCTTCTACTATTAGACAGAAAAATTTCAGCAGCAAGAAATTAGGTAGTACATAAAGAAGAACTTCCTGATCTAGTTGCTCTGAGATACTTAGAACCTTCATAATCACAGTATGCAGTTAACATCCAGGCTTTTTACCTATTATTTATTTCTTTTTAGTTTGAATAACACAAGCCACCCTAATTTTGCTTGAATCCTTCTTATGAATTTTCTTCTTGCTTAAAGAATTAGAAATGTGTTCCTAATACTTGCAACTAAAGTCTTGGGTAAGACAACTATAAAACTGAAGTTTAAGTGTTTACTTAATACTTACATAATTGATGTTCAGGCTTTTTAAATCTCCATTTAGAGGCATAGCCAGTGGAAGGCATAAATGGGAGCATCTGTTTGCCATGGCAGGGATGGTTGGCTTGCAGCTCTGGCTACATACAGCTCTTCAGTGCCAGATTGATGAAAAAGTAGCCATTCCAAAGAAGACAGGGTAGGGCTTAAGCAAACGAAAAGTCATGCCAGATAATGCTTTTACAAATAACTTAAAAGAAAAACCATGTTTAACTTTAGGTACATACTGTACCCTACCTCATTTCAACAAGGATTTGAAGGAAGGCTACAAAAATGTATGGCATAGTATGATCGTGAATTTTTCAACTTGGCTGGGCCATAATACACAGTTATTCTATAAAGGCACTTTAAATAAAATTAATATTTAAATCAGCAGACTAGAAGTAAAGCACATTACCCTCCATAATGTGTATGGGCCTCTTCCAATCAGTTGAAGGCCTTAATAAAAAATAAAAAAAATAAAAAAGACTGACCTGGATGGACCTAGAAAGTATTAGGAAATAAGTGAAATAAGTCAGACAGAGAAAGACAAATATCATATGATTTCACTTATAATTGGAGTCTAATAAACAAAACAAATGGATAAACAGAAAGCAGAATAAGATCTATGAATACAGAGAACAAACTGGTAGTTGCCAGAGAGGTAAGGGTGGGGAAGATTGGCAAAATGGGTGAAGGGGAGTGGGAGGTACAGGCCTTCAGTTATGAAGTTAATATGTCATGAGACTAAGAGGTACAGCATAGGGAATATAGTCAAAGATATTATAATACCATTGTATGGTGACAGATGGTAGCTATACTGTGGTGAGCCTAGCATAACATATAGAATTAATGAATGATGATGTTGTGCACCTGAAACTAATATAACATTGTATGTCAGCTATACTCAAATTTTAAAAATTAATAACAAAATAGAATAAAAAAGACTAAGCTCCCCAAAGGAGAGGAAATTCTGCCAAAAGACAGCCTTCAGATTTGAACTGCAGCATCATCTCTTGCCTGCATCTCCAGCCTGCCAGCCTACCCTGCAGATTTTGGACCTGCCAGCCTCCACAATTACCTGAGCCAATTCTAAGAAAGAGAGAGACAGAAACAGACAGGAAGAGAATAGATGTTTGAATTACCTACCTATCACATGAACACTTTCTTGGACTGTTTTTCATACAGTTGTTTAATGTGGTTTATATAGAGACAGTCCAAACTTTCATATTAGCTCTAGACCTGGCTACAGGGCAGGGACATCTTTTACATTAGTACTAAATATAGTACTATGAACTTTATTGAACCTGTTTTATCAAAGAGGATTATAGAATGGCTGTTAAAGCACTTCTTAGCTGTTTGGGGAAATTATTATTTCCAATATAAACTTTTCCATTCCAACAAGCTATTATGTTTTTCAATTCTGAAATTATATTTAAAATGTATATATAAATTATATTTCATATATACATATGTAAGAATTGCTCCCACTCAACTTCATCACCATCACTTTTTACTAATTGCCTTGTTTACTTGAATTACTTATTCAAAACAGCATTTGATTATTCAAAATAATATTGCTCAATTTTAATTGAATCCTCAAGCTAGCCAGCATGTAGCTTCTCAGCTTGCATGGTAATTCATCAATACACTCATTATGCATTTCTTATGGATAGGACATGGATTAAAATGAGAGATTTGGTTGAAGCTATGTCTACTTTAGGCAGAAAAAAGAAAGTGAAAATACATGCATAAAGAGACTTTTCTAAGAAGTCTAAATGCTCTACAATATCATATCAGTTATTTTCAACTTCATAGGGCATCTTTTCTGTAGAGAGTTAAAAACATTGATCTGTCTGTACCCCACGAAGTGAAATTTTTATCTACAACCAACAGGTGAATGACTTGAAGCCCACAACAGCTAAGTAGTTGGTCCAAGGCCACAGATGGTTCAGTTGAAGAGAATCTTCCAGAACCCAAAAGGCCAAACCCCTTCTTTGGTCAGTGCACTTTCTGTGACTTATACCACACATTTTTATGTTTATAAAAGTAATTAGAAGGACTACAACTGCATTTCCATAGAATTTGTATGGTATTGGCACTTGCAAACTGACAGCAGGAGCAGAATTCTGCTCTCCATTTAGAAGTGGGTTTTTTGGCCAGCACCGTGTTTGTGGTTCTTTTGTTATGGATTTGAATACCTCTAGGCTAAGATATACTTCCCAGGCCACCAGAATCCTTGCAACTGACTAAAGTCTTTTCTGCACTCCACTCTTTTAGATGTTCTGCTAATACTGAAAGTGTCTGAGTTTAGGTCTTTGATCTATATGGTCAATGTACTCTATTTCCAAATTTAATTTCATCTGAAAGAGAAAGAAAGAGAGAGGTAGGAGGGTCAGAGTGAGAGGGAGAGGGAATCTCAAGCAGACTCCTTGCTGAGCAGAGAGCCCAGTGTGGGGCTCTAACTTACCACTCTGAGATCTCGACCTGAGTCAAAATCAAGAGTCAGGCACTTAACATACTGAGCCACCCAGGAGCCCCTCTAAAATTTAATCCTTATTGTTCTTCATCTTTAAAGCCAATTCTTCCTTTTTCTTCCAATTCAGTCTCACTTTCATAAAATGTGTGTTATCAAATGTATTCATTCGGCAAATAGTTCCTGCATCCTTACTAGTATAGTCTAAGTCAACAAAAAGACAAGGAAGCCTAATAAATGGGAGAAGATATCTGCAAATGATACATCTGATAAGGTGTTAATATCCAAAATATATCAAGAACTTCTATAATTCAAAATCAAAAATAATAATAATTGATTAAAAATGGGCAAAGGATCTGAACAGACATTTTTTGAAAACCATACAGCTAGCCAACAGACACATGAAAAGATCCTCAATATCACTAATCATCAGGGAAATGCAAATCAAAACCATAATGAGATATCATATCCCACCTTTCTGAATGGCTAAAATCAAAAACTCAAGAAACAAGTATTGGTAAGAATGTGGAGAAAAAGGAATCCTTGTGCAGTGGGTGGAAATGCAAATTGGTATAGCCACTTTGGAAAATAGTATGGAGGCTCCTCAAAAAAGTAAAAAATTTTAAAAATTACCATATGATCTGTAATTCCACTATTGGGTATTTACCCAAAAAATATGAAAACACTAATTCAAAAAGATATGCACTCCTGTGTTTATTACAGCATTATTTACAATAGCCAAATTATGGAAGCAGCTCTAGCCTCCATCAATAGATGAATGGATAAAGATATAATGGAATATTACTTAGCCATAAAAAAGAATGATATTTTTATCATTTGCAACAACATGAATAGACCTAGAAGGTATAATGCTAAGTGCAAAAAGTCAGAGAAAGACAAAAACCATATGATTTGCTTCATATGTGGAATTTAAGAAAAAATAAATGAGGGGCACTTGGGTGGCTCAGTCAGTTCAGTGTCTGCCTTCAGCTCAAGGTCTTGAGCCCTGGGTTCTGGGATCGAGCCCCATGTCAGGCTCCCTGTTAAGCGGGGAGTCTGCTTCTCCCTCTTCACATGCCCCTCTTGTGTTTTCTCTCTCTCTCTCTCTTTCTTAAATAAGTAAATAAAATCTTTTCTTAAAAAAAAAGTACACTTATAATGAGCACTGAGAAATGTATAGAATTATTGAATCATTATATTGTACACCTGAAACTAATATAACACTGTAGGTTAATTATACTTCAGTTAAATGACAAGAAAGAAAAGGATATAGGCCCCAAAAGTATTTGCTAAAACCCAAACTGAGTACATACTCATTTATACTCTATGTGCTATGCTAGATTTCACAGGTTTTTTCTTTCTTGATATTTCTAGAACTAACAGCTCTATGGAACAAATATCTTTTTTAGGAGTCTCCCTTCATTTTAAATTTCACCAGAATAGCTAGTATTTCAAGGAATGTGCTTCTCCAAGCTTCTTTTGCAAGCAAACCCTACTCCTTTTTGCAAGCAAGTCTTACCACCTTCCTCCTTTTCCCGCTGTCCTCAACCACATTACAGGTCACATTATGCATTGGAATATAAAACAAACTCACATGAAAAGAAAGTGTTCGAACTTTAAACTCTTATGTATTTTAGATCATTGGTTCCCAAGTCTATCTGCTCCTCAAAATCATTTGGGGAGTTTTTTTGTGTTGGAGGGAGGTGATTAATATAGATTCCCGGGCTCCACTCCAGACCTATCTCAAAATAGAATCTTGAAAGTAGGGTGCAAGAGTCTGAATTTAAAATAAAATTTAATATCTTTAATTTTAAAAAAACCTACCCAGTTACTTTGAACAGTAGCTGGACTTGAGAACCACTGTTATAAACTGGAAGGACTTAAGAAATTCAGAAACCATAGATCTGTCATGGCTGAGCAGTCAGGGAAAACTGGTGAAAGTGGGGTTTGACTGAGCCACGTAGACTGTCAAGTATAGTAGACTACACATGGACAGCCGCGGAAAGGGCACAGGGTTCTCCAGGAATGAGTAATGACATGACAAAGGGAAGAGGCAACATAAGCTAGTACATATGTGGCTCTATGAGATGATTAGATTCACCAGAAAGCAGAGAGGGTACAGTGAGAAGTGATAGGAAATAGGTCAGAGAAAGAGGCACCTTACAGTTAGTTTTAATAAGTAATGGCTCACGATGCAAGATTGATCAGTGGGACCCAAAGAACAGGAGAAAGGGAGTCATGCCCCTCCCTGAATTTTAGCCCCATTCTGAGCTAACCAGTGGGACCCCCAAGACAGGTGATTCTGGGTTATGATTCTGATCAAAAGGATATTATGCCCCATTTGTAATTTTCAGCAAAATGAAAAGATAGGACTAAATGGCATCTGAGATTTCTTACAGATGTAACCTTTATGATTCTATTTATAAATCTCACTATTTCATCATTTCCAAAAAATGAATCCTTTTAAGCATTCTTTGCTGTTCTTTGAATTTTACTCCCATCCCTTCTGGAGAGAATAAATCGCCCAATAATGTGAGCAATGGCAGGTGGTATTTTCATTAATCTCACAGTAGGAAGTCCCACGTCTACCTTCTAGTAATGATCAACCTGGAACAATATACGCTGTTCTCCAAGGCTTGCTCTACAGACTTTGTGACCTTAATACCGATTTTTTTAACTGAGATAAGGCCTTAAAACACACAGACTAAAGATAGATTCATATGCCACATTGACCTAGAAGAATAAAAGTCTGTAGCAAATAGCATGTTAGATAAATCTGATGTGACAAGCACTTTTGCAGTAGTAGCCATTTTTCCCAGGGGACTCAGTGATATATGAAGACTAATATACTCATGAGATAATAAAGAGTACACCCTCTATTTCCAAGTACACTTGATACAACCCCAAATCAATTTTCTCCTCTTTTTGAAGTTCGTTCCAATCTGTCAAGATCCATCCCTACTTGGCCTCATCTCCAGCCATGTCCCTTTTTCCTTCATATTATTTAATGACTACCATTGCAAATCACAGAAATGAAGATTCAACGGATGATAAAATGTTGTTGCTGAGACAGAGAATTCAGTATACCCTCTTTCAAACTGTCTTGCTGATAGCTGATGAGATTATTCTCATAATTCTTGGGAATAATTCTTTTGTTATTTTCCATAAAGTATAGAATAAGATCCAAAAAAGATTTCAAGGACAAAGGAATTATGGCAAAGGTCCACAAACAAAGCAAAAAGCAAGATGAAGTTAGGAAAGCCTCTTTTTCTTAAGTCTACTTATTGCTAGGACTCTGTACTATATTAGGGATATCTGATGGTTTATCTGAGTTCCAAATAAAAGATTTACAGTATAAAAGCTGTAGAGGAAATAGAATGATTTACTTGAGAAGCCCTAGTCCTATTTCTTATACGATTTGTGTCCTAACAAATGATCCATTTAAAAGTGGTGCCAAGAGGTAGTGGAACTGACTTCCTATTAAAAAAAAAAAAAAAAATCCGAGGAGAACAGCATCATTACCAAATCCTTACGAGTTTACTGACCCATGTCAGTAAACATGTTTATTATAATTAGAATAATTTATAAATATATATGCAACAGAGTTCAAAAGCAAATAGGCGATGGATAAGGAAAATGTTACAAAACAAAATCTAGTATATATTTGTTACAGTGGACATAAAGCTTATCACATTATCTGATGAATAATGGTCTTTCTTAGCTGTAAATAATCAGAGATAGATTTATGGATAATCAGATTTGAACTAGACTTTGGAGGATCAGCACAGTTAAACACTTTAATATTTTGAGGGTTCTCTCTGAATGTCTTGTCAACTCTACCACCTAACTGAACTTAATTCTTCCCTTATCTCCATCTCCTCTACCACTGCCCTCATTCCAGCCACCATCTTCTCTCCCTTGTACGCCTGCTACGGCCTCCTTTCTGTTTTCTCTTTGGCCCAATCCAATCGATTGTGTCAGCCTACTTATCATTCCTGGAACATACCAAGTGCTTTCCACCTCATTGCCCTTGTCTGTAGCTTTCACTGCTGTAGTGTGTATGGTACATTAGCTGCCCAATAAATATATGTTGAATCAATGAATAATTGTTTCTTCTTCTGGTTTGTAAGCTCCACGAGAACAGAGACCATATCTGTTTAATTCCCCACTCTATTCCCAGAAGCCAATATAGCCTTTAAGACATAGTGGACATTCCGTAAATATCTACTGAAAGAAGAAAACAAGGGAGGAAGGAAGGAAGGAGAGAAGGGAGGGAGGGAGGAAGGAAAGATTGAGCAAAGACCGAGTCTGCTATGTGAGTTTTGCCTTAAGAACATGTTATTATCCTTGCCATTATAATGATATTTCTTCTAGTTCCTTTGGAAGTATGTAACACCACAATGACATATCATGGAGTAAAGTAGGAAAGCCTATTTGGCCCTATTAGTATTGTTTTATAAATATTTGACAAAATGTGCTGTTCTGAAAAACAATAAATACCAATAAAAATTCCATAGCTGCACCTAAATTAGCCCCAAAGCATTATCACTAATACCTATGATCTGTATTTCCAAATGGTAGCTAAATGGTATGCGTGTTTTCAGCCATTTTCACAAGCTTTTTACTTGAATCTTAAGAACGACTCTAGGCACATGATAGAAACTATCTTATAACATCCACATACGGTAGTTTGATTCCTATAAAACGATTGCTTATGCTCAGAGAAACATCATGTTTCTAATGCTGGAGGTAATATTACTTCAGTGACACTATCAAAATGAATTGTACTTCTTGTATAGTACATCAAGAGATATGCCATTATCTGTTGGATTTAACATGTAACATCAAGCCTCTTTCATATTTAGTACCTCAGGGTATACAATGCAGTAATAATGTATTATGAAAAGAAAATTGTTTTGCACTCTTTCTTGTAAATTATTTTTCCTTTCCCATTCTCCATGTGTTCAGAGATTTTTTTCTTTTAAAAAAAGGTAACATTTTAAGCATAGAGATGTGCATGATTTAAAAAACTTCTCATCCTGTTTTCTGTGTTTATACCATTTTTATACTATATTATAAATTCCTAGTGGTCTAACAAAGTATGATTTTGTTATTAACCTTGGTCAAATGAGAGGGGTTTTTTTTTAATTATAATATTAAAGAGCTGCAAAGACCACTTTTGGGTAAAGAATTGACAAACAGGGATGCCAGGGTGGCTCATAGGTTAAGTGTCTGCCTTTGGCTCTGGGCATGATCCCAGGGTCCAAGATCGAGTCCTGCATCAAGTTTCTTGCAGGGAGCCTGCTTCTCCCTCTGCCTGTGTCTCTGCCTATCTCTGTGTCTCTCATGAATCAATAAATAAAATCTTTTTTTAAAAAAAGAACTTACAAACATATATACTCTGTGGTGTGTATGTAAAGTCTGTAATGTACAATTTTGGTCTCATTCACCACAACAGAAATTTTAGTCTCATAAAGAACATCAGCCATTTTTCTCAAATCAGAAAACAAAAATTGAATTTACTTTAAGGTGAAAATAAATGCAACTTGGATAAAGGAAATCAGAACTGAAGTTTCCTAACTGAATTATCTGTGGTTTTGTTTTAAGAGTACTGGTCCAAGGGCACCTGGGTGGCAATATGGGTTGAACATGCAACTCTTGATTTCAGCTCAGGTCATGATGGGGGGATCGAGCTCCACATCTGGCTCCCAGCTGGGCATGGAGACTGCTTAAGATTCTCTCCCTCTCCCTCTGCCCCTCCCACCCCTACCTCCATCCCCTTGCATGGCTTGCTTGTGTGGGTCCACTCTTCCACGCTCTCTCTCTTAAAAAAAAAAAAAATAATAATAATAGAGTACTTGTCCAGTGTTTATGAAGCAACTTTTCTTTAAAAGCACTACACTGCCATCTGCCATCTCAGGAGTTATTTTTCTGGGATTATAGCTGACCTTAACAATTTTCTTTGCTGTCAATTTTTATGATTAATTTGATAATCTTCTGCTGATATGTTAATAATATAGACCTTCTATTATAGCAAACTATCAAGTTTCATTCTTTGCTTTTCTTCCTGACCATTAAAAACAACAATGTACATGATTTCCTAAAATTCAGTAGGTTTACAAATTAGGCTTTTTATACCAATTTTAATTTCTTCTAATTAGAGAGAAAAATCACAAAATATGGGAGAGCTATAAAACAATACTATTGGGACATCAGTTGAGCATTTGCCTTTGGCTCAGGGCATGAGTCTGGTCCGGAGATTGAGTCCCACATCAGGCTTCCTGTGAGGAGCCTACTTTCCCCTCTATGTCTCTGTTTCTCTCTGTGTCTCTCAGAAATAAATAAATAAAATATTTTTTAAAATAAATAAATAAAACTATACCATTACCATTACTGCAGTCAAGTCAAATTCAGCTCCCATTCCCATCATAGTGGGAACTGGCCAAATAGCCACAGCAAGCCCTGCAGCTTGTGGGCTCTGAATCCCCTGCCCTGGGACCTGGGGATAAAAGTTTGGCTGCAGACAGGACAAAAATAATATTAAATTAAATTAAAATAAAATAAAATAAAATAAAATAAAATATACCATTATTCTGTCTTCAAGAGTTAATCACTGATAACATTTTGTCATCCTTTTCTACCTAATGCATTTTAAGTAGCCTTTCATGCAATTAATCAACAAATCCATTCCCAGTCATGACAACAGTGGAAAGTCAGAGCCAGCACTACAGCTTCGAAGGGCCCTCAACTAGACTCTGTAATAAAAGTTGAGGAGCCCTGAGCCCTGTGACTCAACTGGAAACCCTACTATTAATTCTCAGAAGTTAAGCCTGAATTTTGGAGTGGTCACAAGACAAGTGCAATGTTTTAAGCCTGGGTTTAGGGTGTAATGTTGTAGCCTCCTGAATTGAAAGATATGAGGGTTAATTTTTTCTGTCAACTTGACTGGGCTAAGGGATGGCCATATAGTTGATAAAACATTTCTGGATACATCTGTGAAGGTGTTTCTTGAAGAAATTAGCATTTGAATTGTTCAAATGGGTATAGTAGATGGCCCTGTCCAGTATTGGGCATCATTCAATCTACTGGAGAGAACAAAAAGGTAGAGGAAGAGCTAATTCACTCTCTCTCTCTGCTGAAGCTATATCTTGACACAGAGATAGAGATACAGAGAGATTGAGAGAGAGAGAGAGATCTTATTTGTTCTGCATCCCTGGAGAACCCTAACACAGAAGACAATGCAAATATGAGCATGAGGAAGTCAGAGCTCCTCTGCCTTGCAGGACCCCAACCCATATGAACCAGAGGACCCACAGTGAACTTTCACATGGACTAAGGAAAGCACACAGTAGGTTATCTATTTTACCAAGATAACCTTTGCTCTCTCTACTTAAAAGCCTCCATTCTACCAACTCGCTAACATGCAGAAACCTTGGGTTTCTTCAGCTTGGAAAAGCAGCATTTTACAGAGAAGGAAATAGAGTCTCTATATCAACGAAATTATGACTAAAGTGGCCTTTGATCAATCACATCATCAGAGATTGAAAAATATGCCATTAGAAATGCTTTCCTGAAAAAATAATCAATTGCAAAATCCCAGCCAATTCCAGCAGGACCAGAACACAGAAAGTATCAGCAGAAGACAGCTGAACAGAGGCTTCCACACCAGAACAGACCTGAGAGTATCATCTTCGACACACTGAGGACTTGCTCTTATCAGGTGCTTAGCATAAAGAGCTAGATTTGCCAGGGGATCCCTGTTGTAGCCTGTATACTATTGCATTTGCCATTATTTATCTAACATAGAGTCAAGTGTATGTAGTTTCATTAGAAAGCATAGATTCGATCATTCTCCTCTAATCATTTTGTCATCTTTCTAAGATCTGAACTAAGAACCTCCCCGTCAAAGTGCTATTGTGTATGGATGGATTCCTGAACAATAAAGTCAAGATTCTGCTACCTAAAATGAGCAGAACCAGATGCACAGCCTCTCTCCCAAAATGCTGTCTGCAGCCTTATTTCTCCTGGGCACACTGGGCTACACTCTCATATTCATCATTTTATTTCTTCCTTACAACAGCCTTGTGAATTATGCTAGAACAAATATTATTAAACTCCCATAAAGAATGGAGAAACTAAGACTCAAAATGGGTGACTTGTCTGAGGTCCCACAATCAGTCCGTGAGGCCTAAAATTCTGGCTTCTATTCAGTCACAAAACCAGCACTTTTGCATCTCATCAGACTTTTTGTAGTTAAGCATGATTTTTAAGTTTTGGGGGAGAGAAAGCATTATATTAAGACTCTTAAGTTCAATAAGCTTATCATCAAACTTGCTTTTTAAAATGGGTGTGATGCAATTGGTCGCAGAGGCTGTAAAAACTCTCCCCGTGGCTTTGAGAGCCTTGTTTACTGCTCATTGATCGCTGTGACAATGCTACCATAAATAACCCCAGATAAATTGCTATGTATAATCACAGAAGACATCCATATGCATGAGTCACCTGTCAGCTCTCCAATCCCATCATTTCCAATACCTGTCAACATGTCATCAAGGACTCTCTGAGTTTGTGACACAAAACTTTCTCAAGAAGTTGAAAATCACGCAGGGCTATACAGATTTGTGGTTGAAGAAAACAAAATAAGAAGTGCTCACTATTTGGGAGGAAGAATGTGTGTGGATTTGGCAGGTGATTCTGAACTGTTCTTTGTCCCACCCCCACAGTGCAAGGATCCAGTCTCAAGGATAGAAATTCAAATCCACTCTTTATTTGTGGTTAAACAATATTCACTGACTCACCATGTGAACCATAGGAGTCAAGGCATAGAATGTTCTTGGAATCCTCTAGAACAAACTACCAAATAGAAGCTTACCTTGGTGTGATATATGTCAGCCACAGCAATTTTTCAGGAAAGGCTTTGGTCGCTTGGGCATGATAGGTTGTGATGGCTCAGTTTAAGATGTTTTAGACTTGAGAGGTCATCAATAATATAAAGGCAGGGAAGAATCAGGTCAGGACGCAAAGGCCAGCTTCCATGTCAGCAAGGGAAGTGGAAGCATTTCCCTAAACCCAGGAACAGAGGATGAGATTCCATCAGTCAAGAGTCAGGAATCAAACAATTCACAGGAAGAGGGAGGCAGGAAAGCAGTAATCCACATGGACAATCCACAGGTAGGGAGAAGCAAGTAATAGAGGTCCCAATAACTAAAAAACTCAAAGCCTGAGGAGGAAAGTGACTCAGTCCATGGCATCAGTAGACATATCATGTTGTAAATCTGATCCTGATACAAGATTTGTCTCATCCAAGGGCCTCTTACATACTGGCTGCCAAGTCTCAGCACACAGGTGCAAAGAGATGAGTGGCTTCACCTGTCTAGGAGACAGCTTTTGGTGGTTCTGAAAAAGATACACCAAAAATAAATCTCAAATAAGGTGAGTTTGCATTTTTTATTAATCTAGTAAGTGTATATGAATAAGTGTATATGTCATTTAAATAAGGCTAATAATGCACAAAACTATACCCTGAATCTGTCATGCCTGAAGGAAATAACTATCATGGGTAACAATAATAATGATAGTAATAAAAACATTGCTACATGCCAGATACTTTTTTGTGGAGAACAACAAAATAACCATAGCAAAAATGATTGCTAATTTGATTGAGCAGCTGTTAACCACTAGCCCCTGTTTCTAGGTGCTTTACATGTGATGTCTTTATTACTCTAAATAATTCTCAGTTGGGGGCAGCCTGGGTGGCTTAGCAGTTTAGCACCGCCTTCAGCCCAGGGCCTGATCCTGGAACACCCAGGATCGAGTAGAGTCCCACGTCAGGCTCCCTGGATGGAGCCTGTTTATCCCTCTGCCTGTGTCTCTGTCTCTGTCTCTGTCTCTCTCTCTCTCTCTCTCTCTCTCTCTCTCTGTGTGTGTCTCTCATGAATAAATAAATAAAATCTTTTAAAAATAATTCTCAGTTGGGTATGACACATATCTTCATTTCACAGATAAGGGACAGAGGTATTAAGTAATCTTCCCAAGGCCACACAGCTAGTGAGTCTAGATTTGAACCCATGTTTTCCAACCTCAGCAGCCATGCCTATGAGGAAGGACTAGCATGATACTAGATCTTGTGACAGTCAAAGGAAAGGGGAAAAAAAATGTTCTCTTTACACTCCAAAATCTCCCTTCTCAATTCTGATTCCATCTAGCAAATAGCCTAAAATTCTCAACTTCCCCCATAATCATGTCCTTCCTCTGATATCTGAAAATGCTAAGAAAGGAAAAGTGGCAAGGAATTATCATTTACTGTAGCATATGTCATGACTGAGTGCCACATTCTCTGCCTGATACTGAATATATGTGACCCAATTCATCAGGTACCTTTAGAACATTCATTCCTCTGTTCACACTACTCCAAAGCCAGGTGGAAGATCCAAATGTCCCCTTACTAGCAGGCACTGTTGTACAAAGCCAGAGGGCAACCACCAAATCATGCCAAAAGGCATAGCCAGAAAGGTTGGTTTCAGAGATGGGGGTAGATTAGAAATGGAAGGTAGACACAAGAAGAGAACATGTGACTGTCTTGATGATCACTACAAAATATGAGCTCTATAGAAGGTGCCTAGATGCTAAGTGTTTGTAATAGACCTTGGTATGAGCAAGTCAAGGTATTCAAAGAGCCTCGGGTAAAAGACACAAGTTCTTTGAACTGCTGGGCCAAGCTCAGCTTTCCACATTTCTTGTGTGACAAGTATAAAGTTCACTCAAAACTATCTTTCCAACCAGTAACAGATACATGGGGGCAATAATTCCTTGTTTATAATCAGATACCAAAAAAATTTTGAGAAGTATAAAATATATTGAAAAGAAGTGAAGAGTGAATATTATCATGAGCATGAGAGCAGAGGATAGTTAAGTGGCTATTGCCATTCCATCTGTTTACTCTAACCTTTCCCATGAGGGCTTCTCACACATTAAGAAGGGACAAGAAAGCAACCAATTAAACATCTGTCACCACTTTCCATTTACTGTTTAATTTGAAACAACTTTCTATTTCCTTCTAAATGAGAGTTGATTATTCAGGGAAAAGCTGGCTGCTTTGTACATGACTTTGGCTTGGCCCGGACTAGCATCAATCAACCAACACATCAATGCTGAAGCCTGCTGTTTCAAGAAGATGGAAAAGGAACATTTTCACAATGGGTCAGCAAAGCTGCCTGTGTAAGCATTTTTCTCATTGACAGCAAGAAGATTAATGAATACAACCATCTAGGTGGTGCTATCAACACTACATTCAAGCTGATTTTCAAATACTGCTAACCAAGAAGCCAAAGTCACATAATGAAACATAGCTAATGTCTATATAGCAACAGATATATTAGGGATTGTGGGAAATGCTTCATGTTTTACCTGAGTCTTAATTTTGCAGGTCTTCATTATGAGGAGGCTACCCCGACAGCCTTTGTGATACAAGTCTATGACCATTAGCTCTGACCCTTCTTAAGGAGTCCAAAGATTTTTTTCCCACCTCTCCTTTTTTTTTAAGATTTATTTATTTGAGAAAGAGGGTGTGAGCAGGGGAGGGGCAGCAGGAGAAGGATAGAGAATCTCAAGTAGACTCCATGCTGAGTGCAGAGCCTCATGCGGGGCTTGATCTCATGACCCTGAGATCATGATCTGAGTCAAAAATCAAGAGTAGGACACTCAACTTACTGAGCCACGCAGGCACCACACACACATAACTTTCTGCTCCTTTTGCTCCATAATCAATATTTATAACCCGAGAGGTAGTAAGCCAAGTGGCCAGGTCCTTGATGGTATCTAGTTACTCAAAGAATGAATGTAACTCTTTCACTTCCCACCACAACCCTTCATATATTCTTGCCATCAGCCTCATTGAGCTATTCATCTTTGTCTAAACACATCATGTCAGACTATGTCCTTACAAGGACTTTTTTCTTTGTGCACAAAGAACAAAAGTGAGCTCTGGTATCTGTTACTCTTCTTATAAGGACAGCAGTCCTGTTGGACTAGAGCTGCACTTTTATGACCTCATTCAACTATAATTACCTCATTAAAGGCCCTGTTTCCCAGTGCAGTCACACTGGTGGTTAAGGCTTCAACATATGAATTTGGGGTTGGGGGGACACAATTCACCTGATAACTCTTATGCACTATCACCAGCCCAAAAAGTTCTTTCCTCCCTTTCCACTGAGAAACATTCCACTCAAGCTTTCAGATTCCACCTAAGGGTTATCCTCTCTAAGAAGCCTGCTCCAATTCCAGTCAAGAGTAGTCTATTCCATTATAGCCCTTATTTTATTCTCCTTCGTATTATTTCTTGTTATTGCTTGTGTGTCTCTCTCTGCTAATATACTGTGAGTTCCTTAGAAACAAGGACTCTGTCCAATTCATCTCATATTGCTCATAACACCTAGTACAGCCTTGTGTGTTATAGCCACCCATCCCTTCTGAATCTGCAGCAGCTAACACATGACTATACAAAGTAGGCACAAAAAATAAGAAAAAGTGAATGTTCTCTACTACTGACATTTTCTCTGATTCCACTTTAAATTTTTATTTATTTATGATAGTCACAGAGAGAGAGAGAGAGAGAGAGAGGCAGAGACACAGGCAGAGGGAGAAGCAGGCTCCATGCACCGGAAGCCCAATGTGGGATTCGATCCCCGATGACCATTGTGGGTCCAGGCTCATTCCCACTACTCCCCTACTTTTCTTTTTGATCCTAGCAGACCAAACGCAACTCCCCAATTTTATGTGATATTTCCCACTATGTTTCTTTAAATACACACCTCCCTCAGCCAGCAGGGTCATCTTCCACCTTCTCCATCCAGTTACTCATCACCCTTCAAAAATCAGGTTAAGCTATCACCTCATGAAGTAGACTTACAAGATATACCTTTGTACTCCAATAGCACTGTAAGCAGACCCCTACCATGACACTTGCATTGGGTTAAAATTTGGAAAGAAAATAAAGGTTTTCATTGCTGACTGTCTCAACTTTCCTCCTCCAAGTCAGTGGTCTTCATTGAAAACAGAACACACACACAACAGGAACTAAGGAGTCATTTGACTTTATGAATAGAAATTGGATATCATGTTGCAATCACAAATTTGAATTATTCAGAGTACAAGAGAACTTAGGCTCAATTTTTTAAAAATAAAATTACATATTTAGTCATATTAAATACAATTTTCTTACATAAAAAGAGCAGAGACCCTTCTATATAATTCTTTCTGGGTAAAATGAAGAAATAAATGTATGTTAACTGAGAGTCATTCTAACAACACTGAGATGTTTGTGAGACTGTCCTAGCTGCAGCTAATAGTGATGGTCTAAAAATAAGTTTAAAAGCACTAAAATACAGAGTTGCAAGGTAGTCAGGTTTGGGTCACATCTTTCAGACCAAACCAATTATGTACAAGTTTCAGTATGATTGTGAGATCCGCAGCTGCCTCTGCTGACACACGTGGCTCCTTGAACAGGTTCATCAATGTTGCTAAACACTAAGTGATGAGACAGATCACCAATATCCAGGACCTGAAATGTAATCAATACTACAACATAGAAACTAGGCCTATTACATTTCAGCACGGCTGGGTTTAAATGGATAACCACAGAATACAAAAACAGTTCTTCTCTGTACTTTTTTGAGAGAGAGGAAGAAGAAACCCTTAATAAATGGGACAAACTGCAGCTTCACAGGCAAGAACACATTTTGATTGAGCAGCCTCTCTTGGCTCAGGGACTTCAATAGACCTAAGAGCTGAGAATTAGACTGCAAATATCAGTACGGGCAGAGGAGTGCACAGTAGTGAGGAATGTGGGAGATGGGGTTCTGTTTAAAATTTCCAGCCGACCGAACGCTCATCACTACACACAATCTGCTCAATAAAAATGCACCCAAGAGAAAGCTATTCAAGTGTCATGGGTTTCAGTGTGGATTTAATCACCTAGCAATTCATTTTGGAAAAAAAAAAAAAACTATTAACAACTAATAATTGTTTTTTTATTTTAATTCTACAAATTAATTTCAAAATAATGTTTGATTGCACTTAACCTAAATTATCTTTCACAAACTGATTTTCTGAGACAGAAGACTAAGAAGCTGATTGCAGAAAATTGTTGACTTCAACTATGATGACTGAAGCAAGCCAGAAAATGATGTTCTAGGAGCAGACAATAGAAATGTTCTCACCGCCTCCACTGTATATGCACAGATAATCACACATCACCTTCCCATGCAAAAAGTAAAAAGATCCATAGGCATATAAAACAAAGATAAATATAAAATGTCAGATTGGGGTGCCTGGGTGGCTCAGTCCATTAAGTGTCTGCCTTCAGCTCAGGTCATGATCTCTGGGTCTTGGAATCGAGTCCCACATCGGGATCCCTATTCAGAGAGGAATCTGCTTCTCCCTCTCCCTCTGCTTCAACCCCTCTACTTGTGCTCTGTCCCTTGCTTTCTCTGTCTCAAATAAATAAACAAAATCTTAAAAATAAATAAATAAATAAATAAATAAATAAATAAATAAATAAATAATAAAAATACAATAAAATGTCAGGATTGGTTTTTGTATACAATTTGGTTTTCTTATTTAAGTCTCACTGCTTTGTAATTATAGTAAGTATACCTTGAATTACAAATCTTAATACCAAAACAACCTTATAGCAACATGAACTATAGACTTTCATCGAGGTTGACTCAAGTGATCCTTAAAACATTATCCTCAAATATTATTATCCCTAATTTCAGCTGAAAAAGCAAAGTTCAATAAAGGTCAAGTGGTTTACCCAAATTCCTGCAACTGATAAAGTCTGAGCCAGGGCTTTGCCAAGAAATCTAATCCCAGCCCTTTTTCCAGTGCACCACTGCTGCCTCCATATATCTATGTCTATCCAACAACATCTGCATGACTGGTAGTATGAATCCATCCCTTCAATAAATATTTATTGATCATCTACTAAATGCTCAGCACTATGTTAAATCCTGGGTATTCAAAGATGAGTCAGATAACCTCACTGAACTAACTTTTTAAGGGGCACCTGGGTGGCTCAGTTGGTTAAGCATCTGACTCAGTTTCGGCTCAGGTGGTGATCTCATGGGTCATGAGATAGAACCACACATCAGGCTCTAACATAAGCAGGGGGTCTTCTTGAAGATTCTCTTCCTCTTCCCCTCCCCCTACTCACCCATGTGCTCTGTCTCTCTCTCTCTCAAATAAATAAATAAATCTTAAAAAAAATAAGAGCTAACTCTTTTTTGGTATTTCCCATGTGACAGGCAGTGTTCTAAGCATCTTACAAGAATTAATTCAATTTAGCCTCATAAAAACTCTGAGTTTTCATAGTATCTCCAGATGCAGACAAGAAAACTAAGGCAAAACCAAACTTACAGAAAGAGCAATAAATAGAAAAAGTGTCAAAGAAATTCCAAGACAGTAAATCCTAGTTGAGCTAAGCTATAGAAGATGATCTGGGCCATGAAAGAAAGGTGGAAAGATGGACTTTCCAGGCAAAAGGCATATCATGAAAAAAGTTGGCAAGGCTCAAGAGCTACACTGTCTCCTTAAATGTGTCACCTGCTCTTTGACCTCCCTATCTTCATGTTATTCCTTTAGCTAGAATTATCCTCTCCCTCAACCAATCTAATATATTCATCAGGACTAAGTGGTTAATTGGATATGGTTGGGAAAAAGAAGAAAGTCAAGGATGACTGCAATATATTGGACTGAAACAACAGGGAGAATAGAGCTGCTATCACTCGAAATGAAAACTCATGGAAGGAACAGTTTGAAGAGGAAGATGAGGGAAACTGCAAAAAAGAGAAGCCAATGCTACACACCCTACACCGGCAGCATCTGTCTAGAGAAAGACGTCTTTTTCTAATTTGAAAAAGCAGATGTTATGGCAATGCTAAGAAAAATCAAAAGTTTGGTTTCAGGCATGTTAAGGGATTTGTTAGACATCCAAGCAAATTGGTCAAGTAAGCAGTTGAATAAACAAATCTGGAGTTCCCTGAACAGGACCAGAAAGGAAATATAACTTGGGAGTTGCAAATTTAATTATACTGTTGGAAACCATGAGACTGGATAAGTTCATCAATAGAGAGGGGAAAAAAATGAAGGAGAGAGCCAAGGACTGAAGTCCAGAGTATCCAATGTTAAGAGCTTAGGCTGAAGAGAAAGAACAAACAGTGGGGAGTAGGAGGAAACTTGGGAGGTACCCTGGGGAATAAAGTAATATCAAGTACTGCTGAGAGATAAAGTAAGGTAAGGACTGAGCTGTGACCCCTGGAGTTAAAATCCAGCCATCATCCATGACTTTAATAAGACGAGTTCTGGTGAAATAATAGGGCAGAAAGCTTGATGGGATGAGTTAAGAGAGAATGGGAGTAGTTGCCAGCTGTTGTATTAACCAACATGATGTTGATTTGTTTTAAGTTGGGAGAAACAGTTGCATGTCTGTATGCTAATGGAAACTATCTAGAGAAAGGCAAAATGATGATGCAGGAGAAAGGACAGAATTAATAGAGCAATGACCTTGAGTAGATAATAAAGAATGAGATCTAGTGCACAAAGTGGGATGATTGCTGCAGCTAACCATTCCTCCATAATAATAGGAGAAAATGCGTGCACAGGGGCCCTGATGCAAGTAGGCAAGTGGAAGTTGGGAACTGGGAATTGTTGAATGTCCATTCCAATTGTTTTATTTTCTTGGGGAAACAGGAGGGAAAGTCACCTGTTGAGAATGAGAACTGCAAAATGGTGCGAGCATTACTGACAAAAAATTAAAGTCTGGTACAAAAAAAGGAGTCATCAAGGATATTAAACAACAGAAATTTTCATACACTACTGATGGGCATGAAAATTGGTAGGACCAATGTGACATTCAGGAAAGGCAAAGATGTACATATCCTATGACCTAGCAATGCCATTCCTAGGTATTTATCTTACAGAAATGTGTGTGCCTATAATTGTGATCCAATACAAGAAAAATTATGGCATGATTCCTCTTATAGTAGGTGGAATTTTTAGAATCTTTTAAAAAAAAAAAAGAAACAATAACTAATCATCAAAAGAGTGTCTGCCATTAGGAGGAAGGAAGGGATCTGTGATCATGAATGAGCATACTGAATGATTCTCAATTACTAGTAGTGTCCTATTTCTTAACCCAGACAATTTGTTCAACTGTACAAAGAGGTTCTATGCACTTTTATATACTGTTCAATTTCAACATTTAAAAAATGGATTCTACTATATTTCTCCAAAGAGTTTTATTTTTGTTTATTTGACAAAAAGTTAACTAGGCTGATCTCAAACACAGGAATCTCCTCAGTTCAGTTCTTTTAGGCTTGGCCAGGAAGTGTGGAGTCTTGCTATATATGTGTCTTTCAGGTATTTGGGCAACTGAAAGAAAGAATTTAGGCTCCCTCCCTGTGACTCTCTCTTTTCAAGGATTCCCCCTTTACATTTCAACTGTTTGTGCTTGCCTCAAACTCTATACTAAGCAAGGCTGTGGGTTTTCTACCCATGTTTTGGTTTCCTAATGTGACAACTGGGACTTACCTTCAGACTAAAACCTGTAAGTAATTGGAAGCCCACTCAGTACTGCTCTTTTCCTCCAAATGTTCACATAAAATACACACATTATGTGCCCACTTCATTTTGCTTTCTGATGCCTTCAGATGGTTGTGTTTTTTATTTTATGCAAAGTTTACAGTTATTTGTGGAAGGATTATTCTGAGAAAAGTTACTAAGCAATTACCAAAAGCAGAAACTAGCACTTGCTATGAAAATCCAGGCATTTTGTGTCTATTGCTTCTAGCAGTAGTGGTATTATTCAGTCGAGATAGAAACTCAATGAAATATTTTCTTCTCTCTGTGCTTCCTTGTATTATTCTTCCTTCCCTGGGACTGTAAGA
The DNA here is from genome assembly GCF_053574225.1 of Canis aureus. Lineage (NCBI taxonomy): Eukaryota > Metazoa > Chordata > Mammalia > Carnivora > Canidae > Canis > Canis aureus. Next base: position 20,500,510 of record NC_135619.1, read on the forward strand.
TTCAACCTCACTGTTTAATTTTAATGCTGCAAGGGCTAAAGATAATAAGGAAGGGTAAAAGGACATAGATAAATATTTTGAAATATCCCTCTATACATGCAAATGTACCAGGGAAGAGGTAACATATTAAAATTATCATTTGCACAAATTAGGTTGTTGGTCTAGGAGGTCTTGAAGAAGGATATGCAACAGGAAAAGAGTACAAAAGGGGGAAAAATCACCTAGAGCTCCTAAGAGACAGAGCTGAATGAGGCCCTCTAGTTAGGTCTGAGTTGTGAAGAAAAGGCTGACATCTAGTAGATGAAGGAAGTGCTCCAAAGACAGTATAGAGGCAAGAAAATGGACCATCCCTAAATTTTAGATTTATGGCCTCATGACATTTTAAGCCTAAAAGATGCTTATCAGTTCATCTAAATCCAAAAAACGTATGTCAGAAACAGGGAAACTGAGTCTCACACTTTGCCTGGTTCATAATTGAGTCAAGGTGCCTAGTACCCTCAGCCAAGTTTCAGTGCTGTCTTCTTTTTAACAGCCTGGGACCTGTTCACATTTGTGCTTTGATTAATCAATGTTGTGTATGATGGCTTTAGGTCTGAGCCACTCAATTCATTCTTAAACATGCTAGAGAATTCCAATATAGAGCTTTTTGTTCCTTCTCTGTATATCTTGGAGTCTTAATCACAGCAGAGTGAATTGAGGCTTTTTTATGATTGCATAGAATACACTAGGCTCTAACTCTCTTTTCTAATTATGAGAAAGCCATGTGGCCCCTTATGGATTGCTTGGTATAGTGTCCAGGTATATATGGCTCATGGGATTTTACAAAGATTAATTCAGATTAGCTCATAAGTTTATTGAAGGAGGTATCTATTAGGTGTTCTTGTCAGTCTGTGTGACTGCTATTGACAATAATAAAATGATATGAGTTTCAAACTCCCCTGTCCCATGCTGCCTTCAGATTTAATCATTAGTCAGAATCTGCATTCTTCCCTAAGGTATCTTTTTATTATCTCAAATAAGAATGACAAGTTGAGATCAGTGAATTTAAGAAACTTTATTTTAAATACTATCTCTGCTTCCACAGTATCCTCTCTTCTCAATATCTGGGTTATAAAAAATTAACATCTCCTGGGCAAATCAATATACATCAACATTATTATAATTGTCTTTTTATTCAAAAGATAGTATATGCTTCTAATGATAGCAGTAGCCAAGTGAAGAGAGAGTAACCCATTGTTCACAACCCAAGATCAAAAGTCACTCTATGGTTTATTTTAAAATGATGCACTAGGGTAGCCTGGGTGGCTCAGCAGTTTAGCGCCACCTTCGGCCCAGGGTATGATCCTGGAGACCCGGGTTCGAGTCCCATGTTGGGCTCCCTGCATGGACCCTGCTTCTCCCCCTACCTGTGTCTCTGCCTCTCTCTATCTCTCTCTCTGTCTCTCATGAATAAATAAATAATTTTTAAAAAATAAAAATAAAAAATAAAAATAAAATGATGCACTATATCCCTCTGCCCTCCTCCAACGAATAAGAGCTTGAAGAATAATTTAACAAATAATCCCAAAGTATTTTGTGTAATCAAAGTGTGATTCTAGGTTTGAGGGAGAATAAGCATAAGTAATAGAGCTTGTTTTTAGTTCCTTCTCTTAAATAAAAAATAGAAATGTTAATATTCTTTTAAAATATACAAATATTGAGATGCCTGGGTGGCTCACTTCATAAGCATCCAACTTTTGGTTCCCACTCAAGTTGTGATCTTGGGGTCATGAGATTGAGCCCTGTGTCTGGCTCCTTTCTCAGCACAGAGTCTGCTTAAGATTCTCTCTCCCTCTCCCTCTGCCCCTCCTGCTTATACATGCTCTCATTCTCTCTCTCTCTCTCAAATAAATAAATTGTTTTTAAAAATGTACAAATATTTACCATATTGTTTTTGAGACCATAACTGTATAGCCCAAAGGCAATTTAAAATTTAGCACTTGGAAATAACAAAAACAGCAACCATTTGTTCAGCAACTACTATGTGTAGAGTCAAAGAGTAAAAACCATGTTATGCTGAACCCACTGGGGACTTTCAAGTCTCTTCTAATACCCTAGGGGTCACTTACCTTTTTTTTTCTGGTTTAATATTAAAATCCTCTCTAAGAATATTTTCTCCAGTCCCAGATTACTGCTGTTAGTTACAGTGAAAATCCAAGTAAATTTCACATCTATAATCAGAATTCATATATAAATATTGATCATTCTTTTTAAGATTTTATTTATGAGAGAGAGAGTGCATGAGAGTGGGGAGAGGTGGAAGGAGAGGGAGAAAGTCTGAAGCAGTCTCTGGCACAAGCACAGAGCCACATATGGGACTCCTTCCCACAATCCAAAGATCACAATGTGAGCCAAAACCAAGAGTCAGACAATTAACTGACTGAGCCACCCAGACACCCTTAGATCTTGATCATTTTTAAACATAAGATAAATTATTATTTCCCAAAAACTACCGAAGTAAATATACTAGAGAATAAATTCTATCTGATTAAGCAAATTTACAGAATCAATTACAACAAGCTCCCACTAGGCTTGGAGATAACACCTCAGACACTGCTGTCAGGGGCCCATGCCAGGGCCCTTATCAGTATCAGTGATGAGCACCAACAACCAGCAGCAGAAAGGGGAAGTGAAAGACACATCCTTTTAACTCTTTCACAACACTTCCTTGACTATACTAGATTTTTCCCACCATGGCTCTGACAGTTATAGGAGTCTATCTCCAATAACCTGGAGAAGATAAATAATGCCAGCTCCCTTTACTCTCCAGACAACTTTATTTAAATATAATTGGTGTATAATATTAATGAACACATTTTTACCAATTTTTTTTATTATTATCTAAAGGCTAACTCAGAAACCTGCTCTCTCACTAATCATTGAATGTACTCATTCTATAGGCAAATATTTGGGAGCCTGCAGGTGTCGAGCAGCATAGAAAAGCAGGATCAAACTAGACAAAGAAGGGATGAGTACTCCAGGCTGAGGAAGATTTGTGCATAGTTTTTCTCATGCCAACCAAGAGCATCCTTGGCTGTTTAGGTGCCTCTAACCATTCAGCAATACTGATCCATCCGGCCTTGAGTGGTCTTACCTCTGTTAATCCTTATGCATTAGAGAGAGACTCCGTATCAAGAAAAATAGATTCCAGTGTAAAAGGACTTATTTCAGTGGGAGCTTGTAATTCAGCCCAGGTTATTGCTAATCATTAAAAATGAACCCATCGAGCTAATCTTCAAGAAAAAAAAAATGTGAAAACCACATTATGGTTGTCAGTGTGGTAGTACAAGATTTTCATATGGAAAATGCATTTCTGTAATATAATAAGTCAATTATACCTCGGCTAAAAAAGGAAAAGAAAATGCCTTTTTGCATACATGCCTCAGTGGAGTTAATAGTATAAATGACAGGTGAAATTAGTGGTATCAATACAGTTTTTAAGATGAATTATATTTCATATAATTTTCAAGGATTTTTTTTTTTTTTAGAAATTCTAATATCCCCTGCTTCTAAAAATGCCTGAATAGATACACTGTCACCACTAAGATACAAGTAATTTTTGGCCTTATGGTGCTTTAGCAACAAAACCAAAACCTTTTTTTTTTTTTTTTTTTTTTTAATAAGAAAGAGACATTTGGGCAGCCCGGGTGGCTCAGCGGTTTAGTGCTGCCTTTGGCCGTGGGTGTGATACTGGAGACCCGGATTGAGTCCAACGTTGGGCTCCCTGCATGGAGCCTGCCTCTCCCTCTGCCTGTGTCTCTGCCTGTGTCTCTGCCTCTCTCTCTCTCTCTCTCTGTCTCTCATGAATAAATAAATAAAATCTTTAAAAAATAATAAAAGAAAGAGAGAGTTGGAGGGCAGAGGGCAAGAGAGACCCTCAGGCAGGCTCCATGCTCAGTGCTGCTTATAGGGCTCAACCTTACAAACCTGAGTTTATGACCTGAGTCAAAATCAAGAGGTAAGAGCTTAACCAATAAGCCACCCAGGTACCCAAAAAATACATTTTTTTATGTATCATGATTCTTTGAGTTCTTTACTAAACAAATACATCTTGAAACAAAATGAAAAATAAAAGCTGAGAGCCATACATGGTTAGATTGGAAGAGAACACACTTGCTTGTAGTTTAGCAGTATAATTATATTTTTAATATACAGTATGTTCCTGAGGGTTTTACTTCAGAAATAATCTTCTGTGAGTCAATCTCAAACATGTATACATAATGTATGATTAATGCAAAAATCATAATGTATGATTTAAACAAAGTAAATTAATTTATTCCTTTCTATAAATGAGTCTTTATGTTATTCTACAAAAGGTATTATGAGTGCAATATTTAATATTAAAGCTGAAATATAAAAATTAAGTGCAAGACTATCTCAAACACATTCCCTTAAGAGTAATTAAAAAGAAAAATATAATAACCAAATGAAGATGATATCAAGTAAGATTACAAGCATCCTGGTGAAAAAATAAAGAATGTTACCTTATTTCAGATAGAGACAAAAATATGTGCAGAGTTTAGCTCTTCCTACTACACTTTTCTAAAAACAACTGAAAAGAAGAAGGGAAGTAGGAAACTTCTAGGAGACCCACCCTAGCCAGGCATTTCGGTGGGCTCTGGAGATTCAGCAAGGAAAAAAGCAAATATATCCACTGCCCTTATGAAATTTACATGAGAGAGAAAAAGGAGAATTGAGAAAACACAATATTACAAATAGTGAAGAAGCAATCAAGTAACATGAAAAAGAAAAATGAGAAGCTCTACTTTAGTAACATCAGTACCAACTCACCACCATTTCCCAAAGATAACTACAGAGACTTGTTGTTGTTGTTGTTGCTTTAATGTTTTTATTAGTTGCTATAGTGGATGAAAAAATAAGTAAATGACAGTATCAAAATTTTAGTGAAACTTTACCTATGTCTTATGATCACTGTCTTTGGACCATAAGTTTGTGATTCCTTTTTCTTCTGTTGTAATGAAACCAGAGTGTTTACTTTATAATGGAAAAATGTTTATGAAGAATAATAATCCATTTCAAGGATGACTTTTATGTAAGTTTAACTCAGTGATGGTACCACACAGAATGCATGGCCCTTGGCCCAGCCAACATGGAAAATATGAATGGACATATATAATCTGGTTGCAGTTTTCAATCTGGTCTTTAACCACCAGTTCCAGGCTCCATAAAATTGACTTAGTAGAAACAGATATTGATCATGAAGACAGCTAAAGCAAAGAGATAAACTCTATCCATTTCTCCTCATTTTCCCAACAGCTTCTCAAGGTCAAGGAACATGTCTACCTCATTCTGTAAATCTTCATTAGGTCTAGGACAGAGCCATCTACAAAGGGAGACTTCCAGGTGCCCTTGAGGCGAGAGAAGATATTAAAGGAATTTAGTGAGCCACTTTTACTGAAAGGAAGCACAGCATCATGAAACAGTGAATAGGTAAATCTGACGCACATGTAAGAAAGCAGAAGAAATGAGATTGGAATTGTGGGTTGGGGGCAGCCTGAGGAAGGCTGGAAAATCAGGTCAGAGAGCTGGAATTCTGTAAGAAATGAAAAATCATTAAAGAGAATTCCAGACACATTTCTCTTCTAGGAAACTACAGGACACTTGGGAGGGAAGAGAGGCAGAATTTAGGGAATATATCAGAATGTGATTAAAGAAAGAGGAAAGGAATAAGAGCCAAGAGTATGATGGTAATGGAATCAGAATAATTAATGGTAGGAAGGAATAAGAGGAAAGAGAGGGAACCAAAGAATACTATAAGGTTCTCACTCATTTGGCTGAAAAAATAATGGTGTATCTAGGGAATCTCAAAGAAATCAGGGATTAAATTTGGAAAGAAACTGAATAGTTTGGTTATAAGCATGCTGAGTTTAATATTTGGCATATTAAAGATGTGAATGAAAATATTCAATCAAAAATTTATTTATTTGGATCTGCCAAATAATCTGCCATGTGTTTTAAATAAGATTGAATTGGGGTATGTGGGTGACTCAGCTGGTTAGGCATCCAACTTTTGATTTCAGCTCAGGTCATGATCTCAGGGTGGCAAAATTGAGTCCACGTCAGGCTCCAAATAGGCATGGAGCCTGCTTAAGATTCTTTCCCTTTCCCTCTGCCCTTCCCTACCCTATGTATACATAATGTATGTATTTTTTTTTTTCAAAGAAGAGAAAAGAGAAGGCAATGAAGGAAAATAAATTATGTAAGAAAGTAAGTCAGATGAGGTGGAAGATGTAATTTCTGTTATAAAAATCAAAGAAGGTCTTCTAAATGAGTGACATCTGACCTAAAGCCTGGTACATGAGTTGGAGGAAACCAGGGGAGAGAGATTTGCAGACGGAGGATGACATCTGCAAACACCCTAAACCAGGAAAGTGTTTGCCACCTTTGAGGACCAGGGATAAGTGGCCAGGTGATCAGGTCAGAACAAGCAAAAGGAACAGGGCACAACATTAGATTGAAATAGTAAACATTTCATAGATGAAGAAATTGAAGCTCAGAGTGGTTAAGTAACATACCCAAGCTTCCCCAGCTGGAAAGAGTCAGTTTCTGACCTCCCCCCCACCCCCGCCCCATCAGTTTGACTCAAAGCCTATATTCCTAATGAGTCCAGTAGGCTCCCCAAACCTGCTCTGAAGAGTCACCTGACTGCTTGTTAATGTACAGATCCCTAGGACTACCTCCCAATTTCAGAAACCTATAGGAGGAGGATCAGATGGAGCCCCCCATAAAAGAGACTGTACATACAAATTGGCTAATTTTAGGAGAATTTAATAAAGGAACTGTATGAGTTGCCTGGGGCTGCCATAACAAAGTATCACAAACCAGGTGGCTTAACCAACAGAAATGTATTGTCTCACGTTCTGGAGGCTGGAAGGGAAATTCCTTCTGAGCTGTGGGATCTGTTCCATGCCTCTGTCCAGCCGCTCGTGGCTTGCTGGCCATCTTTGATGTTCCTTGGCTTATAGATGCATCACTCGAATTTCTAACTTCATCTTCACATGACATTCTCCCTGCATGTATGTCTCTGGGTCCAAATTTTTCTTTGCTGTAAAGACACCAGGCACATTGGAGTAAGGCCCACCCTTAACAACCTCAGCTAACTTGATCATCTGTGAAGACCCTGTTTCCAAAGACCTTCCAAATTTCCAAAAGTCACACATTCACAGGTTATGGGGTTAGGACTTTTAATGACTTTGAGGAGATACAAATCAACCCATAACTTTTTTTCCACAAAGATGTGGCAGGGAAAGCACAACGGATAGTGCCATACCCCAGACTAGCCTCAGCCATTACCTACCAGCCCTCACTGAGGCCTGTAGGAAGGAAGTACCCCAACTTCCCTCCTTCCAATCTCTTACTGACTGAACCCAACCAGAAGCCAGAAGGGAGAGGGGCCCAGTAAAATGTTAATAGAGGACACCCTCCTGGGATGTGGAGCTAAATGGAGAAGAGCCAAAGAAAGTGGTCCAGAGAGGCAAACACAAACTATCTAGCCAGAATGTCCTGAAAACCTTTAAAATCAGACTCCAGAAAATTCTTAGGCTCAAGTGTAGTTTAGGAAATGTGATGCCATATTAAAATGGCTAGAAAGGGGATCCCTGGGTGGTTCAGTGGTTGAGCGTCTGCCTTTGGCTCAGGTCATGATCCCAGGGTCCTGAGATCAAGTACTGCATCGGGCTCCCCAAGGGGAGCTTGCTTCTCCCTCTGCCCATGTCTCTGCCTCTCTCTGTGTGTCTCTCATGAATAAATAAATGAAATCTTTAAAAATAAAAAAACAAAGTAAAATAAAATAAAATGGCTAGAAAGACAAGATCTTGAATATCAATGACTCTTACATATATAACCTAGGACTTCTTTCATTTTTTTTTATGGAGAACTTTGAACTACTTAATAAGAAAGACATATACTAATTGCATTTGAGGTAAGAAAGATATATAGATAGATATAGATATATAGATATAGATATAGATTTTTTTTTTTTTACTTTAACAACCTGCAGCTTGGAAATAACATCCCAATTCTTGAACCTTAAGCCTGGGTGATTTGGGAGATGAAGAAGTCAGTTATCACAATCGGACCAAACCTGCCCTGGCACCTCACTGTCTGTGACAGTCTCATTCCTCTGTGATCTTGTGTTCACGGAAACTGTGACTTAATTGAGAAAGCCTGGAGCCTCGATGCAACTCACACATGTATAAAACACCACCGTGAAAGAGCAGAAGGAAAGCTACAACAGCATGCCTATCTTTCTCAAAGTAAGGAAGCCCTTATCGCCAAAATCTTGTCTGCTTCCCCTGCTTCAGAACATACAAAACATGCAAAGGCTGAACCAAAGATGATGTCTGTGAGTTCAGCGTCTTAATTCTGTGAATTAATTTGGTTTTCACATATGGGTTGTTTTTCTAGAATACAGGATTACTACATTATGAAATGCTAATTGTTTTTGCTATCCTGCATGACCTGCCTGGAAGATGAGATGCAAATTAAGACATAATGTAATTATGGCTGCTCTCACCCTATTCAAATGTATTCTTCTTCTCCAACAGGTTCAGGTATGTGACTTTTTTTGTTTAGCTTTCAGCCTCCTACTCTATCTCCTACCTTTTGTCACCCATGGACTCTACCCTGTTGAAATGCCTAACATCATCATAAGATAGGAAGGCATTTGGATTTAAACAAACATTCAGAACTTCTGCATCCAAATAAAGTCTTGTCTTTCTAAAGAAGCACCTTGGAAGGCTAAATAGTCCACACAGCAGCATTTTGATACCAGTGAACTCTCATTAAAATATTATATAAGAAAAACCACTATATCAAACACTGTATCAAAAATACTATATGGGAGAGACGCCTAGGTAGTTCAGTGGTGGAGCCACATGATCCTGGAGTCCCGGGATTGAGTCCCACATCAGGCTTCCCCAGGGAGCCTGTTTCTCCCTCTGCCTGTATCTCTGCCTCTCTCTGTGTGTCTCTCATGAATAAATAAATAAAATCTAAAAACAAAAAACAAAACAAAGCAAAACAAAATACTATATGGAAGGCATGTGCTGACAGGGCTGAATGGTGCCTTATTGCTCATGGAAAGTTTACAGAGGCAGAAACCTCTCTTCTCTTCCACCAGCTGTTAAAGCTTTCTCTTAGACTCTTTGCCAGCTGCCCACTCTGATTTCAGCCCATTATCTTACCAGGACAGAACTAAATACCTCACTGATGGAAACTTTCCCCTCTCCCACCACCCCCATCAAAAAGAAAGAAAGACACAGAGTGGGGGAGGGAAGAAAATGAAAGAAAAGAAATCTAAGAATGATAAACGTCTTCAGCAAAGTATCTGAAAATCTCTCAATAAGGCATGAGGCAGGGAAAAATGTTACAGAGTGTGAGTCATTTACGATAGCAAATACTTGAAGTTGGTGAAGTGTTCAACCACAGGGGATTGGTTAAATATTTTATAGACTATCCACACAATGAAATAGTTTGCTGTGACTTAAACCTATGGTATATAGACCTGTTTTCACTGACATGGAAACTTGTTAGGTAAGAAGAAAAGCAGGTTACAGAACTAGAAGTATAATGTGATCTCATTTTTAAAATATTGTATCTGCATGTATCTTTGAATATGTGTGTATGTGTACACAGAGAAAAAGACAAAGAGGAGAAAGGAAAGATTTGATTAAACACCAAGATGTAAATGGATATTTTTGAGAGATAACAATTATGGATGATTTATTTCTTTTTGCTTATTTCTATTTTCTGATGTTTCTACAAGAACTATGACTTACATGGATAAAAAGTATAGAGAACTGCCAAGAATAAAACTGAATAGCTGTGGCTGAAGATCATTTAAGTAGTGACCCAGCATTTACCTTTTTTTTTTTTTTTTACTTCATCACTTATTAAAAGCAGGTGATAGGGGCACTTTGGTGGCTCAATCAAAAATCTGCCTTCTGTTCAGGTCATGATCCCAGGGGCTTGGGACCCAGCCCAAGTCAAGCTCCCTGCTCCATCCTCCCTCTCTTTCTCTTTATTTCTCTCTCTCTCTGTGTCTCCCTCAAATAATTTTTTTTAAAAATCTTTAAAACAATAAATAGGTAAAAAATATAAGCAGGCAATAATATTATGCTATAAATAAACACAGTAATAAGATTTAGATACAATTCTCCAGAGTCCACATCTAGTGCTCTTTTAAAGTCATCAGTCTTTCCATCTCCAACATGTATTAAATGAAAAAGCAAAATCAAGAGGCAGAAGATGTAGAGTATGCAACCAATTGTTCACAAAAGAACAGCAAATAAAGAAGATACATTTGATTAGCGCATGTGTGCCTTCAAGTTATCTGAAGGGTAAATAGGAGAGCTGTGACAGTGTCACCTGTGAAGAATCCAACTGAGCTGAAGGAGCACAGAGATAAACCTCCTCATATTTTTTGTTTGAAACCTGTGAGTGGATTACCCTAGTCCAAAATGAAATTTTTAGTCTTTTATAGTTCTCTTTTTCTTTCTCTTTTTTTTTTTTTGGGTGACTTATCTTTTTCATAGTGTATTCTCAGAATTATACCTAAGTGATTTGTTTGAGGGCTTAGTCTTGATTTAATATCAATTCTATTCAAACCTCCATCTGCATGATTTTTTTTTTTTTTTTTTTGCCATATCTACTTGGTCTCTTTTCAAATGTGAAAAGGAAAATGACCTGGGTAGAAGGAGACAGCCATATATTTCACATACTTTCACCCCATCCTCCTTAATGATAGGTTTACCAAGGTCAAATAGAAAATAAACCACAGTTGAGAGTTTGAAGCTAACAGGCATGTATGAGGCACATGTTCTCATTCATCGCTTTATTTTGGATTCAATATTAACTTCTCTTGGATGACAATGCTGCCTCCATTATTTCCCCATTAACACGGTGCACCCAAGGGGAACATCTGCCCAACACTAATGAGCTATTCACAGGAGCAACAAGAACAGAGTACGCTGGAGCCAAGGTAAAACAATTAGAGGGAAAGGAAGACTGTTGGCTCCTGACCTAAATTGAATTGCTTTTAAGAGACAGAAGCAGATTTTTAATTATGTAATCCCTTTGTTTCTCATTTCCTTTCAAACTTAAAGGTCAAATTCCCCTTTCAAATGCTCAGGGCCAGATCTGATATTATTGTGTCTGAGACGGGCTGCACTGAAGCCACAAGAGGTGCCCTGTTTAACCCAGATGGAGGCAAAGTGCTTTTGTTTTCTCTTTGCTATCGTCTGAACTACTCTTTGGAAGAATTAGTAACTGCTGTCTTTCTCCCTTTGCATTTCATTTTTCTCTCCAAAGAGTATTCTAAGAGAAATCGAACCTACCTTTACCAAGAAAAAGAACTGAAGACATGAAGATCTAGGATAAGAGGAAGTCTAGTTAACTTCCACTTTTGCAAGACTTGACTTGACTTTGAAATTGCTTTAATCTATGCCTCCGTTGCTCACATCTGATTGTTTGCATTTCAAAAATGGAAGAGACTTTTCTTCTCTCACTCTTTCCCTGGGCCCTTCTTTCTCTCCCTTCGCCAGGGCCTCTCCTCCTCCATCCTCCTAAGCCCAGGTAGGTCCATCACATCCACATCTTCCAGTTGCATCAACTATCTCTAATCTTGCTGTTCTCCAACTTCCTGCATCTTACTGTCTGTCCACCACCCTGGCCTACATCAGCTTGTCTTTCACTGGCAAGAAATCTAATAAGTGGGTAGCACTGGTTCCTGTAAAAGGAAAAAGAAGGAATTGAGGGCCAGCTGTGTCCAGAGGTTCCATCAGTGTCATCAGGATCTCTGCATCTCTCCATCTCTTGGGCTCTGCTGTCCCTCTGTGCAGTTTCTTTCCCTGGCAAAAAAAAAAAAAAAAAAAAAATTGTTTAAAGATAAAAAGGAAATTTGGCGATTTTAACATTTTCACTTGAAGATTGACTTTTTAAGAGGTATAACCAGTTGAGGTTACAATGTTATGGTACTTGAGTGTACTAAAGTCTTTCAAATCTGTTCTCTCTGGGGTGCCTGGGTGGCTCATTGGGTTAAGCATCTGACTCTTGGTGTCAGCTCAGGTCATGATCTCAGGGTTGTGGGATCAAGCCCCACCTTGGGCTCTGCACTCAGTGCAGAGTCTGCTTCAGATTCTCTCTCCCTCTGTGTCCCACTCATTCTCTTTGTCTCCCTCCCTTTCTTTATTTATTTATAAATAAATAAAATCTTTTTTTAAAAATCTGTTCTCTCAATTTGAGGGCTTACAAAAACCGTTTAACGATGTTTACTGGAGCTTTCTATAATTGTAGCCATGGAGGCTCCATACCAGCAAACAACCTTCTACAGATTTAAAAGCCATGTCTCTAAGCATACTGTCAAGTTACTAATGAACATATGGTTAATTTAGCTAACAGTCACATTACCATGTATTCAGCCTCAAATTGATAAATATGCAGTTAACCCAGGGGGGCTTTTCTAAATCATGTATTAATTCAGTCAACGTTTGAGTATTTACTATGTTCAACTTTGGATAACAATAACAATGAATATTTTACTTATTCCACAAAGGAATTAAAGTAGCTTAAAAAAATTATATGATATTCTAAAATGCTTATTTTGTTTTAAGAATGGTCATTTTTGTGTCATTAGGTCATTTAATTCTCCCAACTTGGTGAGTTAGTTAGGAAAATTTTTATTATTGTGGAAACTTCACTACAAGGAAACAGAGAGGTTTGAAGAATCAGAACTTAAATCTAAATCCTTTGGCTCTAATTGCTTGTTTTCTTTCCAGGACACTTACTCAAAGACAGAGTACCAGATATCTAATGATATGCCTGACATTTTTAAACACACACGAAGACAATTATAGAATAGTGAGACTATCGATAGCTTGGCAAGAACAGAATTTTAACCTGAAAATCCTATCTGGTGAGGATTTTAAGAAGAGAAGATGACCTTAGTTGCTATGCCTTTGGCAAACACCAATAACAGAAATGCAGGCATCAGCCCTGCAGAAGATACAAATGCATGTACCCTAAAGGCAGACCAGTCCTAAGGTAACACATTGTCTTATCTCTGCTCTGTTTGCCTAGCTTTGTCCTCTTTGCTCTTGCTGTACATGTCCATGTTTCTTTTCCTCCTGAGCCTAACAAACCATAAAGTATCTGAGGAATGGTGGTATCCTAGAAAGATTCTAAAGTGAAGTACTCATTCAGAAAGGACATCAAATATCCTAGGTGTGGAGTATGAGCCATCACAGAGTTTAATGACTGTTGAAACACACAGCCCACCATGTTGCTTCTAGGGAAACTTTTACCCATCTCTCAAGAATCCACCTCATTCACCATGCATCCATAACTTTGCCTCAGCACTCTATCCCCACATAGAATTCTCTTAGCACAGATTTAACAATTATATAAGGACCTAATATCTGTAATTCAGTGTTATTTATCAGTAATTGTATATTAACCCTATCTCCAACTAGAATGTAACCACCTTTTTTAAGATTTATTATTGAGGCAAGGAGGGATAAAGGGAGAGAGTCTTCAAGCTCACTCCCCATTGAGTGCAGACTCCTATGCCAGGCTTCATTTCATGACCCATGAGATCATGACCTGAGCTGAAACCAACAGTCAGATGCTTAACCAAGTGAGCCACCTGGGTGTCCTAGAATGTAACATTTTGACATCATTTTGCTTCCTTGAAACCTGGCCCCTTTGTCAATATCTACCACAGCAATAGTCATAGTGACAGTCTATTACATCAGTGGTTTACAGTGAACCACAACATCCAATATTCAGACATTTGTGTGCTTCCCTCCCCACTTAGGGTATACTATGTGACTGATTTTAATCATAGAATCAGAAGACTGTCAATCCACAGTCGAAGCCTTGACAAGATCTGAAACTTCTGCTTTTGAACCTGTGGGAGTTCTAAGTTACTGTATAAGAAGTTGGGGGTCCCTGGGTGGCGCAGCGGTTTGGCGCCTGCCTTTGGCCCGGGGCGCGATCCTGAAGACCCAGGATCGAATCCCACATCAGGCTCCCTGCATGGAGCCTGCTTCTCCCTCTGCCTGTGTCTCTGCCTCTCTGTCTCTCTCTCTGTGTGACTATCATGAATAAATAAATAAAATCTTTAAAAAAAAAAAAAGAAGTTGGGCTGCTCTGCTGAAGGGAAGAAGGCCCTGTCATTCCAGTGTCCCAATTTAGTTCAGCCCCCAGCTGCTCCAAAGGTTGATGAGCCACAGGAGTGACTATCAGCAAAATCAACAGAACTTTACAGCTGAGCCCACAACACAGAACTATAAGGAAATTAAGGTGATTTTTTTAAGCCACTATGTTTTGGGATTTATTATGCTATAATGGATAACTAACACAGGAATTTGTAAAATATTTGTTGAATGAATGAATTGAACTCATTATTTTTTATTGCTTTTGCTAAAAAGCTGCCATAGCAACAAATGTGACATTAAAAACTCATAAAGAAACAAAATAAATGAAAAAAAAAATCATGGATACAGAGAACAGATTGGTGGTTGCCAGAGAGGAGGGGGGGTTAAGGGTAAAATGGGTGAAGAAGGTCAAGAGGCACATACATTTGTTACAAAATAAAGAAGTCACAGTGATGTAATGTACACCATTGTGACTATAGTTAACAATATTGTATTTCATATTTGAAAGTTGCCAAGAGAGTAAATCTTAGAAATTCTCATCACAACAAAAACATTTAAATTTAAATTTTATAAATTTTACGGGGACTGATGGTAACAAATTATTGTGGTGATCATTTCACAGCATGTACAAATACTGAGTCATTATGTTGTGCACTTGAAACTAATGTTATATGTCAATTATACCTCAATTAAAAATTTTTTTAAATACTATTCAGTCCATCTGAAAAAAGTTTTAAAAACAATAATGAGTGGATTGAAAAGAAGAATGCATGGAGAAAGAGAAAAAAACAACATTTCTTAAGAACATTCTATGTCCCAGGCCCTGTACCAAGGCATTTTCACATTCACATGTCATTTTCTCAACAACAAACCAATGAAGTAGATATTATTTTCCTGTGTTTTCTACTGATGAGAAAACTGAAGCTTTGACAAGTAGATCAACTTGGTCAAACACTTATAAAGTGTAAAAACTTGGATTCAAATACTAAACTTTGTGCTGACAATGACCTTGTTGTTCCCACTCCATCATACTGCCCTCTTAGACACTGGTAGCCAGGGAGGTGTAATCATCAGCCCCAGTTTCAACAGCAGTTTTCCACGGCATCTTGAGCTGCTTTCATGACCCCATACACTCAAATTTCAGCTCCCTATGCATGATACCCTGAACTGACACTGCCTCCTCTTTCCTAAAATCCATCCCAACTCCCAGAATCGTTACAAAGTTTCAACAACTCCTTAAAAGACAGCTGATTTCCCTTCAGGATACTCTGGATCACACTTGGGACCAGGAGACCAGACCCAATGATCTCTCTGGGCCAGATGTAGCTGTAAGGACAATATCTCCAAATCTTAGAAAAACAAGAAGAGAAACTATATGCCCCAGTTCAATGCATTAAAATGTATATCATTTCCTGGCACACCCATGGATACACAGGCTCGGTTAAGTCTGGGTGTGACAGTGAATAAGCATGCATTTTTTACAAGCTCTCCAAATAACTTTGGTACACAATCATATTTGAAAATCACTGTCCTGATCCATTTAAAAATATAACTAATTCAGGAAAAACTGGTAGTTTTTACTCTTCAAGACACATGTCATATAATAGTATGTGATAAATGATACATTTTTAATTATGTGGACTGTCTATCTTGACATCTTTAATTCACTAGATGTCATCAACTATCTTCTTTAATGTTGAGGCATAAAACCAGTTTAATATCCCAAAAGGTGAGTTTTAATAATCTCAGTAGTCATCCTAAAAATGGTACTGTTACCCCATAAAATGACAAGGTAGGTTTAGATTTGATTCTTTGAACACGTATTATTGCATCCTCACTATGTTTCCAGCTGATACAGTTAAGTAGGTTTAAGAATTTACATCTTGCCCTCATATTTCTCTAGTTTGCTAATTAAATGTAATGTTATGGCTTCCAGGTCAAAGTGGAATCTAGTTAACATTTTCCCATAAAGCTGCTCCTATGTTTGCACTGAAATAGCCATGAAAATATAAGACAAAACCTACCACACATATAACTTAGTGATCAATAACCTCATGGCTGGATCTTAGTGGGATCAAACAAAGCCCAAGGCATGTGAAAATGCACAAATAGAAAAATCTATTTGTTGTTCATCACGCCACATACTCTTTGCATCATAAGAAAGAAGCTGCTTGAGGAGAAAAACAATACAGATTTTTTACTGAAACAAACAAGACTTTTTATTGACTTATAATATAATACAAAAAATCTCATGTATCATAAGTGATACATCGGATTTTCACAAACTAAACTCATCTGTGTAACTAGCAGCCAGATCAACAGATTACTGGATGCCCAAAGGGTCCCTCAGGCTCTTTCCCATTACTACCCCAAACCCCCAACACCAGCATTTGAGCTTCACCTAAAAATCAAAAAAGATATTTCTATTCCCACCACCTTCAGTTCACTGACTCAGAGTCCACAAGAATGTAATAACCACTTTCCCATCTTCCCTTCTTGCTCTTGCTGTGAGTGTCTCCCCTGGAAATGCCGGCTGCTTCCTTCCCTATGCCCACCACCATCCTTCCACTCCCCCCCCATCTCCCCTCCCCCCACCCCTGTAGCCACGCCTTGCAAAATTGAAGAAATCAAGGACTCTCTGCTCACAGCCAGGCAAAAGGATGCCGAATACATCAAGATCAAGAAAAATAGGGATAATGTGAAGTTTAAAGTTCAATGCAGCAGATACCTTTATACCATAGTCATCATATACAAGGAGAAGGCAGAGAAACTGAAACAGTCCTTGTCCCCAAGTGAAGGAGCTGAAATGAACCTGGCACAATAATTTGAACTGTATTAAAAATTTTTTAATTCTTTTTTTAAAAAATGTAACAACCAGAGAAAAATGCAGCTGCCCTTTATGCTCCCTTGGGAACTTCTCTATGTGCCAAACACATTATCACACAAGACTCCCCTTCCAGTCCCCCAAAGCTCTGTACCCAGGCAGAGACTACAAATGCCCGAAAGAGGTGGGTGATAAGTATGTGTACAGAGCTGCAAGAAGATGCAGTGAGGAACTGGTGACAGCTGGTGGCTTCTGCTGTAGAACCTTGACTGCTGGGGACTGTAGTTTTTTGTATTATGATGCTTCATACATCACAGAATCAAGCATTAGAGATAGATGGCGTGTCAGTTAAACAAAAGCCTACTTAGAAATGGGAAGTTAGGTTGAAGGCTCAGTGCATTAACCCACCCTTCTCTGAAAAGAGACCATAAAAAACATTAATCGCCTCTGAAAAGAGACCATATCAAAACACCTTTGGACCATATCAATACATCAGTACATTTTTGTGGAACATGTGCATGAGACAGAAATAACAAAAGGCTTCCTCACCTTTCCTCATGACAAATACATAGTCTGGATTCATCTCCCCTTGTTCAAGGAAAAGAAGGAAAACCAACATGAGTCTATGGGAAGAAAGTAGGATAAGGAAGAGAACAGTCTGGGAGAAACCAGGAACAAAAGACCTAACCTCTGAAAATAAACATTTTTATACTCCAGAAGAAAATTTCCAAACTCTAGCCTTTTAAGGACAATATAAAAAGACACAGGATTTAACAAAGAAAAGTGGGACAAGGAAGGAGCAGGTTGAAATGAGATGGCAAATGGTGAAATGATTTCAAGGTGATTGAAAGAAAGCACTCTAGCACACAGAGGTGTTTTGGTGAACAGTTTAATAATATCTACTAGGCTGATTATATGCATGCCCTATTACCCAACAAACCATCTCACTGATATAATATTTACCCAGGGAAATGTCACAGAGGTTCCAGGATACACATTTCAAGTTAATAGTACTGTATTGAATACTGGACAATTGCTAAGAGAGTAGATTTTAGCTGCTATAATCATATATAAAAAATGGTAAGTCTGTGAGAAGAAGATATATTAATTATGGGTACCTGGGTGGCTCAGTCAGTTGGGCATCCAACTCAGATTAGGATCGTGGGGTCAAAAAAAAAAAAAAAAAAAAAAAAAGGATCGTGGGGTCATGGATCAAGCTCATGGGGGCTCTGTGCTCAGCGGGGAGTCTGCTGCTTTCTCCTCCCTTGGTCCCTCTTCCCACTCATTCTCTCTCTCTCTCCTTCAAATAAGTAAATAAATCTTTTTTAAAAAAAGATATGTTAATTAGCTTGACTATAGTAATCGTTTCACTACGTATATGTATAGCCAATCACCATGTTGTACAACTTAAATATATACAGCTTTATTTTTAAAAAGCTTTCAAAGAATGTTTATAGCAGCATTGCTTGTAGTAGCAAAACCAGACAACCCAACTGTCCAACTGTAGATAGGATAACATGGTAGTATTCACAAACAATAGAATACTCTTCAGAAATAAAAATGAGTAACCTAAAATTATTCACAACATACATGTATGTCACAAATATCATGCCTTGTGGAAGAAGTCAGACAAAACATTCATATTGATTGATTTCATATAAAGTTCAAAAGCTAAACTACAATATTTAGGAATGCATACATAGGTAGTCAAACTATTTTTAAAAAATGAAAAAAAAAGAAAATAAAAGAAAATGAAGAAGTAAGGCAGTGTTTACCATCAAAGTCAGAAATGCATGACCTCTGAGAGGAGCACAGCTTTCATGCTTGGAATGAGGCATGTGAGGAGCCCCTGGCATGCTGCAGTGTACCTGAGCTGGTACACAGTTTGTTTTCTTTTATAATTTCTCAAGCTGTACATTCAGAATCTAGACACTTTTCTGTATGTGCCTCATATTCCACAACTTTAACAAGTATTAGAAACATATTAGCAGAGTTAAATCTAGTTGAGGAAAAAGGTAGGCTTGATAAAAGAAAGAAATGAAGACACACTTGTATACTTATAAAATACAGAGGTAGAGACCAAAGATGAAGGCAATGAGAGGGGAGATGATGACCATGGAGATAAAAGAAAGGGGAGGTTGAAGTTTAGACAACTGATATCCCTAGGGAAAAAAGTCCAAAATAAAACAGAAGGGGAAATCCAATAAATGATAACTGAGTAACACAACAGGTACTAGGCCAAGTACTTTATGAGTTAACCCACTGAATCCTTTTAATAATTCTAGCAGGTAAAATATCAACATCAGTTTCCTTCTTTACTCTGGTGAGAAAACCAAGACCTAAATTACCCAAAATTTTATGATTGTTAGGCAATAGGAAGGTAAGTAGTATGTAGAAGCCTAGAATCCCCATCTGTGAGGTACTAGTCAGTCTTCTGAACCATTACACCATGCTACCACTTATTTTTCCCTGCTCTGGATTAAAACACAATGTACAGTAACATTCAAGGCCCAAGTTCTGTGGAGAAAATCTTCTAAAGATTTAAGGAGAAACTTGTCTTGATCCAAGAATTTTATTTACTTTTTAAGAAAGAGAGAGCATGTGCATGTTTGCACAAGTAGGGGAAGGGATGGGGGGACAGAGGAAGAGAATCTCAAACAGACTCTTTGCTGAGCACAGAGCCCATGGGGCTTCCTCTGAGGATGGGAGATCATGACTTGAGCCAAAATCAAGAGTCACATTCTTAACAGACTGAGCCACCCAGGTGGCTCAAGAATTTTATATGCAACCAGGTTCTCTCACACTTGTGAAAGTAATAAGACAAAATTAGATATTTCAGAAAATACTCCCATTCATATATAATTCTTTTTAAAAAATATATGTTTGAAGACAAATTTCAATTGACAAGAGAAGAGGCCTAGAAGGAGGTAAAAATGAGGGAATCATAAAACAGAAGACTTTTTCCAGAGATCTAAAAATAACTGAAACAAGCAAATTTAAGCTTCGCAGAAATAGATTTAAAAAAAAAAAAAACTAATGTCACACATATTTTGGGGGCACCTGAGTGGCTCAGTCGGCCTCTGCCTTCAGCTTTGCAGAGGGGATCAAGCCCTGTTTTGGACTCCCTGCTCAGCAGGCAGTCTGCTTCTCCCTCTCCTTCTGCTACTCCTCTTGCATGTGCTCTTGCACTCAGTATCTCTCCCTGTCAAATACACAAATAAAATCTTTTTTAAAAAAAAAACATATTTTTAAAATGTTTACAATAATTTATATTTAAAAACCCAGATTCCATTAACAAAGACTGTGTGGGTGAGGGACAATAAGCAATGATAAGGTGGAAAGTACGTGAATCTGCCCTGCCATGATCAAAGCTGTGGTCTTACTCTCTTATGGTAGAGAAATGTAAGTTAAAGAACGCTTTTGAAAGACTTGGAAAACTAAGTACCACGAGCAGAATTTAAATATGTGTGTGTCTCCAAAGGAAGATAAAAGTAAAGAAAATGAGATCCATGGTTCAAAACAATGAAAATAAAGGGGGGAAAAAGGAAAATAAAACACGAAACAAGATGAAAAGTAAAACCAAATGTCTTATAGTCAATTGGGTTGCAGATTGTGTTTAAGAGCCCCATCTAATATAAAGTGACATAAAGGGATAAAAGTTAGAGGGAAGGAAAATGTATGAAAGACAAAGGCAAGTATAAAAGAAGGAGCAATGAAAATACTAATATCAAGTTAAGAGAGGAAGTTAAGACCAAAAGCCTTACATAGGGTTTAATAGGATTATTTTGTATCAATAAGTGATATGGTCCTTAGTACCCTCATAGCAGTCAAATGTTTATATGCTGCCTAGGATTGTATTGAAACACATACAGAAAATGTGTTCAGAAATAGAAGACATTTTCAGCAACTCAATAGTAGCAGGAGACTTTGATACAATCTCCAGCTTGACAAATCAAGTAGGTAAAAAATAAACAAGGATGATATTTCATGAAATACATAATTAGATCAAGTGAAGGGATACGTCTATCAAATTACATATCCCACCAACCAAACACCACCTCCTAAAAATCCAGAAAAAAAATTGGCAGTATAATTAGAATCAACTTTTAGATAACCAAAATGAGAACAGTACATATAAAAGGATATGATATCACCAATGAGACACTCAGATGAAAATATTAATAAACACTTTAAATAGTAAGCAATAAAAAAATAAATAAATAAATAGTAAGCAAGAAAGCATTAAAATAAATGAGCTGCACACTTATAAGAAAGCAATAAAGCAAGTCAAGGATAAACACAAAGAAGTAATTAATAGAAGAAAGTAATGAATAAGAAAATGGAATTGATAAATAACCCCAAAGATGGTTCTTTTTTTTTTTTTTTTAAGATGTATTTACTTATTTGAGACGGAAAGGGTGTGAGTGGGAGAAGGGCAGAGGAAGAGAGTCTTGAGCAGACTCCCCACTGAGCAAGGAGTCCTATGCAGGGCTTGATCTCACACCCCTGAGATCAGGACCTGAACCAAAACAAAGAGTCAGACCTTTAACCTACTGAGCCACCCAGGTATCCCCCAAAGACAGTTCTTTGAAAAAAAGAAATGGACATAAAATGAAAAAAATAAATGTCCATAAAATGGACAAAATTCTGTTGACTCTAATCAGCAAGCAAAGACAGAAAGTAGTTACAAAGGATCAGGAATTGAGATACGAGAACGTCTTTAAAATACAAGGTTAAAAGTTTTGAAAATCTGAATCAAACAATAAAACACAGTTTCATACTAGTTAGTTTGGCTAAAATCATAAAAATCAAGGTGCCTGGGTGGCTCAGTCAGTTAAGCATCTGCCTTGGGCTCAATGATCTCAGGGTCCTGGGATGGAACCCCACAGGGGGCTCTCTGCTCAGCGGGGAGCCTGCTTCTCCCTCTGCCTATGTCTCTGCCTTTGTCTCTGTGTCTCTCATGGATAAATAAAATCTTAAAAAAAATAAATAAATAAAAGTCTAATAGCCAATGCTGCTCATGTGATGTGTGGTGGATGCACCAGGCTGGACTACTGACAGCTGCTTTCATTTTGAGGTTAAACAAAACTGAAGACTTCAGGTAGTTTAAGTTACTTTTCTTTTGGTCTAGTCCTGTCAGGGCAGAAGCATACAGGGTATCTATCTAAGATACAGGTGGCTAGATGCAGCTCCACATTACATCCCTTGCTTCTCATGGTGGCACACTAGAATTTTAGCTACCAGGTCAGAGAAGCATAGAATGGAAGGCTCCCTGATTTGTTAATATCCCAGATACATTAAAATCCAGAAACAGCTTTTGCTACTCAGGAAGCCAAGTTGCCTGTCCCTAATGGTTAGGTTCCATTCCTTGGCATTCTTGTTGTGCCAGCTCTAGAGCAAACCCTGTCTGCACTGCAGGATCCAGGGGTTTTTCATTTATGTGTTTCGGGGAATTTGTGTGCCAAGTGTAGGCCATAGTCTTTTACAATGTAATACCTACTACCCTGACAAATCTATTCATTTGTTCATGCATTCATTCAACAAATATTTGATAACCATGTTTGAGCCAAGCAATCTAATAAGCTCTGGGAATACAGAAACTGGGCAAAAATAACTGCTTTCAATAGGGACAGTATGTTCTAGTGGGAAAGACAGATACAGTAAAAAAAAAAAAAAAAAAGTATAGTATCAACGGTGTACTGGTACAAGCCATGGGAAGTCAGGGAAGACTTCACTGGGAAAGTATCTTTAAGTATAAGTATGCAGGAGCGTCCGGGTGGCTCAGTGGTTGAGCATCTGCCTTTGGCTCAGGGTGTGATTCCAGAGTCCTGAGATCAAGTCCCAAGTTGGGCTCCCTACAGGGAGCCTGCTTCTCCCTCTGTTTATGTCTCTGCCTCTCTCTCTGTATCTCTCATGAATAAATAAAATATTTTTTAAAAAAAGAATAAGTATGCAGTATCTGTCTTTCTGGCTCTAGCTTATTTCACTTAAAGAAATATCTTCTAGGTTCATCTATGTTGTTGAAAATGGCAGGATTTCCTTGTTTTTTAAGGCTGAATAATAGTTCATTTTGTGTGTGTGTGTGCATATAATATATATAACATTGAACTATTATTCATCCTTAAAAAAGAAGGAAATTGCAACAATACTGCATTGCATACATGAAATTCACCAAGATGATAGATGTCAATTCAAATCTTTTACCACACGGGGATCCCTGGGTGGCTCAGTGGTTTGGCACCTGCCTTTGGCCCAGGGCGCGATCCTGGAGTCCCGGGATCGAGTCCCGCATCGGGCTCCCTGCATGGAGCCTGCTTCTCCCTCTGCCTGTGTCTCTGCCTCTCTCTCTCTCTCTCTCTATCATAAATAAATAAATTAATCTTTAAAAAAAAATAAATCTTTTACCACACACGCAGATACAAAATGGTAACTATCTAGAGACAGTGGATAAATTACTTAGCTAGATGGTGATGATCTTTTCGCAATGTATACAGATATCAAAACATCATGTTGCACACCTTAAAAACATTCAATTTTTATATATCAAACACACTCAATAAAGTTCTTAAAAAATAAAGAATGCGAATTTCCTAGCTACAGTAAGATACCTCTGAGCACAGGCCACTTGTCTCCTGTCCCTCCCACAAGCAATCTCCGGGTAGTCCCACTACTTCCACTACCCTCCTCCAAGCATCAGTCGTCTTGCCTGAATGAGCACAAGTCCTTCCCATCTATCCTTCCCCATTGATTACATCCAGCCTTACCACCCTTCAGACTTTTCTGCTCAGATCAAACCGTGCCCTTCAAAATCTGACTCCCATCCATCTTACTAGCTTTATCTACTGTATTTTCCCAGTGTATTAATTGGAAGAAGAAATTACCCAATTGAAATGACCCCCCCCCCTACACTCTTGCCAGAGAATTTCTCATAAGAGTTTCTTGCAGGTCCCAATGTTCTCTTTGCTACACATGTCTGACATAGTACCAGAGCCTGGGAATGTGATGTACACTCTCATTGGTCATGACAGTGCTGATGGCAACAATAGTGGGGGAAATGGACTATATCTCCATTAAAAAATAAGAAAATCAGGAGCCTGGGAAGAGAGGAAGGTAGGGGATGGGTAATAGTAAAAGAGGGAGATTTAGGACATGAGTGTGAGGCCTTGTGTCTCGACCCAGCATCATCAAAGTGCTTAGTGAGGGGATAAGTCATAGAGATCCAAGTAAGTGTAAATGCCCAGCCAAAAGAGGCTTGTTTGGGGGCGCCTGAGTGGCTCAGTCAGTTAAGCATCTGACTCAGCTCAGGTCATGATCTCAGGGTCCTGGGATTGAGCCCCATGTCTGGCTCTGTACTCAGCAGGGAATCCACTCATCTCTCTCCCTCTGTCTCCCTCACCCATTCTCTTTCTCTCTCTCAAATAAAAACTTTTTTTAAACCCTCAAAAAAATAAAATAAATAAAAAACAAAAGAGGCTTGATGGAGTCTTTGTTCCTGCCTGGAGTTCTGTTCTACAGATGACTACAGTAAAGTAGATAGTGGTGTGGAGAAGGCCTGAGAGAACAGAGCCTCACCCCAGCTCAGGTGTACCTGGATACAGGGAGGGAGCTGGAAAGAGTCACAAGAGGTTTCAAACTCCTTAAAGGTGCAGAAGGTACTTGAAAATTGGCACACTGAGCAAGAGGTCATCTCAGTTTAGAGAGGCCATGGCCCAAAGCCAGTGGTCAGTGGGGACAAGCTGACTTTGGGAAGGTCAGGAGGACCAGGGTGAGCACATGTGGGAGCCTGATCAGCAAGGGATCATAGCTGGGCTCTCCCGGAGCATCACCAAGAGAAACAGCCCAGAAGTTACAGAAGCGATGCACAGTGAGGAGAGACCAAGTGGGATTGCCTTCCAGCCAGAAGTCAGTGATGACCAAATGACCCTTTGCGGATTTTTTTTGTATATTTTTTTATTGGAGTTCAATTTGCCAACATATAGCATAACACCCGGTGCTCATCCCATCCAGTGCCCCCCTCAGTGCCCATCACCCAGTCACCCCAACCCCCCACCCACCTCCCTTTCCACCACCCCTTGTTCGTTTCCCAGAGTTAGGAGTCTCTCATGTTCTGTCTCCCTCACTGATATTTCCCATTCATTTTCCTCCTTTCCCCTTTAATCCTTTTCACTATTTTTTACATTCCCCGAATGAATGAAACCATATAATGTTTGTCCTTCTCCGATTGACTTACTTCACTCAGCATAATACCCTCCAGTTCCATCCACGTTGAAGCAAATGGTGGGTATTTGTTGTTTCTAATGGCTGAGTAATATTCCATTGTATACATAAACCACATCTTCTTTATCCATTCATCTTTCGATGGACACCAAGGCTCCCTCCACAGTTCGGCTATTGTGGACATTGCTGCTATAAACATTGGGGTGCAGGTGTCCCGGCATTTCACTGCATCTGTAGCTTTGAAAGAAATCCCAGCAGTGCAATTCCTGGGTCATAGGGTAGCTCTATTTTTAACTCTTTGAGGAACCTCCACACAGTTTTCCAGAGTGGCTGCACCAGTTCACATTCCCATCAACAGTGCAAGAGGGTTCCCCTTTCTCCACATTTGTTGTTTCCTGTCTTGTTAATTTTCCCCATTCTCACTGGTGTAAGGTGATACCTCATTGTAAGCTGGCTCCCATACATAGAGGGTGAGGAGAGACTGAAGAGGCAGACCACTCCAGATTGGGAGGTGGCCATTATAATAAGCAAGGGAACTTACAAAGCTTGTCTTGGGTGGCCACAGGTGGATGAGAGCTCTGCACCCACTCACCAGAATCTTAAAAGTGGGAGAAGATATTTGCAAATGACCTATTAGACAAAGGGCTAGTGTCCAAGATCTATAAAGTACGTATCAAACTCAACACCCAAGAAACAAAAAATCCAATCATGAAATGGGCAGAAGACATGAACAGAAATCTCACCAAAGAAGACATACACATGGCCAACAAGCACATGAGAAAAAGCTCCGCATCACTTGCCATCAGGGAAATACAAATCAAAACCACAAAGAGATACCACCTCACACCAGTGAGAATGGGGAAAATTAACAAGGCAGGAAACAAATGTGGAGAAAGGGGAACCCTCTCAAGCTGTTGGTGGGAATGCGAACTGGTACAGCCACCCTGGAAAACAGTGTGGAGGTTCCTCAAGAAGTTAATTGAGCTACCTGATGACCCAGGAATTGCACTGCTAGGGATTTACCCCAAAGACACAGATGCAGTGAAACACCGGGACTCCTACACCCCCATGTTCATAGCAGCAATGTCCACAATAGCCAAACTGTGGAAGGAACCATGATGTCCTTCGACAGATGAATGGGTAAAGATGTGGTCTATGTATACAATGGAATATTACTCAGCCATCAGAAAGGATGAATACCCACCATTTGCTTCAAAGTGGATGGAACTAGAGGGTATTATGCTGAGTGAAGTAAGTCAATTGGAGAAGGACAAGGATCATATGGTTTCACTCATATGGGGAGTATAAGAAATAATGAGAGGAATTACAAGGGAAAGGAGGGGAACTGAGTGGGAAAAATTAGGGAAGGAAATAAACCATGAGAGACTCCTAACTCTGGGAAACAAACAAAGGGTAGCGGAAGGGGAGGTGGGCAGGGGGATGGGGTGACTGGGTGATGGGTACTGAGGGGGGCACTTGATGGGATGAGCACTGGGTGTTACACTATATGCTAGCAAATTGAACTTTAAGACAAATGTAAAAAATAAAAGTTTCTGCACGGCCTTAACTGGGTTCAGTTAGCACCTACTGCCACTGTGTTACAGAAACAGGTCCTCAAGAGGAAATGATGGGTGAAATCTACATAGAAAGACAAGGAGGGGTGAGGAGCCTCCAACTGCTTGGGGCCCTCTCACCGGTCAACTGGAGGTCACGTCCTCTCAGTGACCTCCACCAGCTCACTTCCCTGATCTGGACCACTAAAAGCTCCACAGGAATTTTAATCACCCTCAGGGAAAGGAGCACAAAGAAAGCAGGGATTCTGGAAGCAAACCACCTGGACTTAACATCTCTTGTCTAGCACTAAGTAGCTGTGTGATCTTGAGTAGGTTGTTTAACCACCCTGTGCCTTAGTTTCCTCATTGGCAAACTGGGAATGATAATAGTGCCTCTCTTAGAGGTTATTCTTAGCACTTAGAGCGCTGCCTGGGGGGCTTAGTCAGTTAAGTGCTGGACTTCCTTTGGGTCTGGTCATGATCTCAGGGTCCTGGGATGGAGACCCACAGAGCTCTGAGCTTAGTGGGAAGTCTGTTTCTTCCTCTGCTTTTGTCCCTCCCCAGGCTCATGTTATCACACATGCAGTTTCTCTCTCTTTCTCTCTCTCTCTCTCTCATAAATAAATAAATAAATAAATAAATAAATAAATAAATAAAATCTTTAAAAAAAATGCCTGGCACTTATTAAATGTCCTGCAAGTGTTGGCTGTCATGCTTGTCATGGAAGGCCTGACCCTGCATATTAGAAGCACTCAATCATTTCATACCCATATAACCCTAGAGGTGGTTATTATGATTGTTTCCATCTTACAATTGAGGAAGCAGGCCCAGAGAGGTTGAACAATGTGCCCAAAGTGTTTCAGCTAGAGAATGACGAAACTGGGACTTAAACCCATGCAGTGTCCGTGCCCCCTAAATACCTTACTCTGACACCCTTGCTGTCTACATTTGTGCTTAAAGTCAACATCAGTGGGGGAAAAAATGTCATCAGTGGATTTTTTTCCTTAAAAGATATGAACTACATCTGTTTTCTTCTCCTTGCTAGATGAAAATCTATTTGACTACTATTTCTAAAAAATAATACAAGAAAAAAATCTCTGAATCTAAATTCTCTGGGATTACCCCACCTGGATATAATAGCAAATACTCAAACCTAGATACTTTAAAATAGCTGAACCACCCACTATTTGTAACATTTACCAAAGCTGTTTCTCCTCATGAAAGATGATCACCACTCACATGATGAGTAATTCATAACTCACTCAAGTGCAGAAATGAACAAGAGTGAGAGAGTTCTTAACTTTTTAGGATCTTCTACTAAATTTAACTTTCTGTTACCAATTCCCCTGATTATGGTTGCTGTGCTTTTGCTGAAGAAAAGGTATCATCATACTTAAATCTATATTCAGGTTGTGACCAAGATGGAAATACAGACAAAATATTAAGTATTCTACAAGAAATTATAGATCAAAAATGTGGTCATATCTAGGAGTACCTGGGTGGCATAGTTGGTTAAGTGCCCAACTCTTGGTTTCAGCTTAGGTCATGATCTTAGGATTGTGAAACTGAGTCCTGCACTGGGCTCTGCACTCAGTATGGAGTCTTCTTAAGACTCTCTCTTCCTCTCCCTCTGCCCCTCCCCAGGCTCCCCTCTGAGTGCTTTCTCTCTCTAAAATAAATCTTTTCCAAAAAACGTGGTCACATCTGGAGATGCTAGGATGATATGTGACCTCAAAATCCCAACCCACCTCTCTTATTGTGCCACAATTGCTGCTTTTAGAAGAATTTATTTACAGAACAAATAAAAATTTTCATGTATTTATAATTTTCTTCTGGGAATTCAGATTTTGAAAGCTTGTCATGCATGATGTGGAACTAAACTCATACTCTCCAATTTTGTACCCTTTCAACAACTACTTTTTACTTTTGGGGTCCAATTATTTCAGATAGGTATAGGGATTAGTTTTCAAAAAACAAACAGTAAAATATGAGTTTTGATAGAAAAAAATCACATAAAAAATTAGAGAAGTTCAGAATTTAAATTGGAGGAGAAAGATCTTAAAACATCATTTGAGTTTCCAGTTTTGTAGTAGCTACTGCCCCCCTGAGGTGAAAAAGTGTTAGGGTCTTCGGGCTGTAGTCCCCTGGATTGAAATTTATCCTACACATTTTCTAATCTGTTTCTCTGAAATGCTCTCCTTGCAATTTTTATTATATTATTTATTTTTTCCTTTAGTGATTCTCTCCTTCGTTCACTGAAGGCTTAGCATAAAAACTCAGAGTGAATTCAAATGTTCACTCAATTCAAGAGCTAGTTCAGCAATTCCATAAATAAGTAGAAAGTGAAAATAATAGTGAAATGTAACGACACATTCCTCAACAGAAAAAAAAAAGAGGGGATACCTGGGTGGCTCAGTGGTTGAGCATCTGCCTTCAGCTCAGGTTGTGATCCCAGGGGGTCCTGGGATCGAGTCCCACATCAGGCTCTGACCGGGAACCTGCTTATCCCTCTGCCTATGTCTCTGCCTCTCTCTGTCGCTCATGAATAAACAAATAAAATCTTTAAAAAAGATTATAGGATAATTGTCTCTTGACAAGTTTTTTTAAAGAATTTATTTATTTATTATAGAGAGAGATGGAGAAAGAGACAGTACAAACAGGGGGAGGAGCAGAGGGAGAGAGAGACTCTCACAAGTAGACTTCCCACTGAGGGCAGAGCCCAACACAGGGCTCGATCTGAGAACCCCAAGATCATGACCTGAGCCAAAACCAAGAGGTGGACACTAAACCAACTGAGCCACCCAGGTGGTCCATCTCGTCACAAGTTTTGTTTCACATCCTTCTAAAATGTAATAATAAAGAATTGGATAGAAATAGAAGTTTATTAATTTTGTGAAATCATAAGATTCAGAAATAATGAGAAATACACGCAGTTGTGTGAGTCATCTAACACACAGCAAATCTTTCAGATAGGATAAATGATTAAATATGCCTCCTTCCCTGCAGATATGTGACTGGTAGGTGAGTTCTATTTCTAACTTTCTAGAATCATCAGCAACCGATATTTTTAGCACAAAGCACTGCTCTATAAATCATTTTTATCTCTAGTCTCTGAACACTTAGGTAACCTACATACTATTGCATAAAAGTGATTGAATAGTAATATCGCTGAGCTATTTTTTTAGCTACAACTACAAAGAAACACTTACTGGTACTACACAAGGTGTCATCGAGTTGTGAAAAGGAGTGTCCATGTTTAGCCCTGACTCCAGGCAGGAAAGGTCTCTCATCACCAAACACACTTCCCATGCCTATAGCCCACAGAGAATGCCCACCGAGCAGAACTGACCCAGCAGCAGAGAAGAACATAACCACACAACGTTCTGCAGAAAGCTGCTGCATCGTGTCACCACCATTCTCATTAATAAGAAAAACAGACAAATGGCCTTGTCCAGTGTTTTAGAGGCAAGCATAGCCTTTTATTAGAACTGATTGATGAAGATTCAGTTCTTAAGGTTTACTTCAGTTTACAAGCAAATCTTGTAAACAAGGAATAAAGGTCCTACAATATGAACTATACATCACAAACAGACTGTGGAGAAGGATTTGAGTGGGTGGGACCCCAGAGAAAGTCTGAGCAAAGAAAAAGAACAGCACTTTTCCCAAGATATGCTGATTAAGAAGTATCTGTGAGAGAACTGGAGACTAACAATGGGATTGTCTGTGTGTATACCATTCATACTCTTCCTATGGATAAGTGTGCAACAAGTGGCTTGGACTAAGATGTCAAGATAACATAGATAGCAGGTTCCAAAGTGAGCTCTAAGCTAGGCCATCAGGCAGAAATATAAATGAGGTGGTGCATATTTCCCACCTAGCACAGTGGGGCTATGTCCGTGATTTGGAGTGATCTTCAAATCGATTTGGTTAAGAGTCACCCAAAAATGATCAGCCTGCTACCGTCTCCATCAAGTGGCTGAGGGGTGGGAAAGTACACACATGGAACAAGTTTCAAGGGACGAGACAAAATACAATAGCTTTCATAATTATGGCTCACAATCCTACTCATTCAATATACGATTTACAAAGATGTGGAGTGAATCATAAGTAACTGCCATTAAGACTTTTGTTGTCTTCAGAAAGCTGTAAGTTAGTAATCCTGATGGATACTGTTAGAAAGACACCTAAACCAGATGGACAGATAAAATACTGCATCTTCTGGGACTAGGTCCCAATGTGCCATGCTTTTGCTTCATCTGATTAGTTTTGTGAGTACTGAATCCCTACTCTTTGCAATATCAGGTCAAAAGGTAAATCATCATGGTCACTGTGATCTTTGTTTCACCAATAAGTTTAATTCTTCTTGAGAGGTGTTGTAAGGGCACATTTGGGAATCAGAGTGAAAGGATTCCAGAAATAGCTGTTTTACAAAATTCAAGGCAATATGGGAACCATTTCCCTGCCAGAGTTCATGAATCTTCCCCCTAATGTTCCACCAATAGGCCTCTTCCACTTCTTGTTTCTTCTCTGTCATTTTTCGACTGTTTACAGAATGGCTGCTGCTCTCTGGATTATCCTATTCAACTTTTAAAGGACGAGAGGATAATTGGTCTTGTTAGTTACCATTATCCTTACAAGGGTAAGTTTTTCATGCCAACTTATTTTGTAGCTCACCAGCCAGTCTGTGGATTAGGTGCCTTTAGAAAATGTGACCCCAATCTCTTTGCTTAGGAAAGAGACTGGGCTGGCTGCTTAGCTCAGCAGAGGGTGGCGAGCAGGAGGAATGTAGCAGGTGCAATGATTGACAGGTCTCATATACTACGGTAAGAATTTGGTTTTCTTCCTCTGTAGTGGTAATGTTAGGTTTTATTTATAAATGAGTTTTACCTATGACAAAAACAGAGCCTTATATGACACATATCACAGCTACATCATTGTTAAACATATTTTGTGATTATATCCGTAATAAAAGTATTCTTTGGGCATGTTTAAATGTATCTGTTGGAAAATCATAGCTTCATAATCTACTTAATCATAAGAAATCCCCACATCATTCCACAGAACTATTATTTTGTGGCAGGTCCTGCAGAAAGGTGGAGATTTTTTTCAACCCAGTTAGTCCTCCTTCCTTAGATACAGCCAGATTCTTCAGTTTTACAGACAGCTAATGATAGCGACTTCAAACTGCAAGGTGCAGATGGAGAAGCAGATGTAGCTGTCACCGGTATAGGCTGAGTAAGCACAGTGGGCGCCATGAATGTTCCTGCCAGAGAATCTGCAATAATAAAACATTAGTTCCCTGAAACCATGCTGGACTTTAGACTCCAAATGGAAGGTAATCATTAGAGTCATTTATAACATGCCATGTCAAAAGTGTATATGAAACTCAATAAGTAAACAATTGAAAAGTTTCACTGTAAATATATGAGCAGATGAGAAGGCACAACACACACAAATCAGAAGTCTGTTGGTCTAAAGTCTGCTCAGACTGTCAAATTTATTTTTCTAACCCCAGGAAGATCCATGTCTACCCCAGTCCATAATGCTTACCTAAGCAGCTAATAAACATACCTAATTAAGAACATTTAACAACATGCCTTGGCAGGCAGCCCCGATAGGCCAGCAGTTTGATGCCACCTTCAGCCCGGAGTGTGATCCTGGAGACCAGGGATCAAGTCCCACATCAGGCTCCCTGCATGGAGCCTGCTTCTCCCTCTGCTTGTGTCTCTGCCTCCTCTCTCTCTCTCTCTTTCTCTCTCTCTCTCTCCTCTCATGAATAAATAAATAAAATCTTTAAAAAAAAAAACATGCCTTGGAAACATATTTCATGGTCTTAAAAAAATGGGACATGTCTTCTTAAAATAATTAAAGGCAGTTGTTAATTAAGCCATTTCATAGTTTATTAGTTAGGATCTTATTTTTTTAAAACCCCTATTAAAATACAAAACCTAATTCTGAGTATTATGAAAACCCAAGATTCAATGAAAACATTCTCTTTTGTCACATGATATTGTACTACTATTAATATTTCAATAACTTGATAGCCTTTTTAATAGAAATACTTCCTTGCTGAAAAAGATATATTTGATAAATCAGTTGGCTTAACGTTCTCATTAAAAATAGAAGTTTAGAATTAAACACAAGAAACCATACATGATGGCCTAATCTGTGCTCAACAGAGGAAGACCGTCTGTGCTTCCTACATGTCTTGTTAGCACTTAGTAAATAATTAATAAAAGCAACTTCATCTAATCTCATAGATTTAGCTATCAATTCTAGGCTTATTGTTCCCAAACCTGAGACTCCTGATTCCAGATTGTACATTTCCAACTGGCTGTTGGACTTCTTTGTGTGGAAGTCCCAACACATAGTGAAAATGTTGCTTTTAGCAGAATTTGCTATTAAAATTGTGGTCCAGAAAGCAGCACTGGTATCACCTGGGGAACTTGTTAGAAATGCAAAATATCAGACTCAGTTTCAGACCTACTTCAACATCTGCATTTAATGATTATCTGTAGGTGATTCCTATGCATGTTCAAGTTTGAGAAGTACTGCTCTATGATTCATCTCTGTTGAATTTTACTTCTTCACCAGTGTTTTCAAACATGCAAAATATTTGACCTATCAGCATCTCACAAGGATTTTATGAAGATTAATTTTTAAACCTTCGCAGATTAAGTTATTTTTAAATTGCCTTGAAGACAGGAACTATCTGCTCTAACACATTAGATAAAGTGAGATGTGATCCTTCAGTTTTGGAGGCTCTTTAATCAGTATACTTATCACTTCAAAATGATATCCTTACTGTAACTCTAAAGTAATCTCCAGATTTGTTTCTCTTAGAGAAATCTCTAACCCCTACAAAAATTGTTGATTTTATGGATCTCCCTACTTTGCCAAAACAAATAGTGCAGTCCCCAGAACAGGTTAAACACATACCTACAGATCATTCTGTGGCTGCTTCACCCTGTTAGAGCAGCTGAGCAAGATCTTGACACAGATCAGAAAACAGCATTTTCTCCAGCAGAGCAAGCCACATTTCTCATAGGAAATAGATTCACACCACTTGGCTCTGCGATGCACTTTACTCTACATAAATACTCTGGTTATTGCAGTTGGAAAATACACAGTGCTCTGTTAGAAAAGTGGGTGCATGATGTCCTGCTTAGAAACGTTTTTCTAAATTGGCAAACACCTGCATTATGGGCTGCCCTGCTCTCTTTTAATGACAATATCCGAGTGCCAGATGGCTTTGTAGGGCAATGATTATCGTCCCTCAGAAAGTGTTGTGTAAAACAGATTTAAATTTTCTCCATCAAATTCTGGTCAAGACTTATTTTGGTATGTGGCATTGTAATTCCTTCCCAATTCACTATCTTTTCTCTAGAAGTGTCGTCATCTGTCGCATTCAGTAATTTACAGTTATCTTGTCACTGAAAGTGCTCTGTATACAGAAGTCAGATGACCAACATCTGAGATACTGACAAGGAATTCCTGAATTGGACAGATAGGGCTTGACCTCAATGGACTCTTTGAACTTCAAAACTACACAAATTCTGAAGTTTGAAACTACTTCTACACTCTTCAGTGGTAAATGTATAACATCTAATCTTCTCTGAAATTCATTGGAGGAAAAATTTTAGATGGTTGATCATTAAACAATTATGCTTCTTAATTGACCTGAACAAAAATTTTAAATTACTCATTTAAGACTTCCATTTGAAAAAACACCATTTTACTATTCAGAAGATGAGCTGATACTCAATTTCCTTCTTAGCTTTAAAAATGGCTTTAAGACTTTCAAGTTCTTTTTTGTTTTATGGAACATCTCCATTGATTCTTATTTTGTTTTCTCATTAAAAATCTGATTTTAGGGATGCCTGCGTGGGTCAGTGGTTGGGCGTCTGCCTTTGGCTCAGGGCATGATCCCAGGGTCCCAGGATTATGTCCCAGGGTCCCAGGATCATGTCTCACAACATGCTCCCTGCATGGAGCCTGCTTCTCCCTCTGCCTGTGTCTCTGCCTCTCTCTGTGTGTCTCTCATGAATAAATAAAATCTTTTTTCAAAAATCTGATTTTATTATTATTTCCTTTCTTTAGATTTTTTTTTTCTTGACTTGAATGCAAAGTTTATTTCTAATCCTTTTTCTCCGGCTGCATTTAAAATAACACATATCCCTCTAGTAACCCTTTTTCCCATACCACAACTTTTGATACATAGCACTTTTTCTGTTCAGTACTAAATATTTTATAATCTTCACTGAAATTTATTTAATTCATGAGTAAATCAAAGCTTACAGTTTAGTTTCCAAACAATGGTGTAACAAAGAGCAGTTTTATCACTCTATGCCAGCAATTACAAATAATGTCAGTGACAAAAAACTTCAAACTGAAAAACAAGACTTTCATTGGTCTAACCCCTAAAAACATGAAAGAAAAAAAATAATAATCTATACAATAGCTATGGCTACTAAGTTTTAATATGTTTAGTACATTTTTATTACTTATCCTTTAATAAACATTCCATTCTGTATAGAACTTAATTCAGAGAACTCCCAGTTAGAGTCCAGTCCCAACATACAGAGACACCTTTCAATTTGGAGGGTAAGTTAGTAACACATTTTGAATCATTTCAGCTCCCTTGGTGGAGTGGGGAGAGCTTGTTTCTTCAATATCCCTGGTACTAAATATCCTGCTCTTTAAACAGTAGGTTCAAGTAAATCACACTAGGCTAGTAATCACAAAGATGAAGAAACAATTCTCTCAATCTAAACTTGGGAGTTTTTGTTGGTGGATAATGTTAAAACAGCAAAACAGAGTGTGAACTTTTAAGTGTAATTTTCCCAAGTGCACATTTTAGTGCCTAAATGGAACCTTTCACTGAATTTGAATATCTTTATGAATAAAATTTGTCTTTAACTGCTGTTTGTTTTAAAACTAAAAGACTCGCCAAGAAAATAAATCATTACATCAGTGGCAAAATTTCAGGGGTTTTTTTTGGTGTAAAGTTTTAGATGAGGTTAATCAAAACTCAAAGTAGCTGTAGTCTAAATCAGGCTTGAACAATGTACATTATTAAGACAGTAAGCTTTAGATCAGCACACAGAAACTGCAGAGAAGGCAATTAAATATGCAATAACAAAATCTAAGAAAATAGAATTTACACTGAAGAATCAAATTTCAAAGAACACCCATAATGTAACAGATGTTCTACTTACATGGCCAGAAAAAATTAAAACACCAATATCCAAACACCTTGATCTGTAACTGGACATTTGTTTGAAACCAATGGATCAAATAATGTCAGTGTGCACCATCATTCAGCCATTTGTGCTCATTTTTGCAAAAGAACTTTGGAGGGTTTTATCAAATGTAATAGGAATTTATCTTGAATTTTCTAGTTTATGTATTACAGTGGAAATCTTTATACCAAGAAGCTTTTTGAAAGTCGTTAGCATCAATCCTGAAGAAACAGTTTTAAGAATTTAGGAATTTATGAAATTTGTAAAATGGATTTTTTTATTAATCTCTATCAAACTTACCTTTGAGTTTTCCTATTTGTGTCTCTTTTGCTTCAAATAAAAAAAACACTTGAAATTAATGTCTCTTCACAATCAACTATGAAAAAGATTGATGAGTCTGACTATACTCAGTAAAGCATGGATACATGAAAAGATTTTTATGAAGTCTTAAGACAAATTTACAGAAGGTTCAAAATACTACATATGATTTTGTTCATTACAACAGAAGCCCATTAAGTATTTTTAATTTTCATAAAATACATGAAAAAGTACTGATCGTTATTTTTTCTTTTGTCTCTTATTTACCATACTTTCCCCCTTTGCTGCCTTTTTCATCTTTGTTGCCTTCCCTTTCATCAGATTGCTTTTATTGCTTCTTTTCCTCCACTGGTTTGGAAGTTACATATTCTGGTTTGAAATTTTTATATCCTGGTTTGAACTTTGTTATCCTTAACTTTTAAAAATACATAGCGAAGTCTATGTTTATTTAACAAACCCTAAAATTAGCATTTCTATCTGCCAAATGTTTAGACATTTTACTGTTTTGGGTTTTTTTAAATGTTTCTTTAGGGGGAAAAATCCCCAATTTCCCAGTTATCACATCCTCAACCCAAATAATTGGGCTTTATGTCAGTACAATCCATAGATGGGGAAGAAAAAAAAATCTGAATTTATTTAGTAATGCAACTTCATTATTCCATATCTAGTATTGCATACAATACTAGATTATTATTATTACATTGACCAGATAATAATACACTAAACCTAGACCAGTATTTCTCTATTTTTTTTCAAGATTTTATTTATTTATTTGAGAGAGAGGGAGAAAGCACCCAAACGGGGAGGGGGAGGAGCAGACTACCAGCTGAGCAGGGAGCCCAACACTGGGCTCAATCCCAGAACCCTGGGCAGATGCTTAACCGACTGAGCCACCCAGGCACCTGTTTCTCTATTAAAGAAAGGAAGAATGAACATAAGGAAAATGTTTTAATTTCATAAGGTAAACTATTAAAAAGCAAACAAGAGGGGATCCCTGGGTGGCACAGCGGTTTAGCGCCTGCCTTTGGCCCAGGGCTCGACCCTGGAGACCCGGGATCGAATCCCACGTCGGGCTTCCAGTGCATGGAGTCTGCCTCTCGCTCTCTCTCTTTCTGTGTGTCTATCATAAATAAATAAAAATTAAAAAAGAAAAAAAATAAAATAAAAAAATAAAAAGCAAACAAGAGAAACATCTGATACTTGACAAAATGCTCAAGATGAATATAAATCAAACACATAAAAGCACAAAAAGGGGATCCCTGGGTGGCGCAGCGGTTTGGCGCCTGCCTTTGGCCCAGGGCGCGATCCTGGAGACCCGGGATCGAATCCCACGTCAGGCTCCCGGTGCATGGAGCCTGCTTCTCCCTCTGCCTGTGTCTCTGCTTCTCTCTCTCTCTGTGACTATCATAAATAAAAAAAAAAAAAAAAAAAAGGCACAAAAAGTATGCATGCATGGATATTGGAAAAATGGAAAATGAAAAAAATGTAAATTATAGGCATTAGAAAGCAAATAATCCTAATTTGTTGGTAGTGTTTGGAAAATAACTGATTATTTTCATTTGAAATAAAACCAAATGCAGTAAGCCACTTACTTTGTAACAGCCAGTGAAGAATGCATCTGCTTTGTCACTATATAAGTCCCAAATAGCACACCTAAGACTGATGCTTAGGTAGAACTAGGGACCTCTCTCCAATAGTACACCTTTCCAACTGTGTTCTTTGTGCTATTTTTCAAAGGAGATCTAAGATCTGATTGTTGTGCAATATCCAATGTTACCAGGTCAAAGTGTTTGGATTATATTATGAGGGCAAAGAGAATGACATAATCAGATTTGTATTTCAGTGAATTGAAGAATGGAGGAGACTGGGGAAAGCAGACAGGTTAGGAGGCTGCTGCACCAACCACATGAGACATGATGAAGGCAGAACAACAGTAAAATGGAAAACAGTAAAGAGACTAGGGAGATATTAGAAAGGCAGAAATGGTAGAAATGGTTACTAAAGATGTTGTGGAGAGTAAGAATCAAAAAATGCTGCTTCACTGGTTTCTGGCCTGGATTGGACAACAAGCACATTCATCACATGCAGGCCACGGGCTAGGAAATATAGAGGTAAGTTTATCAAGTGGGGAACTGGATGGAGAAAATGTCAGCTCACTTTTCGAATCAGCCCATAAAAGAATAAATGTATCTTCTTACAACAAAATAAAAATGCACAGAAATGAGGTCTAAAGCTGTTTTTAGAGATAAAGGCATTAGGGGTAGTGGATTCTACAGTAAATTTCAAATAGTTCTGGACATATCAAAGCTTCTCAATGCTGCTAACAATTTAGCAGATACACTATCTGCTCTGAATTTTATTAAAAGGGTTAAACATTTCTTTCTTCAACAATCTATTTAAATATCTAGCAATTGAGTAACAGCTAAATTAGATACAAACAGATCCCAGGTGCTTTCTTTCAAATGGTAAGTTAAAAAAGTATGATGATATATTTGTTCCTCCGTATGCCTTACTTTAGCACCTTCAGCTGTAATTGATTTAGAAAAGTAAAGGACAGTTGGGGGTAAGTACTGACTTACCACTCAAGAACAACAATGCACTCTTAAAGAGTGTAAGTTAAGGGCCCATGCAAATTAAATATGTATCATCACAGGGGCTTAACTCAATTCAAAATACGTTAATCCAAAACTCAATTTCCTTATGGCAAAAACGACTACTTTGGGGAGGATGTAAGTGCTCTAAAATTGATTGTGGTGATGATTACACAACTCTGAATATTCTAAAAACCACTGAGCTGTACACTTTAAATGGGTGAACTGTGTGGTATGTGAATTATATCCAATAAAGCTGCCATTTAAAAAAATGAACACTTTTTTAATCTACTCATAGCAGATTTTATAATTGCTCAAATTTTATATGAGGCTTCTCAGGCTTTATCAGACTTCGAAACAAGCAGGAAAACACAGAAAAAGTATATTTTATTGGTATTTAGGCCTAGCACAGTTCAATTCAAATAAAATGGAACAGAGCAATTTATTTAATTGAATATAACATATAAACAATTTTTTTAAGTTTGTTTTATCATATGATTGTGTTCATGCAAGTACAATCATCAAACTGTCCTTCTAAGCATTTATCATAGCACCACCTTTTTATTTGCAGTACTCGATATAAATTTCATTGTCAAACATCTGGCTTTAGCAATGTAAACATTTGCTACAAGTAAACTTTAAAAGGTGAATGATACTAATGAATAAATCAAAATAAAACTGAGCATCACCACATGATATCATTCAACAAAATATTATATAATACTGTTTGAATAAGAACTTAATACATTTCATAAAATGGAAGCAAAAATAAAAAGCAATATGTAAACTCCCAAAATAGTGTTAAAATACTGAAGGACATAAAGTAAAATTTACTTCTGAAAAATAAGGGGAAAAAACATAACCATGCAGTAAAAAACAATTTTGGTTTAGTAGTGATGACAGTTACTTTACTGCAGACTTCCTAAAATGCACTATAACAAAATGGCTTATTTTCTATCACTCTTTTAAAAAAAAAATTATCCTGTTTAATCATGTAAGTTGGGTACTTTATGGGAATTTCACATTTTTTTGTCAGTTGTGGAACTGTTACCCCAAAAACTTTTCATCTCTAAACTATTTTTCCAAATGACCAAAACCATTATCTTTGTGAAAATTACCTTATATAAAGCCAACTAATTCCTAAACAAATCATCATAAAAATAAATCTTCCTTAACAGAATAAGTACAGAAAAAGTATATGCATAAGTGCTTGAAAATCACAGATATATTTTAATGAACAGGCAAAAATGTTCACATTTATCATTACTGTTGATGATTTTGTTTACTTTCTGGCTAAAATCAAGTTTTCAAAAAGTCAGCAAGGACATATTCAGTGCCACTTTAGATTTTTCTACAATATACAAATGAGTTATATCTCTGTAGTACAAGGCCAACTCTATTTTTTACTCTTTAACATAAAGTTATAAAGGCCTCAGGTTTCTAAAACCAGTCATAATACTGTGGGAAGCAAAATAAATTTGTTCTTATTGCTCTCATATTCCAGCTTAATCTACAAATGTGAACATTTTTCGACATGTTATCTCAAACCATACTAATACAAAGCCTAGAGAGATACTTCTGTTGATTTCCACAGATAAAATGAAAAAAATGAAATTGAAATATTATTTCCTCTTAAGTGTCCTTAATATGTTTAGCTCTTCAAGCAGCACTTGACACAGCAAGTTTCTTCAAGTGATCCATAAACACTTGTAAACTAACATCATCTGTGAGAATAGGTGCTCCAGACTCCTAGAAGAAAGATGTTTGCTATGATTAAAACAGAGTAATACCTTAAAATGTATAAGCAAATGTTTAAAACAGACAAGGAATCATTGTAAGCAGAATAACACCGATATTCCTGTTGTAGAATAAAGAATCTGACTGGCCCTTGTCCCAGGTTCCTCAGAGGGAGACTCTATACCCTTGAAATTTCCTAATAGTAATGTCTTTGTTATTCATAAGCCCCTCAACTTACAACTGAATTCATGAGCTCAACTGAGATGAGATGACTCAGGATGGGGGCCAGTCATCAGAAAGATCAACATGTGATTAGAGGGCTGGATATTTCAGACAACCTGACCTCTAGGGAAGGGAAGTGAGGAAAAGGGAGGGAAAAAGGGGAGCTGGAGATTCAATAAATCAGGCCTGGTAGTAAAGAAACAAATCTTGATACCAAAGCTCAGTGGAGCTTCCTGTCTAAAAAATTTATCAATATGCTAGGAGGTAACACATCCTGATTCTATGGGGAAAGAGCACAGAAGCTCTGTATCTGGAACCCTCCCAAACCTCACTCTGAGGGGGTCTCTTCGCTGGTCCTTATTTGTATTCTTTATAATAAAACTGTAATCATAAATATAGTGCTTTTCTGAGTTGTGTGTGTTCTTCTAGAGTAATCAAACTGAGAGGGGGAAGCACCACCACCACCAACTCCCCCACCCTCTCACCCCTACAGATTGGAAGTACAGGAATCCCACTAGCAGCTGGCACCTGAAGTTGGGGGCAGGCCTGCTGTGAACTACGTCATTTAACTTGCCGAGTCTGCACTGCCCCCAAGTGGTCGGCATCAGATTTGCACTGCAGAATCCGGGCAACTACATACCCAACCTAATCTCTACAGTAGTAAAGTGTTCATTTGTCTTTTATGTATTGGTGCTTTATCACTACCAATCACAGTGATAGCATCAAGAGTACTGATCACAGTAAAGCATCAAGAGAACTAATTAATATACCCTGCTAATAATTAGTCATATTCAACTGAATTCTCATTATTTTTAGTTCTCAGTTTAGCCCTTATAGAGAAGTTATATGTACCTATCCATATCTCCCTCTATGGATAGACATATATAACTTATGAAGAGAGAAGTTACATTTATCTCCGTATCTCCACATAGATGTAGAGATAGATGTGGAGGAGGGCTAAGAATCTAGCCCTGAATCTATTGTACATTCAGTTAACAGGAATAAATCTGCCTTGGTAATATTACTGCTGCCTGTCTACTAAATAAAATTGAAATTGCACATATTTTGGGGCACCTGGGTGGCTTAGTTGATTGAGCATTTGACTCCTGGTTTCTACTCAGGTCATGGTCTTGGGGTCCTGGCATTAAGCCCCATGTTGGGGTCCGTGTTCAGTGAGAAATCTGCTTTAGAGATTCTTTCTCCCCCTCTCCCCCAATGCACCTCCTACTGCTCGTGCTCTCCTCTCTCTCAAATAAACACATAAAATCTGGGGGGTGGGGGGGAAGAATGAAAGAAATTGTACATATTTTAACAGACATGCCAGCTGGAAGGAGGTATATTTACAATTTTTTTAAAGATTTTATTTATTTATTTATTCATGAGAAACATAGAGAGAGAGGCAGAGACATAGGCAGAGGGAGAAGCAGGCTCCCCACGGAGAGCCTGATATGGGACTGGATGCAAGGACCCCAGGTTCACAACCTGAGCCAAAGGCAAACACTCAATCACTGAGCCACCCAGGTGTCCCTACAATATTTTTAAAATAAACCATGCTTATCATTTTCATTCAAGTCATTTTAATTGATCTCTGTGGGCCCTAAGTAATTATCAAGAGTTAAGGAAAATCCCTAACTTCAATTTTAATAAAAACTGTGTTGACAGAATGACTTTGGTAATCCAAACCACTAACAGTGAAATTCTATTGTAGCAAGAAAAAGGTTTCCTGAAAGATTTTATATCTTGATTTTTACATTTTTCACCTGATACTCAAGTTCTCATTTATAAGTAAATATAAAAAATCTAAACCAAGTAATTTTCAGAGATCAGCAAGTGAATAACAAATAGGAGATGGGCATTTTTAGCTCTTGCAAATTCCAGTTTGGCATAGCCACAGACATGCCATGACCTCTCCTCAATAAAGGACAATCAATTTTACTATGTGTTTTCATACATTAATCATAAAAACTTGATAATGGAGACAATAGCACTGAGAATAAGAGTTTGGAGTCTGGAGCCAGACAGCATGGACTCGATTCCTCCTCAGCCACTTGCCTGCATGACTTTGAGGAAGAGAAATTACTTAACCTCTCTGTGTCTTAGTTTCCTCATCTGTAAAATAAAGGTAACAAAAGGACCTATTTCATATGGTTGTTATGATTAAATGAGTTCAACTGTGTAAAGAAACAGAACAATACCTGACACACACAGCAGGAATACAACATGTCTGAGCTATTATTACCTCTTTTGAAAAATCTACTCTTATAACACCAAAAATATTTTTCCTTATTGTACATTCAGTTAACAGAGAAGCAAAGGTCTCAAAACTATGACTTAGACTAATAATAATCTGGTAGCTCTTGCTTTTTTTGTTTTCTGTGAATATTCCTGATTTACACATTTTCCACTTCAATTCACCCAATCCCAGATGTATTTCACCCGGTCAAGACAAAAATATACATCAATTTTCTAATTTATATATGTAAAGATTTTATTTGAAATTATAAATACTAATGCTCAATGCAAACATCAAAAATTTGCAGCTGATTGACCTTAATTTTTCAACTGTGCCTGTTTTCTCCTTAAAATATATCCAGGATTAGGCAGAAAGATCCAAGCTATTACTTAGTATATGAAACTACAGCAGTGGGGAAGCAGTGTTGCAGTGGTGCCCTCTTCAGGCCATCTGTGGATAAAACTTATCACTGGTACTTGATTTCTGACAAAAAGAAAACTAAATTGTAAGATTGTATAATTTTTAGTAAAGTACTTGGCTACCAAGTTAACTCTCTAAACTGCAATCATGGATTTAGCTTAATGATTAAACATTTGGATTCTCCAGTCAGAGTAGCACAGGGTCAAATCCAGACCCTAACACAAGTTAGCTATGTGATCTTAGATAGGTTACTTAAGCTATTTA
The DNA here is from genome assembly GCF_053574225.1 of Canis aureus. NCBI lineage: Eukaryota > Metazoa > Chordata > Mammalia > Carnivora > Canidae > Canis > Canis aureus. The sequence goes on from NC_135619.1 coordinate 20,544,347, forward strand.
AGCCTAATTTCCTCTTCTGCAAAATAGAGTTAATAGTAAGTACCTCATAAGAATGTTTTAATAATTAAGTATTAGTGCATAAGAAGCTTAGCACAGGAACTAAAACAGTATAGATTCAGCTTATTAGTTATTATTATGATTATTATCTATAAAAACATTAACAATTTTTCTTACAAAAAAGCACAGGTCAAGAAAGACCTTAGGGCTCTCGTTTATGCCTCTACTTCCAGGTCATAATAAACTTCAAAGTTTATTTATTTATAAGATTTTATCTATTTATTCATGAGAGACACAAAGACAAAGACAGAGACATAGGCAGAGGGAAAAGCAGGCTTCCTCTGGGAAGCCTGATGCAGGACTCGATCTCAGGACCCCAGGATCACACCCTGAGTCAAAAGCAGATGCTCAACCACTGAGCCACCCAGGCATCCCTAAATTTCAAAGTTTAAAACAGATTTTCTTTCCTATTTAAAGTATCTTTGGGGCACGTGGGTGGCTCAGTCAGTTAGGCATCTGACTTTTGATTTCAGCTCAGGTTGTGACCTCAGTGGTCATGGAATCAAGCCCTGTATCAGGCTCCACACTCAGTGGGGAGTCTGCTTGAGATTCATTTTCCTTCTACCCCTCCCCCTGCTCAGGAACAGGCATGCTCTTTCTCTCTCTCTCTCAAATAAATAAATAAATCTTTAAAAATAAAATAAAATAGGGGAACCTGGGTAGCTCAGCCAGTTAAGCATTTGCCTTCAGCTCAGGTCATCATCCCAGGGTCGTAAGATCAAGCACTGTAGTGGGCACCCTGCTCAGTGAGGAGTCTGTTTCTCCTTCTCCCCCCTGCCCCTCTACCAGCTTATACACTCTCTCTCAAATAAATAAAATCTTTTATAAATAAATAAATAAATCATTAACGAGACTTATTATTTCCCCACTGAGAACAAGGAAGAATAACTAATATTTACCGAGTCTTACTGTGCATATCAAGTACATATTCTTAAACTTTGTTAACAAAGTCAAAGATAAGTAACACAGTTTTCAACTACCAGCCCAGAATGATGCCTTTCCATGCTTAACAGCTCAACACGTTCTTTATAAGCCTACTACCAACTACATCTCCATGTTGTAACTTATTATTTTTTTTAAGTAGATTTCACGCACAATGTGGGGCTTGAATTCACAACCCTGAGATCAAGAGTCTCATGCTCTACTGACTGAGCCAACCAGGTGCCCCCATATTGTAATTTAAATCCAGAAAAGCAAGAAGCAAGTTATTATTTCCATGAACTAAACCATACTTTTTTTTTTTTAAGGTTTTTTATTTATTCATGAGACACAGAGAGAGAGAGAGAGAGAGAGAGTGAACACGAGCAGAGACATAGGCAGAGGGAGAAGCAGGCTCCATGCAGGGAACTTGATGTGGGACTCGATCCCGGGACTCCAGGATCATGCCCAGGGCCGAAGGCAGGGGGCTAAACCACTGAGCCACCCAGGGACCCCCAACCATACTTTTTAATGTGGAAATTCAGCCACGAAGATTTATTTTATTTAGTCTGCATTAATGTAGGCTCACAACATTTTGTTAAATAAATTATATAAATGGCAACAATCAGCTAGAGGGGAAGAACAGCTACCCTCTTTAGAAAAGGACTTCTGTATTCTTCCCACAAACCCTAGTTCACCAGAGCCCCTTGCCCACAGGTATTGCCCCTTCACTCAGAGAGTATCAGATTTTCTCGTAAGAGCTTCATTCATTTGTTACTTACCTGCCCCTAAGGGCATTTGCTAGGGGACCCCTGACAAATACTATTTTAAGGTATCCATTAACCTCTCCTTCTCCATGAGTAATCACCATTTCCATGAACTTTATTAATTGGTACTACTTTCTTATCCTCTTGCAATTTTCTTAAGTAAGTTTCTCTGAAGTTGTGAGATCCAGACTAGATCCAATACTCAGATGACTCAAGCATAATGGAAAGGCTGATTTATGGTACATTCTGTATTCCAAACTTCCACGTCATAGTAGTATACTTAGCTTTTTGTTCCACAGCAAGTGAAATGGTGAGGGTGATATTGATAATCATATGTATATGCATTATACAGGCATAAATTTTTTTCTTTCATGTGCTATATACCCCTTCCACACTTTCCAAGAGTAAGCTCCTTTCCTTGCTCTAAAAAATCTTACCTTTCAGAACTTTTAGACCATGGATTCAATTTATTTATCTATATCATAAAGTCTCTAACTCTTAAATACCTCCACAAAGCTCTCATACTCTAATCTCTGTTCTTCTGCCCAAATCTATTATACTCAATACATGCTATGTTTAAGGTACTGTGGGCAGTCAAAAATTAAAATAACATAGTTATTATTCTCAAGTAATTTATAACCTAACACGAGAGATAAGAGCCATCAGAAATGGATGAAAAAAAGGAATGAAGGGGGAAAAACATATTAAACAAGTCATGCAATCATAGAAAAATTTTCATGGAGTCCATAAACTTCGAACTCAGCCTTGAGGGATGGCTTCATGTGTACAAGTGGTAATAGGGACAAGTTACAAAGATGGTAACATGCTTAATGTAGTCAAAGTAGAATAAGAAATCCAGTTGGCTAAAAAAACAGTAGCTGAAAGTGGGAAAACTTTGGATTATGCAATAAAGGACCCTCAAAAGCAATATAAAGAGTTTATTTATAATTCTATAGGGCATTATTAAAGATTTTTTTAAAAACTTATTTATTTGAGAGAGAGAGCATGTGGGCTAGGGGAGGGACAGAGGAAGAGAGCAAATCTCCAGCAGACTTTGCACAGAGCCCAATGCAGGGCTTAATCTCATGACCTGAGCCGAAACCAAGAGTCCCTTAACTGACTGAGCCCCCCAGGTACCCCAAATATTAAAGATTTCTAGCAGTGCTCTTAACTTAAAACTGCTTCAGGGAGACCACTCTGGCCACTGTCAAAATGGAAGAAAAAGGTCTGAAGCACTGACACTCTATATGAATAGTAACAAGGGCCTGACCTCAGTTAGTGACGTGGAAAGGAGGGAATGGATAGGGGAAAGTGATCAAACCATTTATGAATAATTAGGGGCAGAATGGAAAAATAAAATGCAAATGACTAAAGTTCCAAGCCTTGGGAACTGAGAAAATGGTGGGGTCCTCTGTAAAAATAGGAGAGTCAAACAGAACAAGATGGTAAAAAAGAGGTAATTTCAAGTTGGGACATGTTGCTTATGCAATGTCTACAGGAAGCTCCTCCAGTGACGTATATATAACAGGCAGTTATGGAAATTCCAGTCTACAGCTCAATGTGAAGTCAAACTAAAGGTAGAGATTTGCCAGTTAGCCTCAGATGAAAGCTGAAGCCTTATGGGTGTATGCAATCACCCGTATGCAAAAAAACAGTGTATGCCGGGAAATCAGGGAAAAATTTTGAGGTACCTCTAAATTTAAAGAGAAGAGGCTTTAATCCTAATACTACTTCTTCTACCCAGCCTGGACCTCACATAGAAATTACTGTACTCCTTTTAATGTGTCCATCTTTCTTATTTCCAGTGCTAATATCACCCCCAAAATCTGTCATCTTTGATGTAATGCCTGAACTACAAAGCATGGTTAAAAAACATAATGGAAGCAAGCTCTAGAAATTGTTAGTAAATAAAATGAGCGTTCCAATATGAGCGTTCTGTCCTCAACATCTTTCTCTCTCATTATCCTTCCTACCAATTTGCTTTTGCAGAGGGAAATGTCCTGCCTCCTTAGCAATGCATCAGCTGCATATCGTGCTTGTGATCACACTTTCTGCTTTTGAGGATCTTAAACATCTGTAAGCTTTTTTCAGCATCTTACAGTTGATCTACAAATAAGTTCTATGCCCTTACCCTAATAAGTATCATCCTTTTATCCTACTATTCAAAATCAGATTAAATTTGCAGAAAAACCATTTACACTTAACAATCTCCACTTCTTTACCACCCTAGTACTAACTCCTTACAATCTATCTTGTATTCAATCAATATTTAAAACTGCTTACCAAGGCCACAAATGACCTACCTCCTAGTCTTCAAATTCCACCTTTTTGTAGTCTTTACCCCCCTTCAAATGTCTACAGCATCTCATATTTTGAGATGCTCAGAACCCCCTTCCTTCTTTCTATAAAGCCCTCCTTCACCTATTATAACATGGTACAATATTCTTTTCATTTTCCTCTCACCTCTCTATTTGTAAACTACTCCTACCAATTGTACTTCCTCAAGAGTTTATCTCATCCTTCTTTTGCTTCTCTACTCTCTCCTTGGACAAGTATCCACTGTGATGACTTTAAATATCACTTGTCCATGATCAACTTTCACATCATTGCCCTGATCATCAACCCAAATTTCTAAAAGCCTGCTAGATGTTATCTGGCCATCTAGATGTTATCTCAAATTCAGTGTGCCTAAAATCAAACGTTTTCTCTCTGCCTCCCACTTGCTGGTACATGTTCTCCTAGTTATACTAGCTGAAAACCCTCCTTACCTTGTTTTCCCTCAGCTATTTATTTTTTAAAAACTCAAACCTATAGAAAAGTTGAGAAAAAAGTACAATGAACACCCACATACTCTATACGTAAATTCATTAACATTTTGCCACATTTGCTTTATGTTTCTTTATGTTTCCTTTTTTCCTTTTCTTTCTTTTGTGAATCACTTCTGTAAATTGAAGATATCATGATGTTTTACCCCCAAATGCTTTAGGACGTATCTCCCAGGGTCACGGACAATATCCTATATAACCACAACAGTAGTATCACCATCAAGAAATTTAGTAATATTATACTAGTAGCTGATAAATAGTACATATTCAAATTTCGCAAATATCCCAATTATGTTCTTTATACTTCTTTCCTCTGTAAAATCCAGAGTTCAATCAGAATTCAGATTTTGCATTTAGCTGTCTTGCCCTAGAATAACTTTTACTTTTCTGGAACATCTAATCAAATCTCATTGGTTCCACTTTTAAAATATCACTAAAATCTATTCCTTTTCACCATCTTGCCTTCATTCTCCCTCACTTGGATTACTTCAAAACATAGTTTCAACCTGCAGAATGTTCTCAATTTTAAGATTCAACTTTACTTTCTAAGACCCAAATTTACCCTGTTCAAAAACCTTCAGTAACATTTTATTACTTACTAAATAAAGACTCAGCTCCTCAGAACTCAACCTGGCATTTAAGATCCTCCACAATTTAGTCACACAATACACTTCCAATTTTTTGTTCTATTCATCCTATGTGTGCTCTGTACCTTACTTAGTCCATACTGTCCTCTACTTGGAAGTCCTTTCCGCATACAATTTCTACTTCTTAAAAACTGTGACCATTCTAAAAGGAAATGTTCCCTTTTGTGAGCTCTTTTCTATTCACACAGTCTCCTACTGCTATCATGTGCTGTTTCCCCCCTTCCTCTTCTAACCCCTATAATATTTTATACTTTTCTAAAAGAACATATCTCATACTGACTTATATTTTAATTAGATATGTATTGTATCTCCAGTACTAGATTACAAGCTCTTTAAAAGCAGGGACGATCAAAGTGATGAATCACTAAATCCTATTCCTGAAAATATTATACTATATGTTAACAAACTAGAATTTAAATAAAAACTTGAAACATTAAAAAAAAAAAAGCAAGGATGATCACTATGTATCCTAAAGTGCCAATACAAAGTCCTATACATTGGATACTTGATAAATGTTGTACCAATAGGTAGGACTTCTTACAAATCAAAATATATTAACAATGATTTCCAGGCTCCTGCCTATCTTGTTCAACTACAATCCCTGATCTCTTTCAACTTATTATGTGTGGCCTTTTGTAGTTCATGTCCTAGCATTAAGCTTAAATCATCACTTCCTATCTTATATTATACACTATATTGCTTTTTTGTCTCAAGGGTGTAGTATTAACCTTGGAATATGAAGGAATTCTACCTATTTGATACGATCACTTTTTATTTTCTATGGTGCCACCAAATGCGAATTCTATTTTCTACTCATTTTTTCATTAATTTTACAACAGAAATCACTAGCAAATACACAGGAAAAAATGTAGTTCTCACTAAAATAACAAACTATAAATACACTAAAGAAATAATTCCAAGTTCCACTATTTACACTTACCTGTCCCCAGGCATACATATTGTTATGAGTCTGGGAAGGGTTGACTTTTGAAAGCAGGAAACGAGCCTTACAAGGGGAGAAGAAATAACATTATCCATTAAAAACAGATTTAGTCAATATGAGCTGAACAAACACAGTATGTAACTTAAAATCAACTTTATTTAATATGTTTTAATAAAACTAATTTTATTAAAAAGCAACTTTTAAAAAATAAACTAATTTTGGAAATATGTGGGCCACAGCATGTTACAAATAAATGTACCCTCTTCTCTCCAAGCTAAACACTCATAACAAATAATAAACTGCTGAATCCAAAATTCAGCATATAAAATTTATGTGTGCAACAAGTATAAGAGTTGTGTGAAATTTACTAAACACTTGGTCTGAAACATCAGAGATTAGAAGTACCAAAAAGTGACCTATATATTCTTTTACTTTAAACAATGACTCTCAGGGATCCCTGGGTGGCGCAGTGATTTGGCGCCTGCCTTTGGCCCAGGGCGCGATCCTGAAGACCCGGGATCGAATCCCACATGGGGCTCCCGGTGCATGGAGCCTGCTTCTACCTCTGCCTATGTCTCTGCCTCTCTCTCTCTCTCTCTCTGTGACTATCATAAATAAATAAAAATTTAAAAAAATAAAATAAAAATAAACAATGACTCTCAAAAATAAATAAATAAATAAATAAAAAATAAACGATGACTCTCAAACTTTCTTAAACTGTAGGTTTTTCCATAAGACAATTTACTCAACACTTTAACCATCTATCCACTAAATCTAATCAACAGAAAAACCAGAATAAAAGGAAAATAGCACTACACATGACAACACATCAATGAGAAAACTAGGCATAAATTATCATGTCATATAGGCAGTCAATCTTTTGAAATTTAGTACCACACAAAATCTTTTTCTACTCTATGAGTAAGCATTTTAATACAAGAGCACTGGCTCTAGAGTCAGAACACCCAGATCTGAATCTCAGTTTCTCCCCTACTGTGTTTCCTTGGCCACAATAACCTAAGTTTCACTTTTATTATCTGTAAAATGGAGATAACAATATGACTGTTTTGAGGATCAAATGAGATAAGGTGTGTAAAGTACTATCAGCTTTACAAATTCTCCATACATGGTAGCTCTTATTACAAATATAATAAAACCCGAAAAATAACCGCTATCATTTCTGAATAACAGTTGCTGATATTTATCACATAATTTATAACACTGTGCTAGGCACTAGAGATATAATAATGAATGAAGCAAGGTCCCTGCCTTTAGCAAGTGAAACAAACTTGTAATAACCTATAGTTAATTTATTATAACTCTAACAAAATTACAAGGGAGAAGTAAGAAGTATTTTAAGAGTATATGTTAAGGGATCTTAAACCAAGCTTTCTGAAAGGTCCTGAAGAGCCATGTATATTTGTAACGTAGTTAATCCTTGTAATTCTAAAAACCACAAAGCCTTTTGTAATACAATGCTTTGTAATACATGACATTTTCTAAAAACTGAACTGACAGAATGAGGAAAACAGAAAAAATTATGTTACCACAAACTTCATATTCATTGACTTTTTCATTAAATAAGCAGATTTAAAACAATTATGCCAAAAAAGGTACACTAAATTATTTTCCAAATTGTTCTTCTTGCTCAACTAAAGCTGACATAGCACCATAACATCATTCTGGCTCTGTTACTAAATCTGGGCTGGTGGCAGAAGGTGGGAGAAACTGCTAGCTTTAGGCAACTGGCCCATAATCACTACTTTGCTCTCAGTGCTGAGGCAAAAACAAGCATATTTTCCCTTGTAAACTTTCTTTCTACCTATCTCCTTTCTCTTTTACTTGCCTTATGAAGTAGTCTTTTCATATTAAAGTCAGAAGCAAGTGAGAACAACTCATTACAAGACTAACAACAAACAAATTAACTGTACTTACCTGGCTACCTCCATGTTCAGTGTCAATGTACCTTGGCATTGGAAATCTGGAATGAAGAATCTCTTGTGCATCATCCACTGGGGCTTGTAGAAGATGGCGGAAATTTTCATATTCTGGCATGTCCTGGTATCCTGACTTGCGCCACTGTGCGATGGTCTAATTTTAAAACAATGAAAGGAATTATTACTTTCAATTTCTTGCCTTTCCAAAAACTTTAAGAGGTTTTTTTTTTTTTTTTCAAAAGAATTGATCCTCAGAAAATAAGAAAATTATAAATTATTATTTCATTTATCAGTTTTTAAATCAAGACATTTGGGATGCCTGGGTGGCTCAGCAGTTGAGGATCTGCCTTTGGCTCAGGGCATGATCCCAGAGTCCCAGGATGAGGCCCACATTGGGCTCCTTGCATGGAACCTGTTTCTCCTGTCTATGCCTCTCTCTCTGTGTCTCTCATGAATAAATAAATAAAATCTTTAAAAAAAAATAAAAATAAATCAAGACATTGATTTTGGTATTCTTGTGTACATAGATGCAAAAGTAGAATATTTCTTCTCCTTTAAAAGTAAAAAGAAATAATAAACCAGAAATAATTTTAAACACTATGTTTATATTATTAGCTGAAAGCTATCTACTTAAGTTTATGATAAACAAGGGGGATTTTTGTCAACAGAAGATTTCCCAGAGACTTAAAAATTAACTGCCTACTATATAAAATCTTTATCAATGGAGTAACATTCTGGCAAGATATATAAACATATAAACTTGAGTAATGATAGCAGTAACATTATAAAGATAATATATGTGTAGAAGAGCATCTGAATCAATTCTTTTATTAAAGGAAATGGCTCCAAAAGCCATGTAATTAAATCATCCAAAAATTTAAACTTGGCTTGGTTTCTAACTTAATTGCATCAGTCAATATATACTCTATATAGCTTTATATTCTGTATTTAACAGAGAAACAGTCATGTGCATTTCCAATTTCTCTGTTAAGTACATTAACAAGCTATTTTTTTTTAATTACAAAAAAAAGCAGCAAACTACCTTACTGTCATTAGGATAGAATAGACATTATTCTTAAAAATTAAAGGACATTAGTATTGGTAGCAATTAAAAATAATAATCAATATATCTTTTAAAAGGCCTAGATAATGTTACTTAAAAGGATATTTTGAGTAACACCTCTACTATTATAGTGCAAATCTTTTTTTTTTATAGTGCAAATCTAAAATCATTTACAATTAAAACAATTTGAAAAATAAATCTGCATGTTACTAGACTAACTAGAATATAAATTTGAGTGTGGGTCTGTGAAAAAAGAAACTCAGTATTTCTCAAGGCATCCAGAATATAATGCTTTCTTATACAGAGGAAGCATTTAATTATTGGCTAAATGAATAAATGCAGGAATGGAGAAAGTTCTGCTAAATACCTGGATTAAAGCTTAATGGCGGGGCACCTGGGTGGCTCAGTGGTTGAGCGTCTGCCTTTGGCTCAGGTCATGATCCCAGAGTTTGGGGATCGAATCCCATATCAGGATCCCCATAAGGAGCCTGCTTCTCCCTCTGCCTATATCTCTGCCACTGTCTCCGTGTTTCTCATGAATAAATAAAAATCTTTAAGTAAGTAAGTAAATAAATAAATAAATAAATAAATCTTAATAGCTACTCAAATATTCTGCTCTTTTCAAGTATGTACCATTCCAATCAAATAAAGGTATAAGTTTTAACTCACTTATGCTTTAAATAAGTTTTCAGCTCATGTGGAATATTTTTTTAAATACTTTAAATACATTAAATGGAATACTTTTTAAATGACTAACATGAAACAATGAGAGAACCTGCCTACTAACAAAGGCTTTTCCCTTCTCAATATCTCAGGTAAAACCCCAAAGTATGGTACACCTATGTATACATCAATGCTCTTACTTTCACAACACTATGCTTTATGTAAAATGCATTTATCCAATAGTACGTGGACAAATGGACAAAATAATCACAGGTAGATCAACTCCAAGTGCCATCTAAAAACCTGTGGTAGAAAGAATTGTATTTTATACCTATTTTATAAAAATAGAAATAAAAGTTTATCCTGAAGGAAGCACTAGCTATATAGTAAGGAGGGGAAAGCTTCCATGAATAAAAACTTTATGACACATATATGCATAGCTTTAAATGCTATGGAATCTTACCTCACCATGATAGATCAAAATCTGGAAGAACGTGTCCATGAGAAGAATGCGATCTGCAAGAATGCTGCTGCTATCAAGAAGAACCGGCTAACAGCAGAAAACAGAGAGAGAAGAAGAAGATGGAAAAATAAATTACTTAAAGTTACAAAATCGATCTTTCCAGAATATTTTAAAAATTTTAAGTTTATATCTTATAACTTAAAAACATCTTGCTATCATGAATTCTTGCAGTATATTTTTTCTGAGAAATCACAAAAAATGGAGGTAACAATGGAAAAAGTAGAGCCAAGAGGAAATCAGTGTTAACTCCTAAGGCTGATGATGGCTCCATTTAGTGAGAGTGGAAAGGCTTGGGAAAGAGCAAATTTGGAGACGGAATAGTTCTGAATAGGAAATGTAATGAGCTAATATACATTAATAGGAAATATAATGAAGCCCGAGCTAATGACATAAATTTGGGTATCACACACATTAAGATGGTATATGCATCACAGTATATGTCTACACTACAGAGAGAGAGGACAGAGCAAAAGCCAGAGATGGAGCCCTGGAACCTGCCAACACTTAGGAGATCTGAAAGGGAGAAGTCAGCAAAAGGAGACTGAAAAGGAACAAGTGGTGATTAGGTGGAAAACCAGTAGGTACTGCGGGTGTAAGAGAAATTAAAAAAAAAAAAAAAAAGGTTTTCAAGGAGAATCCTCATTAGGTAAATGCTACTGAGAGTTCTGGCAAGATGTAGGACATTGGTGGCCTGGTAAGAGTTGTTTCAATGTAATGTCAAGGACAAGAATCTGAATAATGTTGGTTGAGGAGAAAATGTGAGGTGAGATCATCATACAGACAAGTAACTTTCTGAGTTTAGCTACAACTGAGACCAGAGAAATGGGTGCTAATTAGAGAAAATGTGAAGTCAAGGGTGGTTTTGTCTGTTGGTTTTTAATGTAAATATTACTCAGGTTTCTGTGTTAATGAAAATGATCCAGAAGAAGAATAAGTCATGATTGAGGAAAGAGGACTCCAAAAGCAAATTAAGTAAATGAAGCTAATGGGATTCATGAATGAAATGGAAAGACTGGAATTTAAAAGAGGCAGACAGGAGGGATTGTGGGATTCCAAACTTCTTCTAAACACTAATCTACATTTTCCAGACACCTACAATTTACATGTATTACTCTGAAATCAGAAAAATCTCTAAAACTTTCTTTCCTGATTCAAAGAAAGAAAGACCAAAACTATACGACCAAAATACATAGCTAGATCATCACATTAACAATATATATTTTCTAGAAAAGCAGACACTATGACAAACTACTAAAAACAATTATAGTAACAAAATGTTTTATACACTATTTTTTACAAAACAATAAATAAAGGCATCATGAGAGATCATTCATCAAGAGATATTATATTCTCTTTATGCTGACCATCCTTAAATATTATTTTCAAATATAGTCACTAATACTTTTAAGTGGCCAAACAGACAATTTGAAGCACAAAATAGAAAAACTGTTTGACAACTGGTTAAAGTGGGACAGTTTGCTAAGAAATCTAAATGGATGACATTAGATTTCTAACCTTTCTAACTATACATCTTTATAATCAACTGTATCCTATGTTCAAAAGGGTTATAAGAGAATGAGATTATATTTAAGCAAGAAGCTTTGTTTAGACAGAATGTCCTAATTATCAGACAATATTCATCATTACATCTGGACCCTGTTAAAGACATAATAATTACAAGCCCTAGAGGATTTGATCAACCAAATAACTAGATGATTTGATCTTAAGTCTCTTAAGTCTCTTCCACCTCACTTTTTATGTTTTTTAAATGATTTTCTAGTGCAACCTGGCATATAGTAAGCACTCATAAATTTTTTAAGTGAATATATAACAACTTCTTGAACTAAATTCTTGTATTTAGTAACCATCTTCCAAGAAAAATTTGTTTTCACTTTTTAATGACACACATCACAGCAACAAAACAAATTGTTGTCTTCTGTCTCTCTTACCTCTGGGGGTCCACTAAAAGAATATGCATACAGAATGGGCTGAATCATGATTAAGGACTGGGTCAAATCTTGACGCATAAAATGGTGACGATAATATGAACTCTCATCGGGACTATTGTTAAAAACTTGTAAGAAAGGAGATCTTCTTAAATGAAACATAAACTACAAGAAAAAAATGTGAGATAGCTTTTACTTATTTTATTGCAAAAAAAGTTTACTATTATAAAAGCATTTGATTAGAACTATTAAGATAATAAAAACAAGTTATAAGGACATTCTAAATTGTATTCTTAAGAATCTCATTAATGGTCTTTATCAGTTACTTAAAAATATAATTCAACAACAATTACAAAAATGAAAGTAAAAGAGATGACTCAAAAGGAAAACAAGACTAGGAACAAAAAACTCCTTGCTTGGAACTAAGTTATTCAGATGCTGATGCTACATGGTACATTATCAGCATTCTTTGTTTTTATTCTTCATCTCTCTGGCCACTATCTCTGAATCTTTTTTATTACTATTCCTTACCACCATCAAAAGAGTCTAAAAGAACGTAAAAATAGATTAATAGATTTTCTATTTTATGAGAGTTCCCAAAAAATGCATGGGGAAGGGTCTGCATTGATTTAAAAAAAAGAAAAAAAAAAGCACCTACATACATTCACTTGTTTCTCAATATTTAAGTTCTTTCTCATTCCTAAGAAACATTCTTTAGACTTTGTTTCATTACTTCTTTCTCTTTTCAATTTCCTTCTATCCACTCCTCAATATGAAAGAGATCAAAAAGGGGAAGAGTTTGGCCTAAACAAAGGACAGCTACATTGTGCTTTGATACAATCAAAGGGTCTCAGATACAATCAATAGAATCAGCTTTCCAAAGAACTCTCATTTGTCTTTCAGTTACTTTTCTACACTTCCCTCAGCACTCAGGGCTCAAGTGCTTACATGATGCTCCTGTCTGAGACTCAGCCACAGGTCTCTCCCAGCACATGTCACTCAATGACATTATCATTCCTTTTCTTTCTTCTGTGATCAGAATTCATGGAGAGGCTGTCTCATCCCTTACCACTTTAGCTATTCCTGTTTATTCACAGCAATATGTAATTGGTAAATTTGGGGGTAAATATTTTAGAAATAAAAACCTTCCTTAAATTTAGTCTATGTTACCTTTTATAAGAGTGTTTAGAAACCACAAAGAAAAAAAATTTTTGTGGGTCCTCTGCTATTTCCAATAGAGGGGGAAAGATGAAAAGCCCCAATCTCTTGGGAGATCTATTAACTATTAAAAGCCTAAAAAGAAGGCATAGAGTTGGAAGAGAAAAGAAAGAAAGGAAAGTGTTCAGCATTCAGTCAAATACTAAGGCTAATGCCCTCAATCTCTTTCCTTTAAGTTTCTGCTACTAATATGAGTCCTAAGAAACGTTTTTGCTTGACTTAAGGCAAATAGACTTTGCTCTTTCCTACTTCTCCAAAATTGTAACCAGAGATTTAGGGACATCTCCCTGTATAAACATGAAGTTTCTACAATACAGATCACTGAAGATTTTCAAAAAAAATAATAGTAGTCCTGAAAAGAGAGTTAAAGCCTTAAGCAAAGTGTTCACGGGCAAAAATTTGAATTTCCATGTCTCAATATAATCCTCCTTCCAGACTAAGCTAAAATGCCCTCTTCTAAAAAGATGTATCACACCACTTACTTGGAAGGATTCCTGTAAGTTTCCCTTAAATTTTGTGTATATTTTACAGCATTTCTCCCCTTCTGTTCTGTTAGGTATATTTCAGTTCTCACCCTTCAGACTGAAAGCTCCTTGAAAATGAGATCCGTGCCAGTCATCTTTATTCTCTTAAAGTTCCCTGCATATAGACCTCAGCTGAATAAATGTTCTGTTAGTCATCACATAAATAACCTAAGCTTTTAAAAATATCAACCAAAATAAGACAGGTAGATTCCACTGCCCAAGAGGCAAAAGTTCTCTAAGATAAATCAAATTAGCTTCTTTTCTATTTATTTGGTATATCCCCATAAAATTGTTCTCAGGTAATGGTACCATGCTGTAAAAATAGCTGGTTGGTCAAGTTACTTCCTTTCAGTACTACTGTAATTAGATTCCTTATATCAAATGGAAAGCTAATCGGCCTCACACCTACTTCTACCCCAGAGTAGGGTTCCAATGTAAATTTCTTTCACCAGAAATAAATGATTCTTTTGAAGGCAATCATAAAAATACTATACACCTTTCAATGACTACTCAAGCACAGTATCAATTTCTTAGCTATCCCAAAACTTAAAACATTACCAAAAAAATAACCTAATATAACAGGTCCTATATTCTTATACAACAGGAAAAGTGAGACTCAATACTATTGTCAACACTAAGAAAAGAACATGGACCTTTTACCTACTCACCTGTGGATAAAGGGAGAAAGTTTCTGAAAATCTGAAGGAACTTGGATCATCTTTGTGATACTCTCCAAATTTCTGACACTAAATAAAATAAAATAAAATGTGTTAGTAATATATTCCCTGGCATACTACTAACCCTCCTACCTATACATATTCTATTTTTTAAAAGTTATTATTCTTGGGGCGCCTGGGTGGCTCAGATGGTTAAAGCATCTGCCTTCAGCTCTGCTCATGATCCCAGAGTCCTGGGATTCTCCCTCTCCCTCTGCCCCCTTCACACTCATGCACATGTGCTCCCTCTCTGTCTCTCTCTCTCTCTCTCAAATAAATTTTTTAAAAATTTTTTAAGATTTTATTTATTTATTAATGAGAGACACACAGAGAGACTCAGAGAGAGAAGCAGGCTCCATGCAGGGAGCCTGACGCGGGACTCGGTCCCGGGTCTCCAGGATCATGCCCTTGGCTGAAGGCGGCACTAAACCGCTGGGCCACTGGGGCTGCCCATCTCAAATAAATAAAAAATATTTTTTAAAAAAGTTATTACTCTTTAGAAAGTAGATACTTGATATGGGATAAAACTGGAATTTATTTATATACTTATCGAGAAGAATTACACCCAACAAAATACACTTGAATTTAGAAACAAACAATACATTGGCTCCAATGCAGTAATAACTCATTTTCAAATATTTGGATTTTTTAAAACTGTCTCTGATAGCAAACAGAGTTCTTAGATAATGGCCAGAGAGTTCAACATGTGCCCTTTAAGACTCTGCCTGAAAAGGACAACAGCCTACTAACTGGAAGATGCAACTATCAAACTACCATAGTGGTTACAAAAGCAAGCTGATGGTATAAAACTCTACAACAGAAACAATGCAAAGAAAAAAAAAAAAAAAAGCTGAGGAAAAGAAAGTATGAGACCAACAGGTAAACTGATAAACAAAGAATAAACACCACGGCAGAAATTAGAAGGATATTAAGGTAAATGGAGGCACATACACTGGTGAACGAGAAATAAGCCCTCCACAATAATGTGACAAAATGCAACTAAATAACTGAGATAAAACTTAGGAGAAAGTGCTTAGCACAATGACTAACAGTAAGCATTCAACAAACATTAGCTTTCTCACCTTGTTCTTGAGCAGAGTCTCGAATATGAAAAAATTTTTATAGTACTTATGCAATTGGTCTATATCCTGGCAATGTTCAGCTTAGTACTCACATATGGTCAAGGGTACAAAAAACAAGTTAAAAATAGCAAAGGATTCACTGCTATACTTAGTGCAGTTGCATTTGCTTCCTAAAATGTTTAACTATATGATTTATGTAATTATCTGTGCTGTATAGAGCACATAAAAAGGCATAATTGGCTTGATCACGTTTTTGGCTTCCAAGAAAAATCGTATCAGAACCACTGTCATGCAAAGAATAGCAAAGCTATTGTTGTAGAGCTAATCCTCAGAAAACAGATCTTGGTATTTGGAAATAAGAGTATTGTTGTCCTTAATGCCCTCTAATAATACTTCACTGATGAACTTTGATTAAGAGAGTAATCTTGGGCAGCCTGGGTGGCTCCGCGGTTTAGCACCGCCTTCAGTCCAGGGAGTGACCCGGAGACCCAGGATCAGGTCCCACATCCGGCTCCCTGCATGGAGCCTGCTTCTTCCTCCGCCTGTGTCTCTGCCTCTCTCTCTCCCCCTCTGTCTCTCATGAGTAAATAAATAAAATCTTTAAAAAAAAAATAAGAGAGTAATCTTCATTGGACAATATAACCACTAGCTTTATGTGGCAATTTAAATAAATTGAAATTAAATAGAAATCCAGTTCCTCAATTGCACTAGCCGTATTTCAAGTGCTCAACAGCTATATATGAGTAGTAAGTACTTCCATAACAGTGCAGATTATACAACATTTCCATCATTGCAGAAAATTCTCCTGAATTGTTGATCTGAATAGCAAATACACCTGAAATCTAAAATGTCAAATACACTGAAAAGACTCTGTGAGCAAAACCAGTAGTCATACATTATTCAGAACTATTGATCACATAACATTAAATATACACATTTTAAATTGTGCCTGGAATTCTGTTAAAATAAAGCATTAGGAAAATCTTACGTTATGGTTAATGAGGGTAATGAAAACATTGTTCACTTTTATGCTTGGCTAACCAGGGATGTCCAAAAGGCTAATAATTTTTAGAGTGAGATGTATTCAAACTTATGTCCAAAACTTTTGCTTGTATAATGAACATTTATTTTCATATCACTATCTAATCCCTCATTATTAGCATTTATCCTGTTATAACCTTAGATTAAATTCTTAGAGAGAGAATTTCTAGGTAAAAGGCAGTTTTTAAGCTTCTGATATATATCATCAACTGCCTTCTCAATATAAGGTAATATAGATGTTTATAGAACTTGTACAGTTCATACTCCAAACCTTCAAGCTATGAAGCTGTCCATTTCCCTGAATACTAACCAACTCTTAAGCATTATTATGTTTTTCTAATTCTTACCCATTTGATAAATAAAAATTATCTTGCTCTATTTTCTAACTTTGATTATAAATAAGATTGTTAATTTTTTCATATGTTTACTGGTTTCTTGGATTCCTTCTTTGGCTAATACCTTGTTCAAGACATTTGCTCATTTTTCCCCAAATCTTACTCATTTGTGAAAGCACATATATATAAAAATTTCCATATTCCATTATATGTATAAAAATATACATATATAAGTCATACATACAAGTTGACATTAAATTTTTGTAATGGTACTTTTGCCAAATAGATCTTTTTCATTTTAATGTAATAAAATCTTTCTAAGTTTTTAAAGATTTATTTTAGAGACAGAAAGAGAGAGAGAGAGCAGAGGTAGAGGGAAAAGTAAAGAATCTGAAGCAGACTCCCCACCAAGTGCAGAACCCAACATGTGACTAGATTTCACAACCCCGAGATCATAACCTGAGCCAAAATCAAGAGTCAGATGCTTAACTAACTGAGCCACCTGGCTGCCCCCATAATAAAATCGTTGAATATTTTTATTTAATGGCTCCTGCTTTTTATTTCGTGTTAAAAATCCTTCTGTATCCAGGGGTGCCTGGGTGGCTCAGTCAGTTAGGCATCAGCTCAGGTCATGATCTCAGGGTTGTGAGATCGAGCCCTGTATCAGGCTCCACACGGGGTGTGGAGCTTAAGATTTTCTCTCTCCCTCTGCACCTCCCACCATCCCTCCTAAAAAATAATAATAATCAATTAAAAAAATAAAACATTCTTTTATATCCAGAAGTTAAATGTGTATAACTTGTTTTTTGAAAATACAGCCAAACTTTACCACAGTTAACAATACAAAATTTGCATAATATGTACATACATATATTTCTAATCTTTGAATTACTTAAAAATTTTGAACACTTATCAAGTGCCCTAGCACTGATTACTGGAATCTTGAGAAATAGTCCTTATTTACAATCTAACCAAAACACTAATACAGATGGGAAGAAAAAGTCTGAAGTATAAAGGAGGTGTCTCAAAGATCCATGGTTGGAGTTATTCAGAAGGAGTAAGATTGGGCAGATAAAGCAACAATAATACAATTTTCTTGATGAAAATATCAACACAAAAAATCTAGTCCTGTCTTTAATTCAGTAACTATATACACATAAAGGCAGATACATATATGAGTCCTAAAGGTCAAAGCACAATCTCTATAAGAAAATGGTAATGGCAAATATGATCATCGTTATAAACAGTACAACAGGAGAGCCTGGTTGGCTCAGTCAGGATCTCAGGGTTGTAAGATCTAGCCCCCCCATCAGGCTCTGTCCTAGGCATGGAGCCAGCTTAAGATTCTCTCTCTGTTCCCCTACTCCCACGCTCTCTCTGTCTTTCTCTAAGAAAACACAGAAAACAAGAAACAGCACAACTTAAGTGCCTGGTTTCACTGGTATAATAAGGAAAAACCTAGCTGGGGTAGGATTTGCTGGAAAGTTCCAAAGGTTTTAAACAAAAGAGATTTCCTGGACCAGATAAACTGTTTATCCACTGTAGCTAGCAGTACAGCTAAAAGGAAAACACAATTTGTGGTTAGTGGGTAAACCAAAGGTCAAAGATGAAAAAACAAAATCCAATATCAAGTTTAAGTTGTGAAAAAGGTGTCATTCAATAGAAAAAGTCAAGAGTCAAAAAAGTAAAGAACAAAAATGAAAAAAGGTAAGGAATAGGTCCATGAAGATGAAGGTGGGCACAAGATGGACCCAAACAAGAGACTCTGGATGAGGGGACAAAGCATATGTTGAAACCAATAGCTTAAATGATTATGACCAAGGGGAGCGAGGGCTTACATTAAAAGTGTCAGAAGCAAATGTGGCACAGCACCAATCTGGCCGTACATTGCCCATTACCTACAAAAGAGTTTTTAAAAAGATGTTTGGATTTTTTTTAAAAGATGTCATTATTTTAGAGAGAGACAGAAACAGAGCATGAATGGGAAGGGCAGAGGAAGAGGGAGAGAGAATCTCAAGTAGACTCCACGCTGAGCACAGAGGCCAATGCAGGTGACTCCGAGGGTGATTTCTACTCACTTCTTACCACCATGACCTTGGACAGAACCTTTTAACCTCTAGACGCCCTGGTCTCCCTCTGGACTGTTGGGGTGCGTAAGATCTCCTTTACAGAGCTTTTAAATGACAGGCACACCTACAAAACCATTAATGCCATATCTGGCTGCAAAGTAAAAAAATAAAGTGTAGCTCTTGATATTACTTGTGTAGACATATTTCATTGCCTTTATTTGCCTATCTTCAGAAGAGCACAACATGTCACAATGCGGGCTTGCTGATCACTGGAATCAAACAATGGTTCATTTGGTGACCCAAAGGTCCTTTAGGAGGAAACAAAACGACCCACAGGTGCTGTACTGAGGATCTGTGATCCATGCAACACCGTGTTAGGTTTCGGCTGGAGGATGCAATGGGAATATAAAAACAGCCTACAAGTGTGACTGAGCTTTTGTGTATGCAAGCTTTATTCCTGATAATAAAAAAACATTAAATATATATATATATATTAAAAAAAAAAAACGAGTCCCACATCGTTGGGACTTTCATGATTCTGAAATCATGATCTGAGCTGAAACCATGGTCAGACACTTAACTGACTGCACCACCCAGGTGCCCCAAAAAGAGGTTTATTTTTAATGAAAATAAGCCTGAGTCATCAAGAAAAAAGAAAATAATTACATTCACTATACCAAATTGAGGAAAGAAGTTTGTTAGTATAATTTCATAGATTTTTTTCCATTGGGAAAAAACTATAAATAGTACCTACAAGGTACTATTAATCCCTTCTCTATTTGTGTTATCACTGTTACAGCTGAAATTTTATCAGTGCACAATCAGTACAAAAAATGAGTCTTAGAACAGCTTTTATAACTAAGGTTCATTGGTCATCACCTAGAGTTTCACTTCAACTGTATGTTAATGTGATTCCATCAATTAGAAAAATGTAAAGATTACATTCTCACCACTTTTACTATATATGAGGGTTTCTTAGTCACTAGGAGTTCTTTAAAATCTATAAAAATGTGTTTTTTGAACTTTGCATACCATATGATGTCAGCCACAGTGATAGATGGTTTCCAAGTTACCTGTTAGCAATTTCTTTTATTTTTATTTATTTTTTAATTTTTTAAAAGATTTTATTTCTTTATTCATGAGAAACACACAGAGAGAGGCAGAAACATAGCAGAGGGAGAAGTAGGCTCCCTATGGGGAGCCCAATGTGGGACCGGATCCCAGGACTCCAGGATCAAAGATCCTCAACCACCAAGCCACCCATGTGCCCCAGCAATTTCTTTTGGCCATTTTTCATTCCCATGTGGCAGTATGCAGTAGTACTATGCTCATTTGGAAAACTCCAGTCTCAGTTTTTGACATATGACAAGGGAAGCCACCAATAACTGGTGTAAACTATTTTGCACAGAAAGCAGAACAATAGTCTGACGATATCAGCCCCTCCCTCAAATTACCTCCACCAACTTCCTCTTACCCACATTTGCCAAGTGACTTATAGGAACAGACAAACTATATTGGTGTGGCAGAAAATAATAGTAAAATTTTCATCGTGCTATGACTCTTCTATTCTCTATTCGCAAAACCCTTGCACTGCTGTTTAATACTACAAAATTGCAGAATGTGTAGAAGTGAATTATAGTGTATGTTTTTGTAATTTTGTACTTTTTGTAACTCATTTAGTTCTTTACAAGGCCATTCTGTTTTATACGTTAATAGTGTTTGTGTTTTACAAGCATGTCAAACAATATGGCAAATTTTGAAGTTCAAGTGTGAGACAGAATATTCTAGACATTACCCCACAGAGAATTCTGAAGAATTACAATCTTCTGAGTCATTTCACCACATTTAAGCAACAAGGGACACAGAAAAGATCAATCTTTACAATGAAAGCTACTAATCAGTGGGGTTTTTTTTTTAAGATTTTATTTATTTATTCATGAGAGACAAAGAGAGAGAGAGAGAGAGAGAGAGAGAGAGGCAGAGACACAGACAAAGGGAGAAGCAGGCTCCATGCAGGGAGCCTGACGCGGGACTCAGTCCTGGGACTCCAGAATCACGCCCTGGGCCAAAGTCAGGCGCTTAACCACTGAGCCACCCAGGGATCCCCATCAGTGGGTTTTTATGTGAGCTGATAACCCAAGTTGTACTTTGTTTTGTGTCACATGAGATAACCTACAAATGTAGTAGTAGTTCTCACAAAATGGCAAAAGCACTCTACTACAAATCACAGTCATTTGGCAAATAAAGGTGCTGATCACTTCAAACACTTTCTTCTCGAAAGAACAAGGCATTTAGTAAAACAAAGTCACATCCATTGAAAAGGCTCAGGAAGCAAACTATGTCAGATTACTAACTTATTACCCTGAAAGGAAAAGTCAGGGCACCTGAGTGGCTCAGTTCATTCAGCAACTTTGGCTCAGGTAATGATTCTGGGGTCCTAGGATGGAGCCCCATGTGGGACTCCCTGCTCAGCTTCTTCCTCTCCCTCTGCCTCTGCCCTTCTCCCAACTCGTTCACACGCTCTCTCAAAATAAATAAAATCTTAAAAAAAAAAAGAGAAAAAGTCACAGAACTATAATAGAACCTAATAATACCACATGTAAAATTAAAGTAAGTAAAATGCTAAGGTAAGATGCAGTCTGAGGGGTGTCTGGGTGGCTCAGTTGGTTAAACTTCTGACTCTTGGTTTTGGCTCAGGTCATGATCTCATGGCTTGTGAGATGGAGCTCCATGTCAGGCTCCACGCTTAGTGGGGAGTCTGCTTAAGATTCTCTCTCTCTGCCCCTCCCCCAACTCATGTACTGGCATACTCTCTATAAAATAAATACTTAAAAAAAAAGATGCAGTCTGATAAACTGAAAATGTTCCATTTTAAAGTAATACAATAAATGAATGCATTGATAACATATCATATGATGCTGAAGAAGTTTATGCAATCAGCTAAAAAATAACAGCTTCTCTATTTAGGTTGACGAGCCAACAGATTTCACTAATGTCATGTCAAACTGCTAAATGATAGTGCAATTCAAGAATATATTTCCACAGTCCTAAACTAGCAAAGTCAAAATATATTTAATACTTTATATTCCTATCTAGAAACAATGGTTCATCTTGGAAGAACTGGGTTGGCATTTGTACTTATGGTGTTCAAGCAGTGGTTGATTTGATGAGAAGTTTTATGACTCTTCTTGTAAAAAGACATGCTGATGTTAAAACACTCCTTTCACCACAGACAGGTGTTAGTATAAAAACACCCATGAAAGTAAAGTAAAAGAAAAAAGTCCTGGATGATGCTACAAAAATGAGTAATTTTATTAAACAAAGATTAGTTCATTGAAGAATACTTTTAAAACTACATGAAAATCTAAACAAAGAATGCAAATCTTCCTGCTACAAACAGAAATCTGATAGATTAGCAGAGAGTTCTTAACAGTTCTCTTTAGCCTATTTGACTGAAATAATAGGCAAGAGTTTGCTGAGTAAAAAATGGAACATTAAGAATAGAACTTAATTAAGCATTCTAGGTTAAAACGTTAAGTAGTGGGTTCCTGCCATACTAAAAACCCAAGTAAATCAGCATTATCAATAATTTTACTAACACACATTTTGCTAATAGAGATCCAGATAATCAAGGCCCACCTATATTTTTGTATGTTAACGTGCATAATTTTTAAATCACAGTTAACTTCTCAATAAAATTAGAAAACTAAAACAATAGCAATGAAGAAAAATATGCAAAAAAAAAAGCAATAAAAAAATTTACAATAATTTAGGATTAAATTTGAAACTAATGTGGTAACAGCCCCAAAACAAGAAAGAAAGAAAAAAAGTTACTTAAGTGTCACTCTTTTAAGGAAAAAAGGTATTTTAGTTTACTGGAAGAGAGAAATGTACCATTCATTACTATGCCTTTCTCAGCAACTTGAATCAAAATTCCTCATACAGTCTTTCAGTTAAACTGCTAAGTATGTTGAAAGAAATCAT
Source organism: Canis aureus (assembly GCF_053574225.1). Classification (NCBI taxonomy): domain Eukaryota; kingdom Metazoa; phylum Chordata; class Mammalia; order Carnivora; family Canidae; genus Canis; species Canis aureus. The sequence continues at coordinate 20,567,605 of NC_135619.1, forward strand.
AAGCAACAAATATGACAAACGAAAGTATATATATTGAGAAAAGTACATTGTTTACTTCTTACCAGTCGAATGAGCTGTCTGTCTAGCCATCTAAGTACATCTGGTCCTTCCTCTGTTTCTGCTCTATAGATTGCCAGCCGGGCCATAAGAATGGCAGCTGCTTCCTGGTCAAAAGACGCAGCAATGTTTTGGATTTGAGTTTGGGCATCTGCCCAGCTAAAGGCAAGAAGAAAGCAGAGAGATGCTGCTGAATTATTAAAGTCACAATACCACAGTTGGCTACTACACAGACGTAAATTAAAATGATGCAGAAAATTATTTCATATTTGAAAATTCCAACATTATCTAAAAAGTCAGCATTATTTAAAATCACTAATAGTTTCAGTATAGCATTATTTTTCAGAAAAATATATCCAAACCTAATAAAGTCTTCTAAAGTAATTGCAAAGATAGATCTCCAAACACATTCCTTAAGACATTAAGATTTTTACAAGTATAAAAAGAGCACACATATATGTATAGGTTTACATGTGCACAGAAATACACAAGTCTATGTCAGACTTTTCAATCTTATTGCTCCAATTTTCTAAAGGCAGAAACATGGAAATACAACAAAATAAGAGTTTTCCTCCAGCCTAAATAATTCTCATTTACTAAGCTGGAAAATGAACAAAATTATCAAAAAATGTTTTCTCATTTTGTCTTTAATTCAATTATTAATGATAAAATGATATAATTAAAGTTTCTATATATTCTTTTTCCCTCCATGCCCATCACCAATTTTAGCCCATTACCCATCCACCTCTCTTCCAGTAACCCTGTTTGTACTCTTTAGTTAAGAGTCTGTTTTAGGACTAAGAACTTTTTCATTGAAAAGTAATGCTATTAATTATTGTGCTACATTATGATGTATGTATATATATGTACATATTGTTAATGCCTATGAAAGGATAATGTTTATTAGTTTTGCTCCTCCTCTCAGAAGAATATGGTAAATAAAAGAATATTTCAAAGAATGTGTCTTAGGAGTCATTTTTTAAATGGCTATACATTTCCTAACAATGAACATCCAATAAGCTGGATTAAAAAGAAATAAAATGCAGAACACCTGGGTGGCTCAGTGGTTGAGCGTCTGCCTTTGGCTCAGGGCGTGATCCTGGAATCCCGGGATCAAGTCCCACATCGGGCTCTCTGCATGGAGCCTACTTCTCCTCCCTCTGCCTATGTCTCTGCCTCTCTCTGTGTGTCTCTCATGAATAAATAAATAAATCTTAAAAAATAAATAAATAAATAAAATACTATTATTATAAATGTTCATTTCCTAGTTACAGATGTTTCTCAAAACAGAAACCCAGTTTGGAAACATGACTCAGAATAGTTTTGATATGATAATTTAATCTCTAATTAATACAACCTACTTCCTAGCGATGGTGGTCACTCGGATGCGTCTCTGCCCACTTGAATGCTGATACTGAGTCACAAACTGGATTGCACCACGCCCTCCTTGAGGAATTGGAGCATTATGCTATGTAAAAATAAAAGTAAAAAATAAGCAAAATCTATTACAGTGTTTTTATAGTTACCCTATTTAATGAAATTCATTCTAAAATCAATAGAAGGATGATTGTTTCCAGTGCAGACCAAAGAGTTGTGTTTTGCCACATAAAAGAGAAATGGATCTGGGAAAGGGGAAAAATGATGAAGCATAAGAGAAGTGAGTCCAGCTAGAATATCAATTTCAAGTAATAGATAATTCAGAAGGATGTGAAAGGACGAAATAAAGGGAGAAGTATAAAGAAATTAACAGATACACAAATGCATAAGTAAGGCAATTTTGCAAAATAGTAGCTGGATAAAGAGAAATTGAACCAAGTCCTTCACCTTTCAGTATACGAGATGAAAACAGAACTTTTAGGAAGATAAATCATATGATGAACAGATGACCAATAGAAAACTATTAATGAGAAGACCCCAATAGTAACATATAATAATGATCCTCAGAAATAGCAAGTGGTCAATAAGAGAAACTTTCCTTATGATCTTTGACAAGAAGCATTCTTGATTTACTTATTTTTTTGGTCAATAAAAGCTACTACTTTTCACAAATTTGGATGGTTAAACAAAAAAATTCCTGTACCTATCTTATGAAGGTTGATCATCAATACTTTGTGATTCATTTTATGCCTCATAACTATTGGTATGAAAGTCAGTAAGTTATACATTATATCGTCTTTAATATAACTTCCTCTTATACCAGAAAAAAAACTTTTCAAATATAGGAATCTTTACCTTACAATCTTTTTCTATGAATTTTGATATATTAAACATTCTTGTAGGAGTTTCATATATCATTATAATACACCTTGTGACAACTAGGAGGAGCCTGATGCCTAATTACAAAAATGCATATCTAGAACAGAATTTTTATTTATGCTTCAATTTTATATTAAAATAGAAAAAAAGGAAAACTGAGAATAAAAGTTGGGTTGCCCAATATTGTGCATTTGCAGGTTTCCTTAACATCTGTTTCGGTTACAGTTTATCCTCTCACCAAGTAGTTTAGCTTGAGAAAAAGAATATGACAAACAAAAATTCCAAACATAATAAGCTTCGGGTCTAATTACTATTGGAAAAAAATATGAAATATCTATGGCCTAAATTGAGTATTTCAAATATAAAAGTCATACCTGATTGACAACCTCAAAATATATAGCTAAAGTTGTAGTGGGGCTGAGCCCACATATCTTCCATTGACATGTGCCACCCGTTCCTATCTCCTGTAAAAATAAAATATAGTATGTTTGAAAAATAGAGAATACAATTTTTTTTAAAGATTTTACTTTCAGTAACCTCTACAACCAATGTGGGGCTCAAACTCACAACCCCAAGATCAACAGTCGCATGCTCCACCAATTAAGCCAGTTAGACACCCCCAATTTATTACTATAATATATATTAAGGTAAAAAGGGAAGGAAAAAACTGCAATAAGAAAATTGCTTCACATTTCTAACTAATTTAATGACTGTTAAAAGCTTAAGATTTTTAAGTCATAGAAATATGTCATGAAATAATATTAAGCAATTCTTACAAAATAAAATTATAAGATAATTCAAATTCTTGCTAAGTATTTTTTTTAAGATTTTATTCATTTATTCATGAGAGACATAGAGAGAGAGGCAGAGACAGAGGCAGAGGGAGAAACAGGCCCCCCACAGAGAACCCAATGACTCAATCCCAGGACCCCGGGGATCACAATCTGAGCCGAAAGCAGATGCACAACCACTGAGCCACACAGGTACCCCCAAATTCTTGCTAAATATTGATACAAGTTCTTCAATATTAAAGATTTTAAAAGTATATACCATTTAATGAAGTAATTACAATTAACGCTATCTTTCTATCCAACTATTTGACCTGTGTAAAGAGGTACCGATTTAACACATAATATGGGCACATATGATAAAGGTTCTCAGAACAGAATTCCATAATTTAAGCAGTCTGATTCCCCAAAACACTATTCTTAGATATTAATTTTTACCATGCAATCTGCTTAAAATTAATTTTTAAACACTGTAATTTTAGAGATGATTACCATCACCCTCTCTATAGCTACACAATTCTACCACTTTAAAGTACATTATTTGACCACTAGATGGGATAACAAAAAAAGAAAGGAATTAAAATGAAAATCTGGCTCATTTGCTTACTTTGTTGGAAATCCTAACAAACAAAAAAATTCAGATTTCACTTTTAGAAGTCTCCAAATTTCCAAATCACAATTGTTGGGGTTTTTTAGGCATACTGGGGCAAGTAATAACTTAGGCATAAAAAATACAGAAGACTGGTAACAATACAAAGGTTTAAATTTGCGGGTAGATGGTAAAAAGGACATGCAAAAAAAAAGAAACCACAAATAGATTATACCAGTGAAAACTGAACCACATTCTACTGAAAACTTAGCCCACACAAACAATTTTGAAAGAAATGCTATAGGCTGCCACTCCAAGTCTCTTGTTGGCCTGCCCTTTAAATTAACTATATTTTCTTTTTAGACTAAAGGTCTCTTACATTTTCAGATACACAAGGTCCTTTAGAATTGAGAGACACACACGGTCCAATAGCTCCTGAAATCTTTATTTCCCTTGAGGTCTGCAATGTAAGAATACAGAGAAAACTTCAGTATACCCAAAGATAAGCTCAAACATATACTCAAGTATATAAAAATAAAGACATTTTTCCATATTTAAAACTCAAGTCAATGAAAACATACTAATTTAGAAATAATGAATCATTGGGCACTTCTAGATTGATAACTCCCAAATATAAAATCTAGCCCTGACCTAACTTTAATACTCTATTTCTACCTGCTCATAAGAAATCTCCATTTTGAAACCTCACTCTGAATTCAAAATAATATCATATCCCAAAATCATTATCTTCTATTTTTCTTTTTTTTTTTTAATATTTCATTTATTTATTCATGATAGTCACAGAGAGAGAGAGAGAGAGAGAGACAGAGAGAGAAGCAGAGCGAGAAGCAGGCTCCATGCACCGGGAGCCCGACGTGGGATTCGATCCCGGGTCTCCAGGATCGCGCCCTGGGCCAAAGGCAGGCGCCAAACCGCTGCGCCACCCAGGGATCCCTATTTTTCTTCCCTTAGAAAATGTGTCACCAAGACTGGTTTCTTTCCAATCTCTACTGACACCAAAATTTAAGCTATTGTTTCTATCAAAAGATTTTAAAAGCCTAATTCACTTTTCCTGATATTCTTTTTCCTGACAAAGTGATTAACATTGTCAGATGAATTTTACCCGAAACATTGTTCATTAATTTACAATGGCTTCTTCTGCCTGGACATGCATCGCCAAACTACATCCAACCACACAATTAAAACTATTTCCCTTACATTGCAATAAAAGCCATCCACTCTCACTGGGAAGTTTCCCCAAATATATCATGCTGGTTCTCACTTTTTTACCTCTCCTCATATGGGATCCTAACTAAAATGTGTTGTCCTCAACCAATTTAAATTCGTCCCTCTTTCAAAACCACTGTAAGACACTAAAAAACCATTTATTGTCAAGAATAAATTGTGTCCTGCAAACATTCAGGTTTCTTCCCTAAACCTTTCTATGACTTCTATAATCTACTGTTATTTCACTCTATCACAAGTGTTAATCTTATCTTTCTATCAAAACTAAGTTTCAGGGCACCAGGATGGCTCAGTAGTTTTTGTTTAAGTAGGCTTCACGCCCAAGGTGGGGCTTGAATTCATGACCCTGAGATCAAGAGTCACACACTCTACTGAGTCAACGTGGTGCCCCAAGTTTCTTTTTAAGGCAATCTGTGCCTTGTATATCCCTTGAGATCTCTATAATTTCCTTGGTTAATGCTGGAGATAGAGCAAGCATTCAATAAAATAAAAAGATTAACAAGATTTTATTTAATGGAAATTCAAAATCAATGTGTTTATAATATACTAGTAGCTAACACTAATCCTTTGGGTTTTCTTTTTTGTTTAAAGATTCATTTATTTTTTTTTTTTTTTTAAGATTTTACTTATATATTCATGAGAGACCCAGAGAGAGAGGCAGAGACACAGGCAGAGGGAGAAGCAGGCTCCCTGTGGTGAGCCCGATGCAAGACTCGAGCCTAGGACCCCAGGATCACAACCTGAACCAGAGGTAGATGCTCAACCACTGAGCCACCCATGTGCCCCTATTTATCTATTTTAGAGAGAGAGTGTGGAGAGGGGAGGGACAGTGGGAGAGAAAAATCTCAAGTAGACTCCCCTCTGAGTACTGAGGCCAACACAGGGCTCAATCCCACGACCTAAGCTGAAACCAAGCGTCAGATGCCCAATTGACTGCACCACCAAGGTGCCCCAAGCCTTTGGATTTTCTAAATCCAAATTTGAAATGAATGACAGAAGTGAGTAATATCAATAACCTACCAACCATTAAACAATTACTAATTATCCAAATGGAATAGAACGGGTTTCTCTTAAATTAGATACTAATTCCTACAATTAAAAAAAAATCTAGTACTAACGTAAGCAAATTAAAAAGATAAAGCACACTTTAAAAGTTTAACCCTATATAAAGGGAAAAAAGTAGTTAAATGAAATTTTACCTATCCAGTATCTTCTTCTCTAACAATCACTTGGAAATGCTCAAGTAAACATTTCAGGTACATTTAACAATAATACATTTTCTGGTAAAATCTCTAATTCTGGTTTTCAATATAAAACCACCACAACTTTTAAAGCACATATTGAATTTGATTAATGATATTTTAAAATTGTGGTGAAGCCTACAAACTTCTCTTGATAACATACCATACATGTCAAGTTTTGGCTCTTACCTTTATTTCTAATGTGCCACCAAAGCCCATTTTAAACTGTCCATGCATATCTTTGGTAAAGACTCTTTGAAAAGTCTGCTTGAATAAGGAAGTGTTGAAAGAGTCACCCATTACCATGTATCCTCTGCATGTAAAGAACAAAAAATAATGTATGTGACACAAGTATTGGGTCCATGTGTTAAAACCAGAAAAGTATTTTACTTCTCAATACTACGAACAGATTTTATTTTATTATTTTTTTGTTAAAGATTCTATCTATTCATTCATGAGAGACACAGAGAGAGAAAGGCAAAGAGAGAAGCAGGCTCCATGGAGGGAGCCCAACATGGGACTCAATCCCAGAACTCCAGCATCACACACTGAGCCGAAGGCAGACGCTTAACCACTGAGCCACCCAGGCATCCCACTACCAACAGATTTTAGAGATACTTTCCAAAATGTGCTAGATTACCATTATTTTTAAAAACTCAAATATATGAAAATATCTTCATTCCACACTCCACAAATAATCTCAATCCTGAGGGTATCTGAGTTCTCCTAAAACTTTCATTTATCATCAGTAGTTCTTTTACAGATAGATAATACATCCACACAATACAAAATTCAAAAGGTACAAAGTGGTACACAATAGCAAGTATGCCTCTTCCTTCCCAGCCACCCAGTTCTCCTGGTGAAGATGTGTGACAATTACAGCACATGTTATCATTCTTAAAAACAAATACATACTTGTGTATGTATATATTTGCATATACTGTCTATGTATCATATCAAACTTAACAGGATCAAAACCAGTGAATGAAAATAAGAGGAGCCTGAGGAATCATTTTCATTTTAAGCACTTATGTACTGCTTGATTTTTTCCAGTAAGCATATACCTATTTTAATTTTTTTTTAAGTTTTAAAAAAATTAACTATCAAATAAAAACAATTCTGAGATACCATTTTGCTCTAATAGATCAGCAAAAATCACAATTTGACAACATATTCTGTTGATGAGACTGTGGAAACTCAGATGGGAATGCAAAATGATGCAACCTGAATGCACAGGAATTTGACAATATCTATCAAAATTATCCATGTGTTTTCTCTTTAATCTAGTCAAGCCACTATTGGGAATCTGTCCCAAAAATATTCTGGAAAACAAAAACAAAAAGCAGAATATATGCACAGGGGTATTCACCACTGCTAGTAATAAAAAAGAATGGAAATAATCCAGATGATCATCTGTTAGAGACTAGTTGAATAAAATATGGTATATACACAAAATGAGGTAATATACTGCTAAAGACCACTTTCCAGGGTATGAGTGAAAATGCAAAGTAGAGAAAGGTATGTATAATTTTCTGCTGCTCATAACCCATATACTCACATGCATACAAATATTTACATATATTTGCTCAGATTTTTAAAATACTTTTAGTAGATTCTAAACAATAAAATACAATAAAAAATTAAAATAGGGGGGATCCCTGGGTGGCTCAGCAGTTTGGCGCCTGCCTTTGGCCCAGGGCGCGATCCTGGAGTCCCGGGATGAGTCCCACGTCGGGCTCCTGGTATGGAGCCTGCTTCTCCCTCCTCCTGTGTCTCTGCCTCGCTCTCTCTCTGTGTTCTATCATGAATAATAAATAAATCTTTTAAAAAAAATTAAAATAGGCAAAAGAATAAAATTTATATGGCATAATTAATTAATGGTAATTTTATTTTTGATATTGTGAAACTCCTGAGTTTATCTTGGATGTTATTATTCTTTTTATTTTGTTTTCTCTATGTTTGTCACCAGTATACAAAAATACAGTTGAATTTTGTATGCTGACCTTGATCTAGAAGTCTTGACAACTTAACATACTAATTCCGACAGTAGTATATAAAATCTTTCAGACTTTCTACTTTTACAAACATGTCATACATGATGATCTGTCATCACTAAACCTGACAATGTATCCTACTTCAAGACAATTTACACCACCCTAATTACCTGTTCCCTTTTTACAGCAAACCTCTTTGAAAGAGCTGTCTATACCCTTACTACTCAGTGGTCCAGCAACATTAGCAACACCAAGGATCCTGTTTGAAAAACAGAATTCCAAGTCCCATCCTATGCACAGTAAATCCAGAATCTGTACTTTAACAAGATACCCAGCTGATCTGCATATGGGAAAGTTTGAAAAGTTGTAATCTTTACCAGCTGTTTCCAATCCCCTCTTCCTATTCTTCTTCTAGTTCACTCTAAGTCAACTTTCACTGCTCTCAGGAAGGTCCTGGCAGTGTTCAACTGCAAAATCTTACAATCTCATCCATTTTTATTGCTATTTAAAAAAACGTCAATGTTCTTTCAGCTCCCACATTTTTTTTTTCAGCTCCCACATTTTTATCTCCAGTCCGGACCTATCTCTGCTCTATGTTGTAATACCCAACTGCCTACTCCAAACCTCCTCATGAATGTCAAATGGCATCTTAAACCAAACGTTCAGAACTGAACTCCCAATTTCTCCACTAATACTCTTCTTTCCACAGTCTTACCCATTTCAATAAAGGGCAGGCTTCCAGTAGATGCCCTTTCGTTTTCCCAAACCCCAGTTCCAAACTATCAGCAAATCTTCCACCTTGTAAATATACCCCAAATCTAAACATTTCTCAGCCACCACTTGGAATTCCTGTATCCTTATATAGACTACTGTAGACAATAAAGTCAGATGGTCTCTTTAAAACATTACAACAGGTCATATCACTCCTTTACTGAAAACTCTCCTCCAATGACTTTCCATTTCACTCAAAGTAAACTTATCTGAAACCCTTACTATAGTCAAAAGACTCTCACAATCTGTTCCTCTCACTTACCTCCACTCCAGCTACTTTGGCCTTGTTGCAACTTCTCAAACACCCCAGGTATGTTCTCAACTTTCCAGTCACTTTTCTCTCTGCTTGAAACACTCTTCCTTCATATATATAGATGTCTCACTCCCTCTCTTTCTTAGGTCTTTGTTAAACCTCATCTTCAATGAGGCTTTCCCTTCTTGCCCTATTTAGTACTGCAAACCCCTGTCCTCATTTCCTGAATTATTCTCCCTAACATTTACTATCTTCTGACATGCTATTTACTTTACTTGTCTCATCTCTCACTAGAACTGTGCATCCAACATGTGGCTATTTAAATTTAAATGGAACTCAATTTAAAATTACAATTTTAAATTTTAAATGTGAGTCACACTCATATTTCAGTGGGACAACACCAAACATTTTCAATAGAAAATTACACTGAACATTCCTGCACTAAAAGAAGCCCCATGAGGGCAGATTTTTATATTTGGTTCACTGCCTTATATCCAGTACCTTGAACAGTTTGATATACAGTAGGTGCTCATTAATAGCCATTAGATGAATAAAATAAAATAAACTTGAGAAAAGAGTTGACCTACTTGAGTTTATTAAAGCCTAATTAAATTATCCCCAAAATAATTAGACTGCCAATGAAAGAGGAACACTTTGCAATTCATTCTGAGTCCAGTATTATCCTGATATCAATTCCAAAGATATCACAAGGAGAAAAAAAAAAAAAACTACAGATCAAAGTCCCTTATGACGATGGATGCAAAAATTCTCAACAAAATATTAACAAATCAAATCCAGCAATATCTAAAAAGGATCATTCACAAATGATATTCATCCCAGGAATGCAAGGGTGGTTTAATACACAAAAATCACTATAACACACCACATTAATAATGAATAAAAATCATGTGATCATCTCGGTAGATGTAAAAAATACATTTGACCAAATCCAATACCCTTTAATGAAAAAATCTTCACTAAGGAGAGAAAATTCTTCAACCTGATAAAGGCATCTACAAAAACCCATACCTAACATCATACTTAATGATGAAAGATGAAATGGTTTCCCCCTAAGATCAAGAACAGGCAAATCTATAGACAGAAAGGAGATTAGTGATCTACACTGAAAGAGCGGGAGAGGGAGAAGAAGGAAGCAGGTAAGGGGAATGACTGCTTTCTGGGGTAATGTAAATGTTCTAAAACTAAATTTGGTGATGGTTGCTCCACCTGTGAATATACCAAAAACAAACCATTAATTGTGGTAAGCTTTAAAAGGGAAATTTTATGGTGGGAATTATATATCAAAAGCTACTACAATAATAAAACAACAACTGCAAAATATCAAGACAGGCTTTTCAAACAGAACTTGTGCCTTTGTAACTCAATTTTAGAAAAAAACTTAAAGTAAACTTTACTGAAAGGAGTATCAAAAACTGTTAACAGTTGTCCTGGATGATAAGATGATGACCATTTTTCCTAAGTTATTATTATTGGTTTATATAAACTGTAATTATCAGTCTATAATTGCAAAAACTATAAATACATACCCAGTAAGGTTGGGACAGCACTTCATCTCCAAGAGACCTGTCTGATCTAATGCACATGCATAGATATCAATAACATGACCAGTCGTAGCAGCTCGATTAGCCAATGCTTCAAAATGCTACAAAAGATTTTTTAAAATCAAATCAAACTAATGCACAAACTTAACCATCCTATAAATCATTTTTCCCATAGAGATCAAAATAACCTAAAAAATACTAAAAGAATAATGCATAATAATTTAAATGCGATATGTTCTAATTTAATTTTCTATAATAAAAAATTTCTCATAAGGTGATACAATAACTTCTATAAGCCTGACACTTTCACATATTTAAGATGTTCTTTCTAAATTAACTCCTAAATTAAGCTAGCTTGGAGGAAAGGCATATCATACGTTTTGCTCTTCATACATGAACATAGTGGAGGAATAAGACAGAACTGTTTTTCCTAGCTAAATCCACATCCAAGTAACAAAAATATCAAATATAAAAAGACAGTAATAAAAGCTATTCTATTAACAAACCAAAAAATATTTTTTGAAGCTCTAACTAGAAAAATTCCAAGCTCAAAAGGGAAATTAGGTAGCAGGAAAAAAAGCATCCAGTAATAGTAACAAAAACTGTTATTAATTACACTTTTAAAAATACTATAAATAATGACTACCAAAAAAAAAAAAAATAGAGCTAATACAACAACACAACTAAACTAAAATTGTGAACTCCAGAGAATATATTTAAAAAAGAGAGAGAGAGAGAGAGAGACAATAACAGCAAAACCAACTCAAGGGAGTCAATAGTCAAAAGTGAAAATGTACTGGTACAAACCCAAATAAAATTGAAGTTACATGAACAGAAAACAACTCACCAGAAAATGATGGGCTATTCATACTATGAAAAATATACCTATCTAAAGGCAGCCTCTTGGAAATGAAAAATTAGAAAATGCAAGAAATTTCTCCTGAGGCAGGAAAGATACTTTTTCTTTTTTACTTATTTGAGAGTAAACAAGAAAGCATGGGCAGAGGAAGAGCAGAGGGAGAAGTAGGCTCTCCATGGAGCAGGGAGTCAGATGTGAAGCTCAATCCCAGAACCCTGAGATCATGACCTGAGCCAAAGACGGATGCTTAACCAGACTGAGCTACCAATGTGCCCCGAAAAAAAGACATTCTTTAAAATGATTATCTAAAAAGCCACACGGAGTTTCTCTCAGGAATTCTCTTTTAAAGAGATACATATTAGTGCTATTATACTTTTAAATATTTAAAACCAGAAAAATTATCAAGAAAAAAAAGACTATTTCTCCAATTCTGAATAGCAGTTACAACATCAGATTCTTACCATAAAGTACTTGTATTCCCTCTGTCATCAAGTGAATTTTTCTACTAAAACAACAAGGCTTAAAAGCCAAAATTACCTTAGTTCCCTTTTTAACATATTTAGCGTTGTCTTTTTCAATGTCGTGCCATGATCTTATAGGCGTCTTCAGTTCATCTCCAACCACCATTCCAGGTCCCTGAGTTGCTGGACCGCCAATGAACATCATGATACGAGCACCAGTGTTGGGAAAAGTACACTATAAGAAAAAAGTAACTTGTCAAAAGAGTTTAAAGGAAAATACAAGTTATACATTTCTAGAAGTGAATTTTGATATACATTTTCCAGAAAACACAAAAGTATACATTTCCCAAGAAATAATCAAATGTTTAAAATGAATTTAAAGACAAGGTATTTGTTTAAATACCTTTCTTTTGAAATCCTATTAATAGTGCCCTCCTAACTTTAAAATACTCTATAAACTTGATTCCTATAAACAAGGATGCTTCTCCTGCTTAACTAATCCTAGACTGGAAGGAGTAAAGAAAGAGTGAAAAGAGTGCATCTTCTGTTTTGTTGTTGTTTTATTTTTGTTTTTTATGTTTAAAACAAGCATAGCTTATATTTCAAATTCAAGATGATAGACTGAGTGCTCCAATCTACCTCTCCTTCCTCCTAAGGTACCAGTGACTTGAGAAAAAATGGTATTATTTTGAAAATAAATAAGTAAATAAATAAAAAATAAGAGTGCTATAAGTAGAACAGAAATTTTGAGGAATCCAAATACACTGGATTCCAAAAGTTATACCATCTATTCTTTTCTGAAGCTATAACATAACACAAAAAAAGTGCTATGTTTTTTGTCCAGTAACTAAGAAAATTGCAAATAAAAGCATTTCTTCTTTTTTTTTTTAAAGATTTTATTTATTTATTCATGAAAGACACAGAGAAACAGAGGCATAGGCAGAGAGAGAAGCAGACTCCCCCAAAAAGCATTTCTAATATGATTATATAAATTTTTCTAATTATGGGGATGCCTGGGTGGCTCAGTGGTTGAGCGTCTGCCTTCGGCTCAGGGTGTGATTCCGGAGTCCCAGGATCGAGTTCCACATCGGGCTCCCTAGAGGGAGCCTGCTTCTCCCTCTGCCTACGTCTGTCTCTCTTTCTGTGTCTCTCATGAATAAATAAATAAAATCTTAAAAAAAAAAAAAAGTTTCTAATTATGGAACAAAGTAGAGTAACTATACACATAGAAAAGATGTAAACTCTATAATGATATTAATAAATAAATTTAAATTTTGATGAGGAAGGGGATATTTGTATGATTTCAAAGACCCTCACCATCTAATGCTTTTCAATTACAAAAGGAGGGAAAATAAAAGTATGTTTACAGTGGAGAAATCTACAGATACAATCTTAAGAAGTGATCACGGTGGGATGCCTGGGTGGCTCAGCAGTTGAGCATCTTCCTTTGGCTCAGGGCATGATCCCGGTTCTGGGATCGAGTCCCACATCAGGCTCCATGCAGGAGCCTGCCTCTCCCTCCCTCTGTGTCTCTGCCTCTCTCTGTCTCTCATGAATAAATAAATAAAATCTTTAAAAAAAAAAAAAAAAAAGAAGTGATCATGGTGACTGTATCATCTTGAATGGCAAATGAAAATCACAGGCCATGTGATAGGGTGTAATGAGAACACAGAATTATTTCTACAATATTCTTACCAATGATGTAAGACCTGAATCTAACTGTGTGGATACATCAAAACAAACCTACTTTGAGAGAGCCTATAAAATAACTGGCCTGAATCTTCCAAGCATCAGGTTCATGAAAGCAGAAGTTGAGGAACTGTACCTGACTGCAGGAAACTAAAAAAAACATGCTGCTAAATACATGTCTCTGAATTAAATCTTTTTAGTAAAAGAAATTGAAATAACCAGCAAAAGTTGAATGAGTTCTGAAAATTAGGTGGTAGTAACATGTCAGTGTTAATACTCTGATTGTAATAATTGTATTGTGGTTTTATAGAAAATATCCTGATTTATAGGAAATACAACTCAAGTTTTCAAGGGGTTGGAAAGGTGTCAACAATGTAAATAGTTCAAAGGGAAAAAAGTTCTTTACAACTTCTCTGTAAATTTGATAGCATCTCACATTTTTAAAAAGCATTTTTTTTAAACTCTCTTTTCTAATTATAAAGCTTAAGATCTGTGTAGTGTAAAATTTTCAAACTCTACTTAAAAGCAAAATTCCCCTTATCCTACCACTGCTAACAGCTGGACGAACACCCTTCCAGGTGCCTCTCTATACACAAAAGGATATACCATAAGTCAAACTTTAAATGTAATTAGATACTTGTCTTAATGACCTGGTTTTCTCACTCAACAACATTACCTTGTACATATCATTGATACACACATACACATTTACATTTCCAAAACAAAGCTATCGTCACTACCTCAAGTAGTCCTACAGCTATGGAAAGTGCCACTCCAGAGGAACGCAAAGGTCTCTTCCCCTGTGGTACAGGCCAAGGGTCTCGCTGCAGTTCTCCCAGAAGATCTGTGAGATTCATGTCTATTTTCTGTACTGGCTGCAAGAATCTGCAAAGCAAAGTTAAATAAAAAGTCATTTATAAATGTTTGTAAGAGTTCAAGAAACAAACTGTTCACTTTTTTAGAAAGAAAGAAAAGTATGGGACACTTGGGTGGCTCAGTAGGTTAAGCATCTCCCTTAAATTCATCATGATCCCAGGGTCCTGGGATTGAGCCTCCCTCTCCCTCATGTGCTCACTCACTCTAATAAATAAAATCCTAAAAAAAAAAAATTAAAAATAGAGAAAAGTAACTTCAATACATGGCAGACCAATGGCTCTCTAACTTTTGTGTACATCAGAACTAGTAGAAGAACTTATTTTAACAGATTGCTGATTGCAGAGTTTCGTTTCAGTAGGTCTGGGGTAGGGCCCAAGAACTGCATTTCAAACAAGTTCCCAGGTGATGTTATCTACTGGTCCAGAACCAGTCTTAGCACAACAACTATAAGTAAAACACTCACACCAAGTATTACTTCAGGACTGCGCCTTTTATTTACCGGCCTGGTAAGTTTTAAGGCTACTGAAGTAATTATGAGAAGATACATCAACTCAATTTTAGTAATACCACCTCTAATTAGTAAGTTTAGGAGGAAAAAGCTACCTGTAAGGCTAAGAAGGCAAAATGAAAAGCTTTTGCAGAACCTAGTTTTGTTTGGCTGCCTTCAACCACAAAAGTTTTTATGAACTTAAAAATAGATCAGGAACATATCAAAACTAAAGTAACTCAACATTGTAATGATGAGAAACCAACCATTTTGGTGATATGATTCTGCCTCAAATCTTTAGAAGGTATACTAATGCAATATATTCACATTCTTAAAAATATTTAACAACATAGTATCACTGAATGTCTATGTTCAAGTTAAGGGTACAGGATGCTTAAAAGAGCTTCACAAATTGTAAAAATTATCTTTGCCATATTTCATTATTACCTATTGGAAGGAGGTGGCTGCTGTACCTGAGGACCACGTGTTGCTTGAGTAACAGGTACTTTAGAGAGTCCCAGCATTTCCTGTAAAGAGATTTTTTCTGTGATATCCGTTCAATTACTCCAAAGATGTATCAACTACTTACCATGTGCCAGATACTGTGCTAGGTATTAGGAACCCAAAAATAAAGAGCATAAAGTCTTTTTCTCAGAAAGCAAAAAGTTCAGTTGTGGAGACAGTCAGATAAATAGTAACAAGACAATGAAATAATCACCATGAGAGAGCAAAATACAAGGTACTATAGAAGCAAAGAGGAATATTAGCTCAAAAATACTTTATTTCTAATTAATAGTCAAGTTACTACATAACTTGAATGTATTTCTTAAATTATATTCATCCATCCCTTTGAGCAACTTCACTTGAGAAGTACCTGCTATGTGTCAGGCATCTAATGGTAAATATATATATATATATATATATATATATATATATATATATATATATATATAGTCCTTGACCTTATGAAATTAAAATCTGATGAAACAAATAGCAGTTAATAAAATTGTTAGCTAAAAAAGTATAAAATTGCAATTGTAATAAATGTTATAAAGGAGAGGTACATGGAATCATATAAGAGTTATAATGTACACACACCTTTATGCCTATACTTCTTAATTTTTTAGTTACTACCTAACCAAATCACCAGTTTTGTTTTGAATTTTAAATGTGTAAAAAATTCCTCTCTAAACACATCACTATTTTACTAAATAGTTTTACTAAATATTATATTTACTAAAGTTTTCTTGAATTTAGAAATTTTTTACTAAAGTTTTACTTTAGTAAATATTATTTTACTAAATATTATTTTACTAAAGTTTTCTTGAATTTAGAAATTCTACTTAGTCGTGTAGTAATCAACTAAAAGTATATAACAGAAAATCAGAAAATCTAAAAATTTGCAAAGAAAAAAATACCGAGCTAATCCTATAGTATTTTCTATACTCCCAGCAGGAAAAGAAAGTTTTTACTAAGACTTACTATATGTTAGATTCTGTGCTACACTCTTTATATATACTATTTTTTTTTAAGATTTTATTTATTTATTCATGAGAAACACAGAGAGGAGAGAGAGAAAGGCAGAGACACAGGCAGAGGGAGAAGCAGGCTCCATACAGGGAGCCTGACGCGGGACTCAATCCCAGGTCTCCAGGATCACGCCCTGGACTGAAGGTGGCGCTAAACCGCTGAGCCACTGGGGCTGCCCATATATGCTATTTCTTCACAAAACAAAATGAAATAAATTTCTTAATCCCTGCTTTATAAATGAAAACTGACACTCAGAAAGTCTACGTTAACTTGCCAAAGGTTATACAACTAGTAAGTGGCAAAGTAAGATATTAACCCAGGTTTTGCCACAAAGCCTTGTAAGAGATTCCACTGTCCCAAGAGTATTCTCACATTATTTCAGGCAGTACTAATAATAGTCTTATAAAATAGGTAATATCCCTTTCTACGGAGGCTAAGACAACAAGCAAAGAGATCAACCCAAGATGGCACAACTGGAAGAATTTAAGAATTAATAATTCAGGACTATTTGAGGAGCAAATATCAAGTTCTTTTTGACCAGAGACAGAAAGTAAAAACATTTTAATGGAGAAAAAAATTTAGTCCATAGCCATTTATTGCCTGCTACAAAAAAAAAAAAAAGTATTTTATGTGATACATATCTATTACATAATATAAATAAAATGTATTCTACCATCAGAGGTAACATTAAACAAATTTTTAGTTTAAAAATAACAACTGCAAACACTTAACAGGCACAATCCATTTAATGTTCATGACAACACTGTAAGGTAAATATTATTATTACTTCTCTTCTACAAATGAAAAAAACTAAGGCACAGAAAGACTAAAATGTGCCTAATTTCTCTCCTGTCTCATAGAAACAGATGCTCTTCTTCTCCAAGGCACTCTGGCTTCCTGTGCCCCTGAAAGAATCCCTATCATGTCTTCTGAAACCTCACCTCACTCCTGATTTCATTCACCCTCTTTAGTTTCTCTCTCTTTCCTGTGTATAAACACATTCAAGTGTCCTTCCTAAAGTAAACCTGTTAACTCAGTTCTCTCTCTCAAATTCCCACACTATTGCCTTCCATACCTTCAACAAACCTCTTGTAAGAATGCTGACTCTAATTTTCCTCACTTCCTCAAATCTAATGATCTTATTCATTGTTCATTATCCTCCCCACCCAAATCTGCAAACTCCTCCACTATTTTCTGTCTCAATTAACTGTAGCACCACTATCTCAGTCTGCCAGCCTCAAATTAGAATCATTTAAAACCATTCTCAAAATCTTTTCTTTTTCATTTTGGGCTACCTGGATGCTCCAAAGTCTGACTTCATGTCTGTCTACTTTAACAAGGCTTACCTATCCTCTTCTAGGGTAACTATTCTTAGCTCGGGGTCGTGTCAGATCACAAAGTTTTTCACAATTCTTACATGAACAATCTTACCCTCTCAACAACCTTCCAATACAAGCACATGTTCACTCACTCTCTCATGGTCTAGCGAAATCGCTAAGTAAAAAAAATATATATATATATATATATATTGAAAAAATATCCCCAGATGAACCTAATAAGCCACAAATAACTCCCTGTCTTGGAAGATAAAGCTTCAATTTTGCCCCAAAATAAAAATTTGGTCCTGATGTATGAAAAAATATATTCTCGTGGTTCATACATTAATAACTCTCAAGCCTTAAAACACCTCCCTTGCCAAACATAATAAAAGTGTTTCAATCCAAATGAGGTATCAAGAAACAAGAGCTACTATTCTGTGGTTGCTTTCCCTCAGTCTTCAGTATGACTTCTATAAGCTCTTCAAATCTCTAGCAAAATACCTTCAGTTTTACCATTCAAAGTGAGGGGTCTTTGGGACGTCTGGGTGGCTCAGTGGTTGAGCATCTGCCTTTGACTCAGGTCATGATCCCGAGGTCTTGGGATCGAGTCCCACATCAGGCTCCCCACAGGGAAGCCTGCTTCTCCCTCTGCCTATGTATTCTGCCTCTCTCTGTGTCTCTCTCTCATGAATAAATTTTTTTTTTTTTTTTTAAAGTGAGAGGTTTTGGGCAGCCCCGGTGGCCCAGCAGTTTAGCGCTGCCTTTGACCCGGGGTGTGATCCTAGAGACCCGGGATCGAGTCCCGCACTGGGCTCCCTGCGTGGAGCCTGCTTCTCCCTCTGCCTGTATCTCTGCCTCTCTCTCTCTCTCTGTGTCTCTCATTAATAAATAAATAAATAAAATATTTTTTTTAAGTCTTCAATCTGTATAATAACAATTTAAGGCAAATGAAAAAAATTGGTATCAACCCTAAATTTAAAGCCTTTATTATAATTAGCCATTCATCATAAAAATATTTTCTATAAACTTATATCCAGAATGCATTTATAGATAAATTTTGGAGTATGCTCGCAGATAAAATTGAAACCACCACTCTTGTTGTTACCTGCAGTTGTTTAGCAGACAGATCTTTTGTTCCTCTGAACACGTAGCTTTTTGAAATGCCCTCACATCCAAGTTCATGAACCTGTACCATTCTCCCAAAAGTAATAAGTCCAACCAAAGCTGTCGGTGGTAAAAGACTTAATGACATCTGCATAGATTCTTTCAGGGCTTGTAAATCTTCATCTTCCATGCAAGTATCAACCACATAGAGGAATATCAAAGGCATCTGAGGACCACGCTTTTAAAATTAAAAATGAGGGAATAATAAGAAAATGTTAATGTATTAACACTCAGCACAATACAAGGATAATTAGTAGAGAACTAATTAAATAATTTATAGTACATTCATACAATGAAATCTTAAATCATTTCATAATATTAAACATATTATGCATAGAAAGAGATATCTAAGGCATTTTAAGATAAAAATTAAATTTAAAACCATTATTTATAGTTTCAAAAGCTTTTGATTTTGTTTAGCTGCATAAGGCTTCATTTCCTGTAACAAGCATTTATTTCTCTTAAAACAAGAAAACAGTAGCTGTAACGCTTTAAAACAAAATAAGATCATTTTTATAAAATAATTATGTAAACCTGAATCAGACTGCAAGAGAACTAAAAACTAGGTAGGCTGGACATATTACTTACTGGCTCAAGTTAACCATATTCTGCTTTCTTTACAACATTCATAAAGGATATTATTACCTTAACACTTAAATATGTAAACAATTATGTAAAGCCATTCAAAAAGGGAAGAAAAATTACTTTCTTAACAGGACTAATGCAAGAGTAACTTTATTAATTAGACTTGGGGATATACCATCAGGTTCTAGCATCATATTGATTTAAGTATTTCTGAACTGACCTTCCAACTACACAACAATATTGACACTATACTGCTCATTGACCTACTTAGTATGGCAAATCAAGACACCACCCAATATCCTGGCCACTCATTAAATAACTACAACAGAAAAATTACCTTGTTCAAACTGACCAGGACAGTTCTTACCTCTTAAATGCTCCATCAATTCAATGCGAGAATCAAGAATGATGCTCTTTAAGTTATCTCAAATTAACAATTATTTTGGTATAAAGTAAATTACTGGATAGTTAAAACTTTCTTCAGGATTTACTCTTATGTTCTTACCAGAACTACATATTCAATGCTAGAAAACTGAGGTAAAAGTTCAGCAGGTTGATTCAGTTCAGATATACCAGCATAAGTAGGTGGAAACTATGGAGAAAAAAAAAAATTTTTAACAAATTATTTTCCAGAAAGAGTAATGAAATTCTAAACTGCAAATAATTTTATCATTTAGTTACTAAAAAGTATTTATTGTATGAAAAATTATTTCACCTTTATTTTAATGTGCATTTTTTTATATATTTACACTAGTATCAAAGCATTAGCATATGCATTGGGGGTTTTCTTACCTGATTCCTTTGATAACAAAAGTTGCAAGCCCAGAGTTTTGCTCGATAATCCACCTGACTGTTTTAAGAAAAGATACAAAAGAGCTCATGTTTCAGTTCAAGTGTACAATGATCCTAATTTCAATAAAATTAATTTCTTTATGAAATATGAACACATTCAAACTAATACTTAAAGTGACCTTTAAAAGCCATTACCTTTAGATGTTGTCAACATCTAATTCATGCTTTTAACATAACAAGTTACTTAAATGAACACGACTTCTAATATATAGTAAATACTAATAAAATTAAGACAATACTTTTTTACTTTTTTCTTCAAATGATTTAGTAATTCTACACTCAAATCTAGAAAACATTTAATTCTGGAGATCCCTGGGTGGCTCAGCGGTTGAGCGCCTGCCTTCATGCCCAGGGCATGATCCTGGAGTCCTGGGATCAAGTCCCACATCAGGCTCTTGCATGGAGCCTGCTTCTCCCTCTGCCTGTGTCTCTGCCTCTGTGTGTGTGTGTGTGTGTGTGTGTGTGTGTGTGTGTCAAGAATGAATAAATAAAACGTTTAAGAAAAAGAAAACATTTAATTCAAAAAACATATTTACTGAATGCTTAGTATGTACAAGCCATTATTCCAGGTACTGGTGATACAGCAATAAACAAGAAATCAAAGATCCCTGTTACTATGAAGTTTATATTATAGAACAGAAAGACATACAATACGAAAGTAGATGCACAAACACAGAAAATACTTTCAGATAGTGATACTAAGAGATTAAAGATAACAAAGCAGGGTGTGAGAATGTGTTTGGGAGGGCTACTTTAAAAGAAAGCCTTCTTAAATAAACAACTGAAATGTGATCTAAATTAAAAGGAACTAGTCAATCCAGGCAGAGTAATCCAGGCAGAATATATAGCTATTGCACAAGTTTCAATGTAGGAATAAATTTGGTATGTTCAAGGATCAGAAAGAGGGTAAGATATAATGTAGTTATTAACAATAAAGAAAATGGGTAATTTAAGATGAAAGCAGAAACATTACAAAGGCTGAGTGAAGTAAGTCAGTCGGAGAAGGACAAACATTATATGTTCTCATTCATTTGGGGAATATAAATAATAGTGAAAGGGAATATAAGGGAAGGGAGAAGAAATGTGTGGGAAATATCAGAAAGGGAGACAGAACGTAAAGACTGCTAACTCTGGGAAACGAACTAGGGTGGTAGAAGGGGAGGAGGGCGGGGGGTGGGAGTCAATGGGTGATGGGCACTGGGGGTTATTCTGTATGTTAGTAAATTGAACACCAATAAAAAATAAATTAAAAAAAAAAAGAAACATTACAAAGGCTAGATGATGTATGGTTTAGGAGTCTTGACAAGAAGTTTGGATTTTTCATTCCAAGTATAATAAAACACTGTTGAAATGTTTTAATAATCTGATATCCATTTGTAACACTCTAGCTTCTGGATAAACTGCTGAAAGACAAGAATGGAAACAGGGTGACCATATAAGAGGATAATTAAATTGTCCAGAAAAAAATATGGTATATCTTAAAGTAGAGTGTACTAGTAGAGAAGAGACTAAATATAAGAGAATCAGTAACATTCTAGAGGCAGAATCAGAGTTGTTAGTGGATTGGTTGGGGAGAAAGTGTAGAAAGAGGAATAAAAGAGGATTCTTGAAATTCTGGTTTATGCATTAAGAAATCATAACATTCTCAAACACCATACCACTCAATTATGACTTTTCTAAGGACACAACATGGGTCTAATGACACACAGCCAGCACCAGTATCTAGAGATATTAGTGATAGGATTAACAGTTAATAAAGTGACAACTTTACCTTTGGTCTCTTATCAACTCACTACAAATAGAATATCCTTCAATTTTACAGCTTTTTGGATTTGACTATATCCTACTTTGAAAAAATAACTATAACAAAAACAAAGAAATTTTTATATAAATAAGAAACTATATTTTTAAATCATATTGCCACGTTACTTTTTAAATGTATTTTAATTACCATAAAGGATTCAAAACTGCACGGCAAGTGGTCCTACTACACAGAACAGGTTCATATTGAATAGGTGGTAAATCAGGTCTCTCCTTCAGTGGTGTAAATAGGGCTGCTACTGGAACAACCATTCTTGTAGCTTCCAGTCGACTTGATGGCCAAACATTCCAACTAAATCGGACTCCATCTCGTTCTTCATTTTGTTGAATGAATTCCAAATAGGTCGTCATTGTAGAGTCTGATGATTATTTCTGCAACAAAATTAAAGATGTTTAAAAATCCTCTTAAGGAAAACTAAACTAAGCATGTTTTTCCCACTTTCAGCAATATTAATCCATGAAAAATCATAACCAAAAAAAAGTATTTATCTCAGAAAAAAAATTAGCAAGCAACAATAACCTGACTTACAACAAAATAATGACTCTACTGAACCCAGTGCTCATTATGCCTTATAAGAGGTATTTTATCCTTTTTTTATTAAAAACTCTTGAAAAAAAGACTACAGGAAAAAAAAAGGCAAAATAAGTGTCCTATTTATGTAAGGGTGCATAGGAAAGAAACTCAAAGATGGGGGAAAATTTAGATCCTGTGTTTTCCCTACCAGCCCTGTAAATTACATTATTCTAATAAACAGATTACCAAAAACAAATTCTAAAGCTCATTTGGTTTTCTATCCAGAAGATGACAAATTTCCACTAACCTTGCTAGAAGAGAATACTTAATAGTGCATAACAAAAACATTTTTCTGAAACCAGGTACTTCTATTTTAGACAGGTAATTTTTTTATTGTGCAAATATAAGACCATTTGTGGCATCCATAAATAAAATGCCTGACAAGTGGTAATCCCTATGCCATTTGACTTTTGCAGAAACTTAATTCAGAATATTTTTATCATTCCAACTTAGGAGAGCATTTTAAACTCTAATTTGAAACATATGATTTCAATATAATCATTTAAATTTATTAGGGGGAGGAGGATGCAGCTCTGGTTAGGGCCCAATATCAACAGACATCTCCATCTTGTTTCTCTCCTACTGCCTTTCTAGAATGCCAGCTCTCCTGCCTAGGCAACAGTTCTATCCAACATTCTCAAACTAAAACTACAACAGTGATTAGTGAAGAAAAGAAATTGAAAAATTTAATGTTTTGAGGGGATCCCTGGGTGGCGCAGTGGTTTGGTGCCTGCCTTTGGCCCAGGGCGCGATCCTGGAGACCCGGGATCGAATCCCACGTCGGGCTCCCGGTGCATGGGGCCTGCTTCTCCCTCTGCCTGTGTCTCTGCCTCTCTCTCTCTCTCTGACTATCATAAATAAATAAAAATTAAAAAAAAACAAATAAACAAATAAAATTTAATGTTTTGAGAGGATAGAATTTGAAGTACTTTTGTGGCTGGCCAAAAGATTTGTAGGAGAAATAAAAGATATCAAGAACTAAAGAATTACAGGGCAGCCCAGGTGGCTCAGCAGTTTAGCGCCACCTTCAGCCCAGGGCCTGATCCTGGAGACCTGGGATCGAGTCCCGCGTCAGGCTCCCTGTATTGAGCCTGCTTCTCCTTCTGCCTGTGTCCTTGTCCCCCCACCCTCCATGTCTCTCATGAATAAATAAAAATCTTAAAAAAAAAAAAAAAAAAAAAAAAAGAAAAAAAGAACTGAAGAATTATGAAGGTAGGGTGCCAAAAGAGCCAACATAGACCCTGAAGTAACGAAGAATGACAATAGGATTAAATAAATAAAATCTTTTAAAAGAGGGGGAGGGGCACCCCCCCTCAGTTGGTTAAGTGCAACTGCCTTCAGCTCAGGTCATGATCTCAGGGTCCTGTGATCAAGCCCCACTACAGGCTCTCTGCTCAGTGGGGAGCCTGTCTCTCCCTCTCCTCTGCTGCCACTCCCCCTTTTGTGTGCACACTCTCTCTCTGTCAAATAAATAAAATCTTAAAAAAAAAAAAAAAGAATGAATGACAATATAGGATGAGGAACTGATTCTAAAATGTAACTGAAGAGGCCAGCCCCGGTGGCCCAGTGGTTTGGCACCACCTTCAGCCCAGGGCGTGATCCTGGAGACCTGGGATGGAGTCCCATGTCGGGCTCCCTGCGTGGAGCCTGCTTCTCCCTCTGCCTGTGTCTCTGCCTCTCCCTATCTCTCTCTCTCTCTCTCTCTGTGCCTCTCATGAATAAATAAATAAAATCTTTAAAAAAAAAAAAGTAACTGAAGAAAGGGTATTATTTGAAAAAAAAAGCATTTGAATATAATCATTTTAATTTTAGAAACATTTTCAAGGGATCCCTGGGTGGCGCAGCGGTTAGTGCCTGCCTTTGGCCCAGGGCACGATCCTGGAGACCCAGGATCGAGTCCCACGTCGGGCTCCCGGTGCATGGAGCCTGCTTCTCCCTCTGCCTGTGTCTCTGCCTCTCTCTCTCTCTCTCTCTCTGTTTGACTATCATAAAAAAAAAAATTTTTTTTCAAATAGACTTTGATAATAAAAATTACAGAAAGCGAAGCTTAACATATCTATGTATTTCTCTTCTTTAGCAGCTAAGAATTTTCTTTTCTTTAAAAGAAGTAAGAATGTTGGGACGCCTGGGTGGCTCAGCAGTTGAGCTGCTGCCTTCGGCTCAAGGGGCTCAAAGTGTGATCTCGGGGTGTTAGGATCGAGTTCCCACATTGGACTCCCCATGGTGAACCTGCTTCTCCTTCTTCCTATGTCTCTGCCTCCCTCTTTGTGTCTCTCGTGAATAAATAAATAAAATCTTTAAGAAAAAGAGAAAGAAAAATTAAGTATATCTGTTAAAAATAATAAAAGAAAAATTAAACACTGTATTTCCTATCAGAATCTCAGAGACAACAAGAGAATTGTATGCTAATCAAAAGCGAACACATATTTTTCAAAGGTTGATGAGAGAAAAAAGAGGAACTCTAAGATAACTAAACTTGTTTAGAAAAGATGATCTTCAGGATGCCTGGGTGGCTCAGTGGTTGAGAGTCTGCCTTCGGCTCAGGGCATGATCCTGGTCCCAGGATCCAGTCCCGCCATCAGGCTCCCCTCAAGGAGCCTGCTTCTCCCTGTCTGTGTCTCTGCCTCTTTCTCTCTGTCTCTCATGAATAAATAAATAAAATCTTTAAAAAAAAAAAAGAACAGATGATCTTCAAGACAAATTATAGAAGCCAGATTTGAAAAGGATAGTACGAGTTTTCAAAAAAAAAGTGTGTGCTGAAACATAATGATAAAACAAAGGTCTGGAATAGTCAGAGGGCAGTTAGATGCCAACCTCAGTTTTAAAGGAGAAACAACCTTTCTGGGAGAAAAATCCAGTTTTTAGCCAACAGCTTCCATGCTACAGATGTGAATACAAACTCCAGGACTATGCAATCCCTCCTATTATTTCTACAGAACAAAAAAACAGGGGCAGCCCGGGTGGCTCAGCGGTTTAGCGCCACCTTCAGCCCAGGGCCTGATCCTAGAGACCCTGGATCCAGTCCCAGGTCAGGCTCCCTGCATGGAGCCTACTTCTCCCTCTGCTGTGTCTCTATCTCTGCCTCTCTCTCTCTCTCTCCGTCTTTCATGAATAAATAAAATCTTTTTTAAAAAATGAAGTTTTCCCATTTTTGCATGTATAATCTAACCTATATAACCTAAAATGCATCACCAAAAAAAAAACTTTTTTGAAAGATTTTATTTATTTATTCATGAGACATACAGAGGCAGACACACAGGCAGAGGGAGAAGCAGGCTCCTCGCGACGAGCCTGCGACGAGCTCGATGTGGGACTCAATCCCAGGACCCCAGGATCACGACCGAGCCAAAGGCAGATGTTCAACCACTGAGCCACCCAGGTGCCCCCCCAAAAAAATTTTTAATTAAAAGTTTAAAAAATATGCATCACCAAAAAGCATTAAAATATTAGACCAATCAAGGTTTTTCATCTAAACCACAAAAACACAAAAAATGTTTTGACTCTTTTCTCAATTCTTCAAAAATGGTACATAACTAGTACTTAAGTATGTGGCATACATTTCCTCTGTAATCAATGAAGTGAACCTGTTACCTGGAAAATAACTGACAGTAGTTAACAACAAAGATAAAATCCCAGCTTCCAAGAAAATATCAAAATTTTTGAAAACCTGTATCCACGACTATGAGCTTCACACCTTGCTAATATTTAAAGATTTTTCTGGTAAGATCGGTGGTGATATTAATGTGAGTTTTCTACTGTATAATGAAACATGTCAACATTTGGAAAATATACTTTGTTCAGAGAAGCAAAGTTTCCCAAATGATCAATTCATGATGTTACCAAATCATGCATGGATAAAGATCCACTCACAGTGCAAGACAGAAAAATGGGAATTTTAATGCAACAGAGTACAAAAAGTTCATTCCTAAGATTTCAGATTTCACATAGCTATTAACCCTTGGCTTCTGAATCAACTAACAGGTTGTAATGTAATATGAAAGAAGAATATGCACAATTATCTGAAAAAGCGATTAGAATATTCCTCCTTTTTCCAACTACATATCTATATGAGGCCAGATTTCTTTCATACAATTCAAGCAGAATAATGTATCACAAAACACTGAATGCAGAAGTAAATATGAAAATCCATCTGTCCTTTGAGCATCTGCCTTTGGCTCAGGTCGTGGCCCAGGGTCCTAGGATCAAGTCCCACATCAGGCTCTCCATAGGGAGCCTGCTTCTCTTTCTACCTAAGTCTCTGTCTCTCTCTGTGTCTCTTATGAATAAATAAGATATTGAAAAGAAAAGAAAAGAAAAGAAAAGAAAAGAAAAGAAAAGAAAAGAAAAGAAAGGAAAGGAAAGGAAAAGAAAGAAAAGAAAAGAAAAAAAGAAGAAAAGAAAAGAAAAGAAAAGAAAAGAAAAGAAAAGAAAAGAAAAGAAAAGAAAAGAAAGAAAAGAAAAGAAAATCCACCGGTCTTCTATTAAGGCAGGCATGGGATTTGGGGAGGAGGAGGGGGAGTTTGGAGCGGATCCTCAATAATATTTAAGAGTCTAAAAGGATTCTAAGAACCAAGGTCGTAGAACAGTAGGTCTTAATTCAGAAAGCCTAGTAAAGAAAGGCTCTATGAGACAAAGCATAAAGACATCTACACACAATAGCCAGGTTTCAGTTTCTACAAGTAACAAGGCTGGGTTGTAACATCCTTACTTTTTATAGTACAAAACACAAAATATATCATGACATATTAAATATAACCTGTGTATTTTGAACACAATTACCATCCTTTTCCACTTTCTTTTCAACCTCTCTGCTCTAAGATTGTATTTGTTCACTAAATCACATCTATTTTATTTTGCATATTCTCACTTTCCAGGAGTATTTTGAAAAAGTCCCACCTATTTAATTTTAAATAGTCCAATTACACGTCCATCCACAATACCTCCCCCACCTCTCCAAGGTAGGAATTGCTCAATTTCAAAATTACTAATTCTAGTATGAAACTTTCCATGTAGGGCCCCATATCCAATAATGGTATATCTGAAATAAATTCCTTTTACAAATAGCTTTTTATAAAATGTCATTATTTGATCAGCAGTCTGTCCTCTAATCTTATGTTAAAACCGAATAAATATGATTCAGACACTATAGGATGGAGACTTAAAATACTAGTTGTAATATATTTTTTAAGTGGTACAAAACACAAAAGACTATACTAAAGAAATCTTATTTCCCCACAGTTTATAACCAGTGAGACTTACTTTAAATAATTTCTCATGGTAGAACTAAAAGCAAAGAAGCAAAGTATTATGTCTCTTTAACCTAGCATATCAAATACATGCCCACAGTATTTTTAAAGCTTTTCCTAATCAATAATAATTGTAAGTTTTCCATATTTCAATTTTAGCACTTTTATAGATCCTAAGTGAAAAATATCCTAAATTACAAGTAGAATTTGAGTTTCTTCCAAATCAGATGTATTTAACAATTAACTGTGCCTCTCTACTTTTCAGTTGTAAAGACTTCCGAAACGATGTTAATTAGACTACTGGAAAAGAGAGAGAAGACTTAACATTTGTATTTAAATCCATATTTAAATCTAAAACCTTTTAAACCAAATTAATTTGGCTAGTTATACGCGGCTTTGCGGGGTGGAGGTTGAGGAAATTCACGTGAATTCAACATACACTAAAGATGACACGTACGTAGATCGACTAATGCTTTTCCTTTCCCACCAAAACGGGAAAACGGCTCAACAGAAAAGACTGGTCCCATCTGAAAACTGCACCCTGCTAGTAATCGAGGCCTAAGGCGTTAGCTTTACCTAGCACTTAATTCTCCTTATCCCCTTTGACTCCCAAGGCCGAACTACCGGTGACGAAGTCACCTGGGTTCAAAGTCTAGGGCACTTCAGATCAGGCAAGGTAAGAACCAAGAAGCCCGAGTGTCCAGGAGCGGTGAGGCTGGGGCGAGGAAGCCGGATCGCCCCGCAGGCGAGGGTGGGTGCTGGGCGGGATACTGAACTGCCGTTTTCCACTCGACTCCTGTCTTTCCTACCTTATCCAGGGTAGCGTGGGGAGGGCTCGAGGGCTCGAGGGCTCCCGGGCCCCCAGGCCCCCAGGCCCCGAAACAACGAAGCACGGAGGTGAGTAAGAGGTGGAAGGGGTCAGGATTCATAGGTCGCTGCCGCCGGCGCGCCCGCCTGCTCCGGAGCACCAAGGGGGCAGAGCGGGCACGACCCCAGGGCCCCCGGCCCACCCCCGCCCGCCCGCGGCCGCACAGCTTCCCCTCCCCCGCTTTCCGCTGAAGGCCCGCGGCCCCTCCAGGGAGCTGGGGGGAGGCAGCCCGAAGTCAGTCCTCACCAACTGCCCCCGACGAGACCCGCGCCAGCCGCGGCCACCGCCTTGCAAAATCGGTCCTTTCTGCCGACCTGGAGCAACCGTGTTACTGCAATCAGGGCCGGCGCCGCCCCGCCCCCGACCGCCGCGCAGAACTCCGCTGGGCCAACATGGCTGGGGCCGCCTCTGCCACGTCAAGGGGAAGGGGGGCGGGGCGACCGCGCCAGGGAACTGAAGGAGAGCCCGCGGGACCCGCCGGGGCGGAGCCGGGAGAGGGCCCCGGGACGAGGGAGGGCGGGGAGGGGGCGGGGACAGGGCTGGGGGCGGGGCTACCGGATGAGGGGACTAAAGGGAAGGGTGGGCAGCGGGGCGGAGCCGAGGGAGAGGGGACGAGGAGGAGGGAGGGGCGGGGAAGGGGCGGGGACAGAGCTGGGGCGGGGCTAACCTAGGTGGGGACCGCTCGGAGGGAAAAGGACCCCTGGGGAATTGGAGCGCCTTAACCCGTTCCCCGGAGCCACGTCGGATCCCAATCCCTAAGGGCTGCAGGCCAGGGTGGGAACTTCTGTTCCCTTTCAGACTCAACTCTCAGAGAGAAGCGCGTCGGGTAAGAGGACGTTCTCTCCTGTAGGGCCCCAATTGACTCCTAGAACCACAAAATCACATCTCCCCTAAAAAAAAAAAAAAAAAAAAAAAAAGTTAAAAGTTCGTTTTTTCACATAGTACAACAACTATTTACAGAACACGCCCATGTGCCAGGTACAGTAGCAATGCTGGTGATATGACATAGGCAAAGCCGGCCAAAATCCCTGGCCTGTACGTTGGATTTTTGTATTCCTAGACAGTCCACCTCTTTTCTCCTACACTGCATGTGCCATCCCTCCTCCTCACCACTACAATCTCTCGCTGATTAATCTTTTTTTTTTTTAATTTTGGGTTCAAGTTTTAGTTTTCAAATTTTTATTTATGATAGTCACAGAGAGAAAGGAGGCAGAGACACAGGCAGAGGGAGAAGCAGGCTCCATGCACCGGGAACCCAACATGGGATTCGATCCCGGGTATCCGGGATCGCGCCCTGGGCCAAAGGCAGGCGCCAAACCGCTGCGCCACCCAGGGATCCCTCTCGCTGATTAATCTTAACGCCTTTTCTGCTTCTCTTGCAAAGAAAACAGCTGAGCAAACTGGGAGAACTAGAAACAGGTTGGAGCTGAGTGAAGTAAGTCAGTCGGAGAAGGACAAACATTATATGTTCTCATTCATTTGGGGAATATAAATAATAGTGAAAGGGAATATAAGGGAAGGGGGAAGAAATGTGTGGGAAATATCAGAAAGGGAGACAGAACGTAAAGACTGCTAACTCTGGGAAACGAACTAGGGGTGGTAGAAGGGGAGGAGGGCGGGGGGTGGGAGTGAATGGGTGACGGGCACTGGGGGTTATTCTGTATGTTAGTAAATTGAACACCAATAATAAATTTAAAAAAATAATACATGATTAATAAACATGAAATTAATGCCCAGCCTAATAATCAGAATTGCCAAATAAAGTAATTATGAGAGAAAAATCCTACATAATTAAACAGTTTTGTTTTTTTTTAAATATAACATCTAGCACTAATTACAGTGTAGTAGAGAGTACATATCCCTACAGGTGGGAGTGTGAATCTGTATAATGTTTAGTAGAGCAATTTGGCAATTTAAATTTCAAAATTCAGAAGGACTCGACACCTTAGAGATGGTGATTTCTTTGGGAATCTGGAAATAAACATTTTTAAAAATTTGAAAAAAAAAATAGAAACAGGTTGGAAAGACATTAGAGCTTGGCGGTCTCAGGCACCCCATCCTTAAGTGAGGGGTTGCTCATGGAATTAACTCCAGATATGACAACACCAAAACTCTTGTCAAGTTTAGCTTTATAAGCATTTTAAGGAGTAGGAAAAAAGATCAAATCCTTGTTCTCCATTATAGTTGAGAAATAAGATGTGCACAAAATATATATTCTCTACCTATAATATGTATGCTAAGGCTGTTTGTAAGGTAGAAGAGGATGCTTTCTGCTTGTCAAATTTGAATACAATCCTGAAGAGGAAATGGGAATCAAACATCAAAATTCAGTGTAGGCCTGCAAATAAAGTGAGTTCAGGATGCTACCTTAATGAGGATTCTTGACTGAAAGCGCAGCAAGTAAACAGCTGTGGGCAATGGTAAAAAGGTAAAATAAGGACATTCACAAAAAGAAGCAAGATCCAAGAATGAGTAGGGTCAATAGACATAGGTGAGAGGACCCACACGGTACCTGGAATTCAGTAAAGAATAAACCAAAGTATAGCACCTTTGATAATTGCATTCATTTTATGGTCCCCCCAGAAATGCATCTTTGCCTTGCAGCTCAATGAAGCCTAAGAAGTCCTAAATCCCTTGTTCCTAACTGAAGAAAGCCTTCCTTCCCTATAACAATGAAATAGATGTTAGGATGGGCAATATATTTATTTATGTCTGTCTATGAACTTTAAGATGAACGAGTTTGAGATTAACCCTCAGATATAGCATCAAGATCTATTGGACCCAACTTTAGTTTTCTAGAGTTTTCTCTTTTTGGAGTTCTATATGTAAGAATCCATATTTCATGACCATGACTTTTATTCTTTCTTAGAGTTCTTCCAAAGAATAGAGAAATCATTTTTTAAAATAGAATGAAACTTATTTTTTTTGCAATTGCCTTATGGGTCCATTGGACTCTTGTAATTTTAGAATATATGATGGGACCTTAGTAATATTATTTTTCTCTATCTTGAAACATTCTGGGACACCTGGGTGGCTCAGTGGTTGAGCATCTGCCTTTGGCTCAGGGCGTGATCCTAGTTGGGGGATCAAATCCTACATGGGGCTCCCTATGGGGGGCCTGCTTCTCCCTCTCCCTCTGCCTATGTCTCTGCCTCTCTCTCTCTCTCTCTCTCTCTCTCTGTCTCTCATGAATAAATAAACAAAATCTTAAAAAAAACATTCTGCTAATTCTTCATCCATGGAATTTTTTACTCATAAATTACTCAAGCTCTTCTTTAAAAAAACTAAAATAACAAGAAAATTGAAGAACAATAGAATTATCAAAGAGGACTCAATAGTGAAATAGGTCATTACTATTGCATTTTCTTCTTGCAATGCCCAAAATACTACAGCATCTTTCAAGTTCTCTGTACTATGTTTTTAGTTTTCAATAAATATAGGTAAGAATTCAGAATTTGGAAGATGAATGCAGAGATACAGAGAACAGCAGTCTAGACCCTGATAATGATAGTGAAATCTTAAACTGTGAATCTTTAGATTACTATGTCCTAGAAGAATTTCTCAAACTCAAGTATCAATGAGTTAATATTATTTCTTTTTTGATAGTTTTTTAGATTTTTTATTTAAATTTTAGTTAATTAACATAGAGTGCAGTAAATTCACTGATTTTATGTGAAAATATGAATAAAATTCAGTGATTTATCACTTATATACAATACCCAGTGCTTTTCACAGTGCCCTCTTTAATACCCATCACCCATGTAGCCCACCCCCACCCACCTCCCTCTGTCAACATTCTGTTCTGTATTGTTAAAAGTCTCTTATGGGGGCAGCCCTGGTGGCTCAGCGGTTTAGCGCCGCCTTCAGCCCAGGCTGTGATCCCTGGAGACCTGGAATCAAGTCCCACATTGGGCTCCCTGCATGGGGCCTGCTTCTCCCTCTGCCTGTGTCTCTGCCTCTTTCTCTCTCTGTCTCTGTCATGAACAAATAAAATAAAATCTTAAAAACAAAAGTCTCTTATGGTTTGTATCCCTCCTTTTTTTAAAAGCTAATATTATTTCTAAGGACACAAAAGAAACATGTTATTGTCATCCAGTTATTCATTCAAAAGGAACAACTTGATTACACAATATTTTGCAAAAATAATCTGGATAATCTCATTTTCTTATGAGCACATATAACAGTATTCTTTTATCTTTTATGATGTTTATATGGATAAATTGATATGACACCTATGTGGACAAATTCTAATAATGGCAGTCATGTATACAAAGATGATAGGAAGAATATAGATAACCTAGAAATTAAAAATTCTTTGGGTTGGGGTGCCTGGGTGGCTCAGTCGATTGAGTATGTGACTTTTTATTTCAGCTCAGGTTGTGACTGCAGGGTCATGGGATCAAGCCCTGTCAGGATCTGCACTCAGTGGGGCATCTACATGAGGATTCTCTCGCTCCCTCTATCCCTCCCATTTTGCATGCTCTCTCCCTCTCTCTAAAATAAATAAATAAAATATTTCTTAAAATGTTTTTTTTAAATTCTTTGGGTTGCTTGCTTATTTATAAAACTAAAAATACAAAAGTTATGCATTTAGGGAGCAAAGAAGATGGTTATCCTCTCTTCAACAAAATTATGAGCCTTTAAAGTTCTCAAAAAACTCTTCAAGTTCTGTGTTTTGATGATACAAATGCATGAAGAACCAGAAATAACAATTAGCTAGGATATAGTAGTGATGTATTTGAAATCTGCAATCATTATTCGTAAGATAGGTATGTTCCAGACTCATGCATCACAGTTGCATTCAGAGGACATCACCCATTTTGGGTATGTCTTCAAAACCAGGAAATGTGGAATAAAAATTGGGATTTGATATATTTAGATACTTATTTAAATTTCTAATAAAATTGTTTTCCATTATGTCTTTACTCATTTCATAACAGCTTTATTGAATATCCCTTTAATCTGTATAAATCACTCATGAAATTATATAAAGTTATAAAAATTTAAGAGACCATTGGACTCAAATTATAAATGGTGAAGACTATTTTTCTTGGGATACTGGAAATTAGGAGGTTTTGATTTGAGGAAGAGAAGAGACAGAATGGAAAACATCTTGAATGCCTGGGAAAGGAGAGTTTGACTAGGAATTGGAGAAAGGGAAGATTCTCCTAAAGCAAACTTCTCTGGCTTTCTAACTTAATTTATACACATCCTTGGCCCAAGGCATTTGATATTAGTATGTGAATCTTAAGGCTATTTATTAAACATTTACCAACATGCAACTGATTATAATTGTTTGCTTTAATTACTCCACCTTGAATAGATCCTGACATAAAATAATTGTTCCTTAAATGTTCTTGAATGAGCATGAAAACCTAAACAATCATTTATTATTATTATTATTATTATTATTATCATTATTATTATTAGGAGCACCTGGGTGGCACAGTCGGTTAAGCATCTGACTTGATTTCAGCTCAGGTTATGATCTCAGGATGGTGAGATCAAGCCCCACATTATTGTTGGGCTATGCACTCAGCAGCAGAGTCTGCTTGAGACTCTTCCTCCCTCTCCTTCTGCCCCTTCCACGATTCTCAAATAAACAAATAAATCTTTTTAAAAAACTATTATCATTACCCCATACAGCCAGAGGAATGTTGAAAAAGAAAACCAAAGCTGGTGGCATCACAATGCCAGGCTTAAACTATATTACAAAGCTATAATCATCCAGACAGTATGGTATTATCACACAAAACAGACACATAAATCAAAGGAACAAAATAGAGAACTCAGAAATGGATTCTCATACAGTCAACTGTATGGTCAACTAATCTTCAACAAAGCAGGAAAGAATATCCAATGGAAAAGGAACAATGCCTTCAATAAATGGTGCTGGAAAATCGGACAGCGACATGTAGAATGAAACTGAACCATTTTCTTATACCATACACAAAGATAAACTCAAAATGGATGAAAAGACCTAAATGTGAGACAGGAATCCATAGAAATCTTAGAGGAAAACATGGTCAGCTACCTCTTCGACCTTCGACCTTGGTCACAGCAACTTCTTGCTAGACACATTCCCAAAGGAAAGGGAAACAAGCAAAAAGGAATTTTGGGGACTTTATCAAGATAAAAAGCTTCTGCATAGCAAAGGGAGCAGTCAATACAACTTAAAGGCAACCTACGAACTGGAGAAGATATTTGCAAATGACATATCAGATAAACGGCTAGTATTCAAGATCTATAAAGAACTTCTCAAACTCAACACCAAAAAAACAAACAATCCAGTCAAGAAATGGACAGAAGTCATGAACATATCACCAAAGAAGACATACAAATGGCCGACAGACACATGAAAAAATGCTCCACATCACTTGGCGTCAGGAAAATACAAATCAAAACCACAATGAGATACCACCTTACATCAATCAGAATGGTTAAAATTAACAAGTTAGGAAACAACAAATGTTGGCGAGAATGTGGAGAAAGAGGAACCCTCTTACACTGCTGGTGGGAAAGCAAGCTGGCGCAGCCACTCTAGAAAACAGTTTTTTCTTTAACAGTTCCTCAAGTTAAAGAAGTTAAAAATAGAGCTTTCTAGGACCCAGCAACTATACTACTAGGAATTTACCCCCAAAGACACAAATATAGTGATCCAAAGGCACACCTGCACCCCAATGTTTACAGCAGCAATGTCCACAATAGCCAAACTGTGGAAAGAGCCGAGATGTCCATTGACAGATGAATGGATAAAGATGATGTGGTAATTTATACAATGGAATATTTTTCAGCCATCAGAAAGGATAAATACTTACCATTTACATTGCCAAGGATAGATGGTATTACACGGAGCAATATAAGTCAATCAGAGAAAAACAATTATCATATAGTTTTATTTGCCTGGAATATAAGAAACCATGTGAAGGATTATAGAGGAAGGGAGGGAAACTAAATGCGAAGTCATCAGAGAGGGAGAAAAACCATGAAAGACTCTTAATTATAGGAAACAAACTGAGGGTTGCTGAAGGGGTGGTGGGTGGGAAGATGGGGTAACTGGGTGATGGGCATTAAGGAGGGCACGTGATGTGATGAACACTGGGTATTATACACAACTGACAAATTCTTCAACACTACATTTGAAACTAATGATCTATATGTTGGCTAATTGATTTAAATAAGTAATAAATAAATATTTGATCATTTTTCTGTTTTGACATTAACTATAAAAATATAAAATCTGACATAAGTTCCCCCCCAAAATTCTTTATAATTCTAATTATTTAAAAATTT
The DNA here is from genome assembly GCF_053574225.1 of Canis aureus. Taxonomy (NCBI): domain Eukaryota; kingdom Metazoa; phylum Chordata; class Mammalia; order Carnivora; family Canidae; genus Canis; species Canis aureus. The sequence goes on from NC_135619.1 coordinate 20,603,985, forward strand.
TTTAATTCAAGTATAGTTAACATACAGGATCATATTAGTTTCAGGTGTACAATTTAGTGATTCAACAATTCCATACGATACTTGGTGCTCATCAGAATAAGTGTACTCTTAATACCTTTTACCATTTTACCCATCCCCTCAACTACTACCCTTCTGATAACCCTGTTTGTTTTCTTTAGTTAAGAGTCTAGTTTTTGGTTTGTCTCTTTTTTTCTTTGTTTTGTTTCTTGATTTCATATGAATATGAGTAAAATCATATGAGTGAAATATGAATAAAATGAGTGAAATAGTATGGTATTTGTTTTTCTCTGACTTATTTCACTTAACATTATACTCTCTAGATCCATCCATTTTGTTTCAAATGGCAAGATTTTGTTCCTTTTTATGGCCATGTAATATTCCATTGTATATACATACACACACACACACACACACACATATGTCATCTTCTTTACCCATTCATCTATCAATGGACACTTGGGCTTCTTTCACAATTTGGCTATTGCAGATAATGCTATAATAAACAAAATTCTTTTTTAAAAAGCCAATACTCTAAGGTCATTACTTTCTCAAATTGGCATTTCTCAAAATGCCAGAGAATATTAAATAGAGAGACAGGCAGACAGCCTCTTCTCTGCTGTCCTACCCACCGCTCCTTGCAGTGTATTAAATAAACTTCTATCTCCTTTTAAAAAAAAGAGGGGAATGGGGTGGGGTGCCTGGATGGCACAGTTGGTTAAGCATTCAACTCTTGATTTTAGCTCAGGTCTTGACCTCAGGGTCATAAGATCCAGTCCTGCATTCGGTTCCACAATCAGTGGGGAGTCTGCTTGAGATTCTCTCTCCCTCTCTCATTGTCTCTCCTTACCCCCACAAAATAAATAAATGAATCTTTAAAAAGAGAGACAGCAAGAGAGAAGGAAAGGTTCTATAATCAAAGTCTGGAAATACCAGTTAAATTGTATAAAATAGGTCTCTTGACTTGTCAGAGGTTTTAATGTGCTAATCTTCACTGTGGATCTTTAAGTGCAGGATTTAAATACATTTCCCAAAGATATTTGACCTTGGAACTTTTTTCCGGGGATTATCTGGGATCAAGTATTCTAAATACCCTATGACTTTGTTTCCAGTCATTAATTACCTTAAATACTAGTTAATGTGTAACAACCAATATTTTCCTGCCTGCTTCTGAACCCACAAATGTTTCTAAACTGAAGATTCCAGAACTTTGAAGATAGTCAAGGAAAATATAGTAATGTAAATTTCTTGGAATTTTATACAGCCACCACCAGATGGAGCTTTCCCCAGTACTTTTTCTTTTTGGTTTAACCTATTTTCTAGTATAAATAAAGTGCTTGTAGGTTTTTTTCTAACATGGATTCTCTTTCATTTGTTCAGATGGTGACATTGTATGTCACCACCTGTCTTTGTAGTACTCACTAGAAAAAGCAATAATCCAGATTGTTCTAACTTTAAATTTTCAACATCAGTAGTGTGTCAAGTCCATTTATATAGGATATTATGTGTCAGATGCTGTAGTCTGCACACACAATTACTATAATCTCATTAGACAGAGTAATAACAAATAAGACTAACTTATAAATTACACATGAGAGTTACAGAATCCAAATTTAAACAGACCTTAGTGATAATTGGTCTAATCCTTGTACATGACAATGAATGTAAAGATAAGAGAGGTTAAATAGTATATCCAAGGACAAAGCGCTGATGCCCATTTAAAACCTACAACACTGAGTTTCCATTTCATGCTTGTCTTTTCCCCTTTAAATGCTGAGAAGACTTGCCTTTAAACTTTCTAACTCTTGTTCAAACAGCAAGCATTTCTATTCCATAGAGCACCCCATCAGTATTATTCTCCAACATCACTTCCTCCTGCCACTCTGCCTAATGCCAGAATGATTGCTAAGAGTTTATTTAATCAAACTAAACAAATGAAATATTTTGATCTACTCTTAAACCATTTATAGTGACCCAAAGAAACAAATCATAGTTATCTACCGACAGATTTTTTTCCTTTTTATACACACAGGGTTTTTATTTTATTTTTTAAGTAGGTTCCATGCTCAACATGGAGTTCGAACTCACAACCCTGAGATCAAGAGTCACATGCTCTATCAACTGAAACAGAGAGGTGCCCCTTCTTTTTAATTAATATTTCATTTGATTTGTAAAGAACATAAGAATTATTAAAACTCATGTAGGAGAGAAGGGAACTTCTACCTTAAAAGGAAGGAACTAGGCAGCAGGGTGGCTCAGCGGTTTAGCGCTGCCTTCAGCCTGGAGCCTGATCCTGGAGACCCGGGATCGGGATTGAGTCCCACGTCGGGCTCCCTGTGTGGAGCCTGCTTCTCCCTCTGCCTGTCTCTTACGCCTGCTCTCTCTCTCTCTCTCTCTGTCTCTCTGCCTCTCATTAATAGATAAATGAAGTCTTAAAAAAGGAAAGAAGTATAAAAACATTAAAAAATAAAAAATAAAAATAAAATAAAAAAAGAAAGAAGTAATCAAAAGGAGGAACTAGATTTGTGTTTTTGCTTTAAAAGAGGGATAAAGTTTTAGTTTTGTTTCGTGTCCTATAATTAAACTAGCCCTCATCTTGATTTACTGGTATCAAGTCAGCTTTGTAGTCTTCTTTGTGGATCTGGACCCCAAAGTTGGAGGAAAGCAGTCTCAGATAAAGAGATGGAGACATAGAGACACAGAGATTAAAGAGACTGCTCCTGCCCACAGGGTGTGTACTAAGACTAGAATCTCTGGGCACCTGGGTGGCTCAGTCAGTTAAGCATCTGCCTTCAGCTCATGTCATAATATTAGGATCCTGGGATTAAGCCCTGCACAGGGTTCCCTGCTCAGAGGGAGTCTGCTTCTCCCTCTCCCTCTACCACTCTCTGCCCCATGTGCTCTCTTTCTTAAATAAATAAATAAAATCTTAAAAAAAAAGACTACATTCTCCTTGTATCTATCTTTTTATTGCCTCTCTCTACCCTGTGACCAATAGGTCTTAAAGGCTCTATTTAGCTACTTATTTTTATTGAGCTGTACCTTGTGACACAGTGATTTACAACAATGGCTCATTAAGTCTGACCACCCAGGACAGAATCTCAACTCCATCCACTTCCTAGTTGTGTGAGCTAGGCATGTCCCGTTACATTTTCTGAGCCACAGTTTTGTCATCTGAAAGTGAAGATATTGTAAGCCTACCACTTAGGGTAACAATACATTGTAAGGATTAAATGAAATAATCTAGATAAAATGTTTAGCCCTGAGAAAGAAAAGCAGATTCTAAGAGCCTGAAATGGGCCTCACTCTATCAACTGTGCCTAGCTGTTGTCAGGAGCTGTATGGCTGGCATTTACAGCAAGGCCCGCCATTCTCCTATTGAATATAAACCATTTCACAGCACACCAACATCATACAAGGCCACTTAGTGTCCCTGAAGGATCAAGATGAAAACAAGACAACTCTGTATTAGTGTCTGAACTCAGACAAATCAAGAAAATTGTCCAAGACACAAAATGACCAAATATCTTCCTGACCTATTTTGAGTACTGCTTCTTCTTTACCAATTATACCATTAGTTTCCCTTTTACCTCCTATATAAGAAGTATTAAGATATATAATCACAGAATTTGTATGCTCAAATGAGCTAGAGAAATAATTGAGCAGCTAAATGTCAAAGTAGGCAATTAAAGCAACAATGAGCCAAAACAGAATTAACAGTGAAGCTTCTAATCACTCCCACTGTTTGAGGGTCAGGTGGATCAGTGCAAACTTGGGGATCATCTCACTTTTGAGGAAGTCCCTAACCAGTGTTTTCTGCAGATTTATGGAACTAAGGCTGTTGTGATGGGTTGGGAGGAAAGGGTGGTAATAGTAGTAAAGTATTGGGTACTGGGAGAGTGGGTAAATTTCCCAATAAGGAGATCTCCAAATGAAGACATCTGGCTAGGAATGCAACTATGCATAAGAGCATGGCCAGCCAGGAGGGACTGAATCTAATTGCAACTCCCTTCAGAGACTGCAATGCACGGGGTGTGCACCAAGTCTGTATGAGGAGGGCAGTTTCCCCCTGTGAAGCCTTCCCAGGGAAAGCCTTTTTAACTGCTATGGTCAAGCATGAAAAATCACCCATAGGTTTTTAACCAGCAGTCAGACTCAGAATTATACCCAATTCCTGACAGTAAAGCTCCACCATCCGCAAATCACCAAGGCCCAAATCCTATGATAAGTTATAGTATCCTTCTTCTGAGACATACCCTAGTGTCAATAATCATGTGACTCTAGGAGTGTTCTGGTAGTCTTTGGTTGGAGGGCATTGACAGCCCCCAGCACACAGTAAGAAGGTTCTCTAGACATAACTATATACAGCTACATTTCTCACAACCCTGTCCAGCACCATTCATTCCTTATACTTTTTATGCATCAGCCATATTGACCTCCTTCCAATTTTTCCAGCATGACCTATTTCTTCTAGTAATAACTCCCTGAACAAACTCTTTCCTCTACCTGCTGAGATTGAATATACAAATGGACAATGGCATATATATATGGCATATATATATATAGTCATATATATGTATGTGTATGTATGTATATATATATGACCTAAAATAAAATCTTTTTTAAAAAAGAAAGAAAGACTAAAGAAAATTTGCATGCTTTTCTCCTATTAAGGAGTCTTATGTCAGTTTAATTATTAGGCCTAGCCAGAGACCCTAAGAGTGTGGAGGAGAAATTATGCCTCTCCTACAATATCTAACCTACAGCTTTCCCATGCCACAGCCTCCAAATAGGGCATATCTGAAGCCTTCCCTTTTTGTCTCCCAGTACAAAGCTTTCTTACTCCACTACACTAGCAGAAAGCAACCCTTAACAAAAAAAAAATTTAGGATTTTATTTATTTATTCATGAGAGAATAGAAAGGCAGAGACACAGGCAGAGGGAGAAGCAGGATCTATGCAGGGAGCCCGATGCGGGACTTAATCCCAGGACCCCAGGATCGCAACATGAGCCAAAGGCAAATGTTCAACCACTGAGCCACCTAAGTGCCCCAACCCTTGCAAATTTTTAACTTACTTTCCTCTTTCCTGAATGAATTTGTTCCTGTGTATTCAAAATTTTAGAACCATTTCAAATCATTCATGTACTTTATTACTCTCCTCTTCTTTTGGAAAATAATTATTTCCAAGGACAACCTTTGTTCCATCCCACTGTTCTTCTCCTTTTTTTTCTTCATCTATGTGTAATTCTGCCACCTACTTATACACGAAATCCAGTATTAAGCATTGTTCCTTTGGTAGGTAGTCTTCTAGGTCTTTTATCCAAAAAATAGGTGGAAATTGCTAACAAATTAGTTTCCCCTCCTCCACAAAAATTGTAAGAAAATCCAGAAATGAAGTCATCACTTACGTTTTCTAATCTTTTCTTTATTATTACCAAAATGTTTGGGGGCAAGAGTTTCCATATTTCTCTTTAACTTTGTTTCTTCCAAAATCAGTTAAACACACACACACACACACACACACACACATACACACAAACTTTTAATGCTCACCTCCATAAGTGTAGTTTCCACCTCTGTCACCATACAAAGTTATTACTAAATCAGTAACATTTTTAACCAAATAACCTTCTAGTTTGACTGCAGTCAAGTAGTGTGTTTCTGAATCTCCCAATTGTTTACTTACAGTTCATAAGCACAAATTCCTTTAGGTCTTAACCCAGGAACTGTCCTCACTTTATCTTCAAATGAGAAAGTTACATTCTGGTTTTGAAATCAATTACTTGCAAGCTAAAGGCAGTGCTTTAAAAAAAAAAAAGCTTTAAAAATAAACATAATCTTAGGAAATAAGTCAATTATATTTACTCAGAGCTTCTTTAGAAAGAATCAGATATAACCTTCATTGTTCCTTGGAATGTCGCCCAGCACAAGTTACTTAATCCATTTCTGACATGTTTCCTCACCTGTAAAATGGAGATAATAGTACCTACCTCACAAGATTGGCCCTAAGATTAATCATGGTAACTTTTGGGTATTGGCATTAGCTTTATCCTTTCACTACTCATTTAAACAAAGAGATCTCTCAAGAAAAAGGAGGAGGAGGAGGAAGAAGAGGAAGAAGAAGAAGAAGAAGAAGAAGAAGAAGAAGAAGAAGAAAGCGATGTCTACTCAACGACTAATATTCATTTCCAGCAAATACAAAGGGATCTTTCAAGTAGCCAAGCGCAAGAAATTTCTCTGGAAAATTAATTTTTCATTCATTTGGCATCAGATAAATCTGGGTTGGAAATGGCTCTTCTACCCTCTGTCTCACTGTGGGAGTGAAAGTCACAGTTGTAGTACTTAACCCTTCTTTATATCGATTTGCTCCCCTACAGAACCAGGATAATACCACTTACTTCAAAGAGTTGGTGTAAAAACTAAACGAGGAAACATACGTGATATGTCTACCAGGGGTTTAAGAGCTCAACTAAATGAAGTGGATTTCTTGTAGACAATTAAAAATATATAGAGAGAGAGCTCAATAAATGGTAATTACAATAACACTGTTCATTAATTCAAAAGATATCCAAGGATCCCTTACTACTGCAGATGCATAAAGCTTAATAATCCTCAGTGTTTACCCTGGCCTTAGGAGAGAGAACAGAGGGAAACACGCAGAAACACTTCAGGACCACTTCTGCAAGGAACTAAACTTCACCGTCTCCTTACACCACCCGAGCCTTAAGTCTGGGACAACCGGCCGGCTTCCTCAAGCGCAATTACACTGCCTAAGCTCCGCCCCCTTAGACTCGGCACTTAAGGTCTGCGCCTGCGCCGTGACCTGCACTTGGCGCATGCGCCAAAGGGGGACTGGCGGGATTAAAAACCATGGCGTGGATGCCAGCAGAATCCGCAGTGGAAGAGTTGATGCCCAGGCTGTTGCCAGTGGAACCGTGCGACTTGACAGAGAGTTTTGATCCCTCCGTCCCACCGAGGACGCCTCAGGAATACCTGAGGCGGGTCCAGTGAGTGATTTGGCCCCGTGCGGGTGGGCTGGTCGTCCGCTCTGCCCCCGGGCACAGCTCGACCCCTACCTACGTGTGATAAAGCCCCGCCTCAGTGGCCGTTCCCTCTTTCACGCGAGGTAGGGTCGAATCAAGATCACTTGATGACATCTTTACCTGGGCGAGTTTTTATGAATGTAATTCTGTTTACCTGTGTCAAGATGTGTGCTTTTGGATTTCCTTGCTTTCCAGTTAGTTTCGGAAATAACCTTGTGTAGTACGTGCATTGCGCTTCCTTTTTTTTTTTTTTTTCTGATTTCGTGAAGAACTGTAGAATGGATCGCTCGTTTTACTGCACAGGAACAAAGCACAGCCGTAATCACATTTCTTGCATTTATTACTTATTTGTAGGATCGAAGCAGCTCAATGTCCAGATGTTGTGGTAGCTCAGATTGACCCAAAGAAGTTGAAAAGGAAGCAAAGTGTGAATGTTTCTGTGAGTTTTATTACCCAGCAGGGGATTCTCCCCTTCCTCCCCCTCTCCCCTCGACCAAATGGAAAGCTCAGTGGCCTTCCTGTGGTATCCTGTAGTATCTTTATGATTTATGTAAGATTGGACTACTTCCTGAGACATTGAACATTAGCTTGGACTTTTAACCCTCAAAAGGACAGTTGGCATTTACTGCCCCCAGAGCGGTTTCCAGTAACCCTGGCATTCGTGGAGACTCCTCATACTTCAGGGCTGTGATCCAATTCTAAAGGACTCTAAATAGGTTACTTACGTTATTCTTTATTTTTAAGGAACCTTTTTCCAGTCTTGTTCATAATTATTCTTGGATTGGTGTTTAATGCTATTTAGTGCAATATTGCATGTTCTGAATTTGGGCTTTGTTTTTTTAAGAATAGAAACTCAGGTGTCTTACATTTTTCTAGTTACTTGCACACACACCTTGAATATTTTTGTGAAGTGACTAGGTTGTGCCAGGCCCTGGGATTACAATAGAAAATGAGGCACAAAAATCCCTACCCTGGCAGAGTTTACATTCTCCTGAGGAATACAGAGTAAACAAGCAAACAAAGTAATTATATATTATGACTTTTTTTTTTTTGAGATTTTATTCATTTATTCATGAGAGACACAGAGAAGAGAGGCAGAGACACAGGCAGAGGGAGAAGCTGGCTCCTTACAGGGAGCCAGATGTAGGACTCGATCCCAGGACCCCAGGATCAAGATCTGAATGAAAGGCAGACACTCAACCACTGAGCCACCTAGGCACACCTATATTGACTTGATATGAAGAAAATTAACCTGTATATGACCAATAAGTAACAAGGTTACTTGTTTACAATTGTACTGTTGACAATTAAAATTGTCACAGAAAGTCTCTCTAAGGACATATTATTTAACCTAGGGTCAAAGGAGAGCAGCAGTTTTTAAATTGTGATAGGTCCTTTTCCTCTTATGAAATTTTAATTCAGATGCTATAATGTTTCACATATTTTCAGAAATTTTTAGTTGATGGATGAGAATATATTATCTACCTAGCTTTTAAAAAACACACTATTATTTCAAGGCAATATGTATTTCAAGGCAGTATTTTGACCTATTGTGCTGTCTTAGGAAGCTGAAGTAGCCTTTGTAAAGTCAAATGTCTTAGATTATTTGAGTACATTCTGCCAATACCAAATTCTTTATGTGGGTTATGTCTCCTCATTTCAAATAATTGTCTTCTTATAGAAAGGTAGGACTAAATTATGTCTTCAGGGCTCATATAATTTAGATTTCTTAGTTTAGAAACTCCAAATATGAACCATTCCAGATTGCTCTTATTGAAGTGACCCCACAAGGATCTTTTCCTAATGTTCAAACTTGGACATAAATAGTAAAGTGAAAGGCCTACTTTTTGGCATCTGCAGAGAGTACAGTATCTTTCTTAGATAGCCTTAATCATTTACTTTATTACTCTTCATCTTGGTTGTGCTTTTACTTTGCAGAGGAATGACGTTCTAGTTATAACACTAACATCGATTCTAATATTTATGAACTGATCTCTAGCTTTCAGGATGCCAACCTGCTCCTGAAGGATATTCTCCCACTCTTCAGTGGCAACAACAACAAGTGGCACAGTTTTCATCTGTTCGACAGGTGAGCGTACTTTAATCATTTTATCAAATTAAACCCCTTCCATTAGAAAGACAGTTCTAATTTTACTCATATGGAATATAAGAAACAGTGCAGAGGATCATAGGGGAAGGGAGGGAAAACTGATTGGGAAGTAATCAGAAAGGGAAACAAGCCATGAGAGATTCTTAACTATAGGAAACAAACTGAGGGTTGCTGGAGGGGAGGGGGAGAATGAGGTAATAGGGTGGTGGGCTTTAAACAGGGCCTATGATGTGATGAGCACTGGGTATTGTATGCAGCTAATGAATTACTGAACTCTACATCTGAAACTAATGATGTAATATATGTTGACTAATTGAATTTTAAATAAAAATTAAACCCCTCTCTCCCTCAAGAATTATTTCTGTTCTTAGACTGTAGTTGGAAAAATAAGATTCATTATACTTTTTTTTAGATTTATTTATTTGAGAGAGTGAAAGTGCATGCAAGCAGGCAGGCATATGAGTGGGGGGAGGTACAGAGGGAGAGAATCCTTAGGCAGATTTCCTGCTGAGTGCTGAGCTGCAGTCTGGAGGAGCCCCGCCTTGGGACTCAGGGCTGCATCCCATGACCCAGGAGATCATGACCTGAGTCAAAACCTAAAATCAGTCGCTTAACCAACTGAGCCACCTAGGCTCCCTAAGATTCCTTATTCTGAAGGATAAAGTTAAAATATCTATGAATCAGTTAACCAAATTATAATCATGAGACATAATACAGTTGGAAACATGTTTTCCAAGGTTGTTTTTTTTTTTTTTTTAAGATTTTATTTATTTATTCATGAAAGATACAGAGAGAGAGGCAGAGACACAGGCAGAGGGAGAAGCAGGCTCCATGCAGGGAGCCTGACATGAGACTCGATCCCTGGTCTCCAGGATCAGGCCCTGGGCGGAAGGCGGCGCTAAAACGCTGAGCCACCCGGGCTGCCCCCCCAAGTTTCAAGATTACTAGGATATTGCACAATTTATTTCTTTTCAGTTATCCATTCTCTGAAGATCACTTGCCTAACTTTTCTTCCTTTAGAGTGTGATCAGACATAGAAGTCACTGGAAATCACAACAGTTAGACAGTAACGTGACCATGGTATGTAAGTTTCTTTGTTTAAGTTGTACAGAGTGTACCCATTTGAAATAGTCCATATTTACTACCAGTCTTTAAAGATTCACTTAGTCTATGTTATTTTTGTTCTTTTTCATTGACCTAAATTAATAAAAACAATTCCATCATATAAACCTTTAAAGTATAGAATCAATAATGCAAGTTTTTTTTTTTAAGATTTTATTTATTTATTCATGAGAGAGAGAGAAGCAGAGACACAGGCAGAGAGAGAAGCAGGCTCCATGCAGGGAGCCTGACGTGGGACTCAATCCTGGGTCTCCAGGATCACACCCTGGACTGAAGGCGGCGCTAAACCGCTGAGCCACCAGGGCTGCCCTGCAAGTTATTTTTATGGCAGTTTTAATTCATAGCATCTTGAGAGACTTTGGATAGGTAATTGTTACATCTCTATAAACTTTTAAGGGTTCTAGACATTGCTTTTTTTATAAAATAAATGCATTTTCAGTACTTACAAAAAGCTCAAATAAAGGCTTATTGGGTTTTCCTCGTGAGGTAATGGTGCCAAAACCAATGACATCCTAGTAAAGTTTGTCATGCATACTTAAAAGTAGTATTTTCTGTGCTTTATCAGCTTAAATATATTTTCAACTTAAGGAAATATGTTATATCTGGACTACTGAATTAAAAAAGGGAGTTGGAGAGGAGATGTATACATTGTTCCAGAACAATACTTTTAACTTTTTGGGGAGTCTCATAATCTTCCTGAAAATCAGATAAAAGCTATTTATCTTCAAAGGAAAAAATTGTGTGGAACAGGGCACACAGTTTTGTTCATACTTTCAGGTAGTTCATAGATTTCAGATTTTAGAAGCTTCCTCTAGGTAGTGCTTCCTAATATCTTTTACATGGTGACACATTAGGATAAATGGAGGAGGCTGCTTGCATAGCCCTAGACTACAAGTTGAAAGCTGTGAGATTCAGTATATGGACTCTACTTGCTTCTCCATACCATTTGAAAACTCTGCTCTAGGGAGAGTGTGAAACGAACTAACATCACTTGCCCAGGATCATTTAACTCATATAAGGTATAGTTAAGATTCAAACCAAAGTTTGGTTGTAGAGCTTTTCATTGTGCTGTGAGGCCTCCTGGGAAAAGGGGGCAGAGGGAAGGAGGGTAGGTAAGTAGATACATTTTTTTCTTGTTCAGTATAAGGACTTTTGGGGAAATGCTTACTAATTCAAAACGAAGCTGGATCAATAACATAACGATATAATTTTGTCAAAAATGTAAATGACCTAATGATTGAATAAATTATGATCCATCAAAATAGTGGAGTATTAAAAGCAATAGCATGTTCATCATGGCAAAAGTTAACATTATGTAAATAATAAAATGAAAAAAAAATGTTTTTAAAGATTTTTATTTATTCATGAGAGACACACAGAGAGAGAGAGGCATAGGCAGAGAGAAGCAGGCTCCCTGTGGGGAGCCCTATGAGGGACTCAATCCCAAGACCCTGGGATCACGACCTGAGCCAAAGGCAGACGCTCAACCACTGAGCCACCCAGGCATCCCTAAAATGAAAAATTTTCAAAGTACTCTGACATTTTATTTAAAGCAACCATGTAAATATAAACACTTATTTATTCAATTTATTATGAATAAATCATTAAGCACTTGCTATATTTAATAATCAGGGTATTCAGTGTTACCTAAAATAGAAATAGTCTCTGACCTAATTAATAGAGTAAAGGAAAAGGGCATATACAGTGCTCTAGTACATAGGTTTTACACTTTCAGAGGTCTCATGTTTGTCCTGAGAATCTAATGAAAGCTATTTATCCTCAGAGGGAAAAACTACATCTATACAAAGTAATGTGCGAGTATTTGTTGTGTACAAATAAAAATTGTTTTGTTAATGCTTCTCCCCACTGGTCCTGAATTTAGAAGTGTAGAATAAATCTTTTCTTTCTTTGACTGGACTGCCTTTCCAAGTATGTGAAGGATGTAATCCCATCTCCTTCCCTGGTATAAACATCCTTCATTTTTGTAAGCATTTTTAGTGCATTTTTTTCCCTACCAGTTTCCATCTTTATCACCCTCTTGAACAAACCCTTGTTTGTCAGTATCCATTAAAGGGTGATCCAAACTAAACACGTGTCACAAAATGTGTAACACTTGAGCTCTGTATCAGTTTGCTAGGGCTGCCAGAACAAAACAGACTGGGTGTTTTAGCAAAGAGTAATTTATTTTCTCTCAGTTCTATAGGCTAGGAGTCTAAGATCAAGGTATTAGTTGGTTTGTAGGTTTGGTTCCTCTTGAGGCCTCTTTGACTTGCAGGTAGCCATCTTCTTGCTGTGTCCTCACATGGTCTTTCATCTATGTGCACAAGCATCTCTACTGCCTCTTGTTATATCTAAATTTCCTCTTTAAAAAACAAGAAATATTTATTTTAGAGAGAGACAGTGTGCCCATGCCAAGGGGTGGGGCGGGGAGGGGCAGAGGCCCAACTTGGGGCCTGAAGTCACCACCACCGGAGCCTAAACCAAAGAGTCAGACGTTTAACTGACCCTCCTGGTGCCCCTAAGTTTCCTTTTCTCATAATGACATCGGTCAGATTGGAAGAAAGCCCACCCTAAAAGCCTGATTTTAACATCCATTATAAAGGCCCTATTCAAATATAGTCACATTCTAAGATACTGGAGGTTAGGACTTTAACATAAGAGTTTTGAGGGGACAAAATTCAGCCCATAGCAGATACTATATTTCTGTTGAAGTGGTGGGAATATGGAGGACTTTACTTCTTTTTCATGATTCAATAAAGTGTAAAAAAAGAAAGGACACGCACGGGTGGCTCAGCAGTTTGGCACCTGCCTTTGGCCCAGGGCATGATCCTGGGGTCCCTGGATCAAGTCTCACATTGGGCTCCCAGTGTGGCTGCTTCTCCCTCTGCCTGTGTCTCCAACTCTCTCTCTCTCTGTCTCTCATGAATAAATAAATAAAATATTTTAAAAAGAAAGAAGTAAATTCTTTTTTTTTTTTTTCTTTTAGCCAAAATCCGAAGATGAAGAAGGCTGGAAAAAATTTTGTTTGGGTGAAAGGTTATGCGCTGAAGGGGCTGTTGGACCAGCTACAAGTGAAGGTCCTGGAATCGATTATGTGCAGGTATGTGATAATATGGATAAACAAAACAAAAAGGGTTCTACTTTTAGTGTATGATTTAATACAAAGATTCTGCAAACTACAGCCTAGGCCAAATCTAGACTGCAGCCTATTTTTGTATAGAGCTAAGAGTGTTTTTTAAAACAATACTAGGTGAGTAAGGCAATGTATGGCCTGCAGAGCCAAAAATACTGTCTGGTTCTTTACAGAAAATGTTTGCCAACCTATGACCTAGCTAATTGGCTCTTTAACTTAAAAATTTGCAGCCTGGTTTCTGAAACAATGTACTGTGACTTCTTAGGTGGGCTTCATATCTTTTAGATTTTAATTATGTGATAATTTTTTGAGTTAGATAGAATTCAGGGTTTTGTTTTGTGTTTTTTTTTTTTTTTTAATGATTAAGCATGGGTTATGACTTTTGAGTAGTCAGGAAAACATGACAATTAGATGCTTAAAAATGCTTAGTAGAATTCGTATTCTGGGGATGGAGTGTTGAAGATATATATTTAAATTTCCCATGGCTTTATTCTAATCATAAATTATGTGGCCAGCGGCTTTTTATCCCCACCATGTGTGTTTTTCTCATTTAAAAGTAATTCATCCAAAAAATGTAAAAGCTCTAAAAATCAGGACACATAGGTGGCTCAGTAGGTTGAACATCCAGCTCTTGTTTTTGGCTCAGGTCTTGATCTCAGGGTCATGAGTTCAAGCCACACATTGGGCATGGACCCTACTTAAAAAAACAAAAAATGATTCCAAAAGTCACTAAAAGACCAAGAACCTAATTAAAACAGAAAAGGCAAAGAATGTAAATAGCTCACAGAAAGAAAAATATGAATTCTTGTTATATCAGAAGATGCCCAAGTTAAGTCATAACTCCATTGAGCTGTTACATTTCAGATAACATTGGCAAAAGAGATTTGATACACTTTGTTAACAAGGTCTGGGAAAATAGGCGCTCTTACACATGGTGGTGTGGTATAAATAGATTCAGATCTATAAGTGAACTAATTTGGCCCCATTTCTTTTAAAATCTGTTGTTTTTTTGGGTAATACCCTTAATGGATGTTACATTTCTTTTTTTTTTTTTTTTTTTTTTTTTTATTTATGATAGTCACAGAGAGAGAGAGAGAGGCAGAGACATAGGCAGAGGGAGAAGCAGGCTCCATGCACCGGAAGCCCGATGTGGGATTCGATCCCGGGTCTCCAGGATCGCGCCCTGGGCCAAAGGCAGGCGCCAAACCGCTGCGCCACCCAGGGATCCCGGATGTTACATTTCAAAATGTGTTTTAATTTGACAAAGAATCAAAACTTATTTAGCTTGTTATTACAAAATATATAGATGTCAAATACATCATGTGGAAGAACAATTTAAGGAGGCAGAGTTAATGCATGTCCTCTTAATTTTCTCTGTGTCAGTGCTATTTTCATAATGAGTGCTCCCAGCATTGAACTTTAAAGTACTTTTTTAATTGAATCAGATTAAGTTTGAAAAAAAAAAAATCACTGTTAAGTACCCTTAATTCCTGAAAATACTAGCTTTAGCTGAAGATTTTGAAAAAGTGTATACAACATGTTAATGTCATAATATCAATGGTATCATAGTGTCAGTTTAAGAAATTTCATACTTTAACATTTTAATTACTAAAGTCTTTTTTTTAAAGATTTTATTTATTTATTTGACAGAGAGCACAAGCAGGGGGAGCAGCAGGCAGAGGGAAAGGGAGAAGCAGGCTCCTTGCAGAGCAGGGAGCCCAACGTGGAGCTGTATCCCAGGACCCTGGGATCATTACTTGAGCCGAAGGCAGACGCTTAACCATCTGAGTCACCCAGGCACCCCCCGTCATTATTTTTAAATTTATATATTCAAATTGCAAAATACTTTTTGATATAACATATTTTTGATATAATAATCAACATAATAGTTGATGGAATGTTTTTATTATAATGGGTAATGAAGGAATTTCCTATTATTCATTTTTTGTTTTTAAATAACGGCGTGTTAAGAAATTCACCGGTTTGAAAACAATGAAGCACCCTTTATAATACCATTTAGTAAATTTCAGTCTCATTTTTCTTTCAGATTGGTTTTCCTCCCTTGCTTAGTATCGTTAGCAGAATGAATCAGGTAAAATCCATCTAATAATAAGGGTCTATGTATACTTTTGTTTTCAATGTGCATGAGAGTTTATGAATACATTTATTGAATACTTCAGTATGTAAGACCCTGTCCTAACCTCTTTAACAGTTATTATTTAATCCCCAGTACCACCGTATATGGAGAATTATTATTAACATCCAATTTTTATAGATTGGGAAACAAAATTGAAGGTTAAGTGACTTACAGGTGGTTTTTCAGCAAGTTCTAACAGCAACACTGGGATTTAATCCCAATTTGATGTAATTCCAGAGCTCATACTAAATTATGTTGCTAAACTATTCAGTTGTATACATTTCAGTTTTAAGTCTTACATTCTGGAGTTTGAAGTAAAACTAAAGTTAGATTGCTATTTCTAGTGCCAGATGTCCCATACATCCCATTAAGAATGATACATACAATTTTTTGGATCAAAAGCTTCTTTACTCCTTTAGGATGAAGAATTGTGTTATCCATTTATTATAATTTTTTTAAGATTTTATTTATTTATTCATGAGAAACACGGAGAGGAGAGAGGCAGAGACACAGGCAGAGGGAGAACCAGGCTCCTTGCAGGGAGCCTGATGTGGGACTGGATCCCGGGTCTCCAGGATCACGCCTGGGCTGAAGGTAGCACTAAACTGCTGAGCCACCCGGGCTGCCCTTCTGTTACCCATTTAAAGAGCAAATGAAAAATTTGATTGTTTTGCCTTCACATAGCATTGGGTGCTCTTGGAAGATAAATTTTTTAAGGGTCATACTCTGTTGTAAATCATATATTGGCTAATAGTTTCACTTACTTGATTATTTGCATTAAAAATACTATAGTAGGCATACTAAATTCAGTGAGTGATTTTTCTAAGTGTCCAACTATACTTGAAGAAGTGAGAGAATATTTTTAACAGTTTAATAAATTCTATCTATATAGTTTTAAAACGGATCTTTCTCCAGCTAACTTGCTTTTTAGATTTTTTACCTTGACTCAATGAAAATAATTTAAAGGTATTTATGCAAAGACATTTTTAAGAGCATGTGGAATTTTTCAGGCATTTATAAACTAAATTAGTAGTACAGACTAAATCCTTGGATTTAAACCAATATATTGATACTTGAAAGTACATAAAAATATTTGTCCTAAAAGCCTTTTCTCACTGAGTGAGCCACCTAACCAAATTACTAAATACAGTCACAGTTTTCTCTGGAAGTCTAAAGAATGGGACCATCTTAAATATTAGAGTTGCTTTCTAACTAAACAATGAAACCTATGTTGAACTTGTCTTTGTTTTATTATTAATACATTTCTTCCACCTCCCTTTCCCCTTTTTCTTTAGGCAACAGTAACTAGTGTCTTGGAATATTTGAGTAATTGGTTTGGAGAAAGAGACTTTACTCCAGAATTGGTAGTATTGCATCTTTTTATTTTCATAATGTAAACAAAATTGTATGTACTTATTTTATATATGAAGTATACCTCTAAGGTAATTATATATGTATATTATATCTGTTATATCTGTATGCATAACTATGTGTACAATGCAAACTATGCTTGTTTGCAGTGAAATAAAGAATTGACAGTAGAATGCATATCAACTTACTACTTCCTTCATTGAGAAAGATTTTCCTTGGAAAAAAGTCAACTAAAGATTTATATTCTGGGAGATGCAACTTATCTCATTGTAGTCCACTAACAAATAGGTCACCAACTGATATCTGGTCTGGAGATCCCATTTTGAGTAGTACTGGCTTAAAGAAATTTGAAATGCATTTTCTGTGTGTGTGTGTGTGTGTGTGTGTGTGTGTGTGTTGTGTTTGTTTGTTTTTTAAGTAGGCTCCATGCCCAGCATGGAGCCCAACATGTGGCTTGAACTCCTGACCCTGAGATCAGTCAAGGCCTGAGCTAAATCAAGAGTTGTATGCTCAACCTACTGAGCCACCCAGGTGCCCCAGAAACAGTGATTTTAAACATTCATTTTTTCCACTTAAATATATATGTTATATAGTAGGGATTTAAAAGAATAAAATATAAAACCAAGAAATGAAAATTTAGTGATAATATGAACATTATACTTATGAAGAGACTTTTCTAAGCCTCTTGGCTGAGTGGCAGGCTTAAAAACTTGTGCATTATATTGCAGTGTTGGTGTATTTATTTTTCCCAGCAGACTCTAAGTTTCTGGAGGGCAAAGATTATATCTTAGGCTTTCACAGGGAGCTTTGGAGAATCAGGTACACTCTTGGAAATATCCTTAACTGTAAAAAATACATGTTTCTAAAAATTAAATCTAACTTCAAAGAATAATAAAATTTCTTACTAGGGGACTAAGCAGATAATTCATTTATGTAATGCCCACCAAACTGACCCATTGTTGAAGGAGAAAAATGAGCTGTGAATATAAAACTATAAGGGGCAGTATAGCTGGATTGCTGGGGTGAAAATCTCAGTTCCACCAGTTAGGATTATGTGTCCCCTTCAGCAAGTACTGAATCTTTATGTGCTCCAGTTTCCTTATCTGTAAAATGCAAATAACAGCTCGTAGGTTATTGGAGGATTCAAAGAGTTACTATATACAAAATCCTTAGAGTAATGCCTGGCACACAGTGCTTACTATTACTGGTATTTGATAATCTTTTGTGAATTGGATTTCAAAGCCATGGTTAAGCATCCAGCCTTTGAGCTCAGCTCAGGTCTTGATCTCAGGGTTGTAAGTTCAAGCTCTGAATGATGGCTTAAATTCACAAGTTGGGCGTGGAGCCTACCTAAAAAGTAAATAAATAAAAATAAATAAATAGGTAGATAAAGTCAGTGTTTCTGATTCAGTTGATCAAACATGTCTTTAAATAGTATAACTCATTCTGGGTTTTTTTAGCTCACATTTCATATATATATATATATATATATATTTCTATATGATAATGTAATTCACATAATTCCCATTGTCTTAATGTCTCATAGTTTACTTAATTATTTTCTCAGGATATTATTAGAATAGAATTACTGGATCAAGATTTTGTAAGCTTTTATTACATTCTGCTAGATTGCTTTCCAAAAGGAATGAACCAGTTAATAATGCCATTGGCAAAGGATTTTTACTTTTCCCTGCAACTCCACTTTAAGTTAAACCATGTGCATTTGCCATTTTTGTAGGTTAAAAACATTTGATCATCAGTCTTCCATATGGTTCAATCTAACATTTATAATTTCTGTTTGTTTTCAGATTTAGTGATTTTATAGTAGTACTCCAAAGTAAACGTACTTTGTATTTCCTTGAATATCAGTAAAACTGAATATTTTTCCCACTGTTGGTATATTCGTGATACCTCCAATAGATAACTTTGTTCATATTCATATTACTTATTCATTGGCATCTGGATATTGAACTTTAAATTCTATATTCGTTCTTTCTCTCTGATAATGATCTTTTAGCAATATTACCTAACCTGTTCTACTTCTCTTCCTTTAATCTTTATCTTTTTAGCTCTTTGTGTTATAAGATTTTTTTGAATTTATTTTTTTAATCATCTGAGGATTACCCATTGAAGACGGTGATGATTGGGTTTTCCTGTTAATTAGAGAGAGTTTATTACCAAAAAGTGTCTATATTTGCCAGAGGAACCATTGAAGTGTTTCTGAACCAATGACAACTGATTCACTAAATTTTAACCTAGTTAATTTTTTGAGTCTAACATTGAATCAACAGTGTTCATTTCCTCTATCCAATTAACCATACTACCAGAACTCTACTATTGAGAATATCAGTGTATAAAGTAAAAACCTGTATCACAAAGTTTGCCTGTCATAAACTGGCAAAAGGAAAATGGATCTCTTTTTTTAAATGTCTTTACTTGGGATTACTCAATTTTTGTTTTTGAGAAATAAAAGCATATTTTTCATCCAGATGTGAAGGTATTAAGTAATACCTTCAGCTATTTTGAGTTTTTTTTACATGTTAGTATTGCCTCATTGTGCTCACTGACTTTGAGAAAAGGAGCCTCTCAGTATAAATACATCTTAGTCAGTAGAGGTTTAAGCACCATTTGAATACCTATATGCCAGCTATATATAGTAAATGTAGCCTCAAAAATTTGAGTCAAGTTTAAATGTAAAATAGCTTTTTTGATGTAGAAGAGAATTCCACTTACTATTTATAAAAGAAACCTAGATGTGA
Source organism: Canis aureus (assembly GCF_053574225.1). Taxonomy (NCBI): domain Eukaryota; kingdom Metazoa; phylum Chordata; class Mammalia; order Carnivora; family Canidae; genus Canis; species Canis aureus. The sequence goes on from NC_135619.1 coordinate 20,623,679, forward strand.
ATCTTTTAAGGAAAAGTCTTACTGATTTGAGGTAGCTTGAGGAGCTAATTTAGTTTGTTGCGTGAATTGCTATGTAAACATTGTTTTAATATTCTTTAGGTTTCTCCAAAGTGATGTGTTGCTCAGAATAAACTCAGTCTTCTACACTGCTGGTGGAAATACAATTTGATACAACTTTTCTGGGGTACAATTTACTGATTATATCTCAGAAATATTATGTGTGCATATACATACATACCTTTTGATACCACCATTTTATTTCTAAGAATTTAGCCCAAGAAATCAGAGATGCTCTAAAACTTACATTCAAGGATATTTATCATACTACTTTTTATATAACAGCAATAAATTAAACATAAGTGCTCAACAATAGGAAATTGGTTAAATAAATTATGGTGCATCGAAAATGGAACATTCATTCCACAAATATTTTAATTAAGCTCCTATTGAGTTCCAACTCTAGACTGGGTCCTGGGGGTATATCTATAATTATACTCTCACAGAGTTTCAGGAAAGAAAGAATAAACCAGCAGTGACAGGGTCGTGAGTTCAAGCTCTGCATTGGGCTCCACATTGTGCATGGAGCCTACTTAAAAAAAAAAAAAAAAAGAGGATAGGGATAGATTTAGTTTGCCATGGTACTTACAGAAGTATCAAAACATGTTTTCATAATTTTTTAAAGATTTTTTTTTAACGTAATCTCTCCACCCAGCATGGGGCTTGAACTCGCAACCCTGAGATCAAGAGTCCCATGCTCCACTGACTGGGCCATCCAAGTGCCCCTCAGAACATTATTTCATCTAGAGTATAGTTCCTTTGTATAAACACAGGGACAAAGTATAGCATTATAAAATTACTTGTGTATTGCCTAAAGGACAAAGGAAAAAATGTATCTTAATTTTTGTAAGGATTTATTCACATCCTAATGTAGTTTTCTACCTATGAGTTAGGACTTCAGTTATGGTAAGAATCTCTGAAATGAACTCTTTGGGACTAAAGGTATTGTGAAGTGTCCAATGATCTGTGTCTGTAGTAAAAAGAAAACACATCAGCTGGCTATCTAAATGATCCAAACATAATACAGTTAATGTTACATGAATTTGTTTATAGCAAATAAGCAGAGCAACTTTGGACATTTTAAAAAATAAGTTAAACTTATGGTACAGTATTTGCTACTTACTACTTTTTAAAATCCTATTTAGGGAAGGTGGCTTTATGCTTTATTGGCTTGTCTTGAAAAACCTTTATTACCTGAGGCTCATTCACTGATTCGGCAGCTTGCAAGAAGGTGCTCTGAAGTAAGGCTCCTAGTGGTAAGTTACAACTTACTATTTCACATTGAAAGCGCTCATCAATTTATGTGGTGATAAAAAAGGATTCCATTGAAATAGGAAAATGTGGAATATTTTATTAGTCAAGATTAGATTTGATTTGGCCACATAATTTCAAAAAATTTTTAAAAAAATTTTAAAAGCCCAAAATAACAGTAGCTTAAATAAAATGGAAATGTTTTTCTTAGATAAAGGAAGTCTGTAGGTGGACAGAACAAACCAAGATGGCAGTAACCCAGGCCTTTGAGTTCTGTCTTATGTGGCTTCTGTTGTCAAGCTCATGTCATGGTCCATGGGGGCTGCTGGAGTTTCAGCCATTATATTTGAGAACTAGAAAGAAGAGAAAGTTTTTTTTTTTTTTTTTTTTTTTTTTTTTTTTTTTTTTTTTTTTTTTTTTTTAAATTTTTATTTATTTATGATAGTTACACAGAGAGAGAGAGAGGCGCAGAGACATAGGCAGAGGGAGAAGCAGGCTCCACGCACCGGGAGCCCGACGTGGGATTCGATCCTGGGTCTCCAGGATCGCGCCCTGAGCCAAAGGCAGGTGCCAAACCGCTGCACCACCCAGGGATCCCGAAAGAAGAGAAAGTTATCCTCTAACAGAGCTTCCCAGAGTTTCTGCAAGCACATCTGGCTATATCTATAGCTCATTTAGCCAGAATTTAGTCACAGGGCCATAAGGAACTATGAGAAATGTTTGCTTTTAGCTGGGTGGCAGTGTGCCTAGGTAAAAGTGAGCTTCCTTTGCTAAAGAGTAAGGGAAAACAAGAAGCTAGACTGGTCAACTAAGTCTCTGGCATGATGACTGTTTTGAATTTCTCCAGACGCTTCACTAACTCATGCTTGCAGCATCACAATACAAATTTTATGCCAGATTAAGTCCACTTGGGATTCTTTTTTTCTTTCATCGCTCCAGCCCATCCACAGAATGTATACTCGTTCTCTATTGACTACTCAAAAATGTCTTTGTTAAACAGCCCTGATATAGATCAAACTAGCTTCTAAGGCCTGCACTCCAAGCAAAATGTACTTGCTACTCAGTAAATATTTCCCATGTTCTGTTCCTAGACTTTATTTCGTCTATAGAAGTGCCTCTTCATTCTGCCACTCTGCATCTAAATACCATTTACTTTTCACAATCTGGCTCATATCCCATCACTTTCTATGATATCCCCCAATCCTGACAATTAACAAGAATTTCTGCATCCTCTGTTTTTCTTTGTTTATGAGCACTTAAAACATTTTCCGGGATCCCTGGGTGGCGCAGCGGTTTGGCGCCTGCCTTTGGCCCAGGGCGCGATCCTGGAGACCCGGGATCGAATCCCACATCGGGCTCCCGGTGCATGGAGCCTGCTTCTCCCTCTGCCTGTGTCTCTGCCTCTCTCTCTCTCTCTGTGACTATCATAAAATAAAAAATAAATTTAAAAAAAAAAACAAACATTTTCCCTTTCATTAAAGTTAATACAGATATTTCATCTTCTCTGCTATTAGCAGGTAATATGTTTTATTCAGCTTTGCTCCATATAGTGTTTGACACAGAGTTGAGTACACTAATGTCATGGAAGTGTGTCCCAGGTTTGAATTAATATGTGACATCTGTGTCATAACATTACTCAGTAGTTTTTTTGTGGCTATACCTTGAGATGTATAAAAATAAATTTCAAAACATAAAAAACAAAAAATAAATTTCATACTCTGTAAGACCATTTATAAAATGTATAGTTCAGCCACTACCTCCATCATAATTGAGAACCCTGATCTGCTGGAGTATTTTCTGATATGTCTTATGCTAGAATTCAGGATTTTACTCATCAATTGTAAGTTCTTTAAAATATTTTTATAGGGCAGCCCCCATGGCTCAGTGGTTTGGCGCTGCCGCCTTCAGTCCAGGGCCTGGAGACCTGGGATCGAGTCCCACGTCGGTCTCCCTGCATGGAACCTGCTTCTCCCTCTGCCTGTGTCTCTGCCTCTCTCTGTGTGTCTCTGATGGATAAATAAATGAAATCTTAAAATAAAATAAAAAATATTTTTATATAGTTTTCATTACTATGCAGTTAGGACATAGGGATTTTTTCTTGCTCCCTGCTTGGAGCCAGGAAAAACCTCTCCCCCAAGTTATTCTCTTTGAACCTTCAACTCTTTCTTTCTTTTCCTTGTTGAGGACCTTTCTTTAAAAGATCATGTCAGATGTTTCTCAAGTGTTGTTAATTTTATAGTTTTCTACTTTTTCTTAAGGTTTTCTACTTCCATGTGATTATTATTATCTAATAAAATTTTCGTGTTTTTTTTTTTTTTAAGATTTTATTTATTCATGAGAGACACAGAGAGAGGCAGAGACACAGGCAGAGGGAGAAGCAGACTCCCTGCAGGGAGCCTGATGTGGGACTCATTCCGGAATCCCGGGATCACGCCCTGAGCTGAAGGCAGACGCTCAACCACGTCCCAAATTTTCATGTTTTACATCTTAAAAGGAAATTTGTTTCAAAAATATTAAGGAGGACACTGTACATTTTTCTTTTCTTTTTTTTTTCCTTTAGGACAGCAAAGATGATGAGCGTGTTCCTGCTTTGAATTTATTAATTTGCTTGGTTAGCAGGTAAGTAGTCCTTGGCTCCTTGCTTTATAATAGTGTTATTAATGGAAAGTACTGTTTTTATTTTCAAGCAGAGGAAATTGAGTTGTAAGAAAACAATATTATATGTGTTACAATTCCATATATCTCTAGTTTTTCTCTATAAGTAATGCTGCAGTATAGATTCTTATAAATTACAGCTCTATTATTTCCTAGGGCAAACTCCTAGAAATAAGTTGAAGGGCATGCATGTACATTTATTTATTTATTTATTTATTTATTTATTTATTTATTTATTTATTTATTAAAATTTCATTTATTTATTCATGAGAGATACAGAGAGAGAGAGAGGCAGAGACACAGACAGAGGGAGAAGCAGGCTCCATGCAGGGAGCCCAATGTGGGACTCAATCCCGGGTCTCTAGGACCACGACCTGGGCCGAAGCTGGCGCTAAACCGGCTAAGCCACTCGGGCTGCCCCATG